>NC_090277.1:0-350000 GCF_040414725.1 Anabrus simplex | reverse complement strand
GTCGGGGTCGCTGAGATGAATGGTGAGACCACGGATATTTTACAAGTCCAAGTTCATCCCCCTTTCTGGTGGAGGTGAGGGGGATTCAGATTTAAAAATAATCGAAAATAGTGTCGAACCCATAGTTTTCGGGGTCACTAAGATGAATAGTAACACTCCCGATATTTTAAAACTCAAAGTATAACCCCCTTTAGGGGGGAGGGGGAGTGAGATATAATAATAGTCGAATATACTGCCTAATCCATAGTTTTCCGTGTCGCTGAGATGAATAGTAACATTCAGGATTTTTAAAGACCAGCCTCAAAAATGCCCCCTTTGGCAAACAAGGTGAGAAAGGGTGAAAAAATAAATGGTCAAGAATGCCCAAGGTAATAGACGAGTGTATGTTCCAGTATGACTTTCAAGTATGACTTACATCCTGGAAAACATACTGTGGGAGTAAGATGCCCCTAGAACATCTTCGGAACCGGGTGAAATATATAATCCATATTAATAAATAGAAGTAAGTTTGGCGCAATGTATATATACTGTAGTATACAAATATAAATTAAGGCATAAAAATGATAACAGACGTGAATTAATGAGACCATTCTAGGCATCCTAGAAACTTAAAACTTTGTACCAGACAACCTGATGACTTGAGGATCCCTAGAAAAATCTAAAATTCTCAAAATTATCTGAGAGGGACACGTTGGGAGTTTCAAATATGCATAAGAACACAGTCGGTGATATTTATCCTGAACGATAACCTATAGGTTTCATGGGCTTAAAAGTTTCCTGAAAGTCCTAATTTTTAACCCCCTCCCCCATATCAGGATGGCAGCACAATCTCCCAGACGAGTTAGAAAATAGAAATTGGCAAAATTATAGCTTTTTGCCTGTAACTGATGGAAAATTTACGAGATGTTTAACAAATTTATTTTTTTACCCCCCAAAAATATCGAAATATGCAGGCAATTTTAATTACGGTGCAGACATTCCTTTCGAGGTATTTGGTGGCTAAACGGTAAGTCGTATCACAAAACGGATGGCACAATCTCGGTTCAATTTAGAGTGATCTACAACTTCGGTCTATGACTTTTTGTCGTATCTCTATTCCTTATGTTCAATTTGGCTCTATTTCTGGATTTACCTAAATTTTTCACTATGTACACATATAATTGATGGTTTGAGTCACTTATAGGAAAGATGGGATCATCAAATTCTACACGAATATTGGCCCACCCAGCCTAATTCTATGTTTGAAGCTGTCGCATAAGTATCTGAAAAGTAATTCACTGTGTGAAAACCTTACACAAATTTCACCCTATTCAACGATTCTAAACTAAACCTTGCCTTTAAATAGATGGGATACGAGGAAATATCATAGGGCCAGCCATTTAGATAGCTAAATGATGCCAGGGTCGTCTTTTTAAACAATCCGCTTTTCCAATATGAATGCACCGTTTAGCAGCAGTTATTCTGTAAATGAAGGTGAATATGCATTTACTTCCGTATGTCGATCTATATTTATTAATTTGAGTCGATTTGTAGCGATCTAGAAAGGGGTGTGTTTTACATTGTAATTAATACTTTACAAATGAATAGTGACTGTCAGCAGGAGGGCGTCTGCTGTTGTAATCAGTACTCTCCACATCGACTTTAACCAGCAATAGGAATGGGGTAGTTCTCCAACGCCTGTGTATCACTGTAATGCATAATTCCCGTCTTGATTTGACTAGCAGAAAGCAAGGGAGCGTGCATTTTTTATTAAACTCTTTTACCTGATTCTCTTTATCATTAGGTATAGGTTCCCCCGATTATAAACAAATTTACCCATCAAATTGTGACTGAAGTTACGCATAGTTAATTGCGGCAGACAAGTGGACCTGTCGTTATCATCACAACTCTGCAACTCGCACTTCACATTGAAAACAACGTCTGCGTACCTCCCTATGCTTTTTCTCGGATAACGCCAAGAGACATGCAACTATTTTTTTATTCACGTCATGTACAGCCATTTACTTTGATATCCGTATACATTGTAGAATACCGTAGCGAAGCACGGGTACATTTGCTAGTTATTAAATAAATCAGAATATCTGTTCTACATGTTCGATATAAAAAATAAAATTCTACAGCCTGCTTCTAGTCACTTAGCCAGGTTCGAAATAGAATTAAGCCCCATCTAACAGCACAGCACCTGCGCAGCCCCCGAAGGCCTGCAGATTACGTAGTCAGGACGGCCTAGGTTGTGTAGACCTCGAACCGGTCTACTGAAAAGATAAAAATCCCTAGGCTTAGCCTTGAATCGAACCTAGAGGAGCATAGGTAAGGGAATCGAACCTACCTCACGCTGCGAACTAGTAGCCGTAGCCTTAAGTTACTTGCTATCCTGGCATTTGCCTAGAAGTTACGATGGCAAAGGTGGAAATCGAACCCACGTCAGTAGATATAATGGGTGGTTCTGCGGCCACATCCACCTCCGGGCTTCCAGGGGCCTCCTCCGCCTCCGCCTCCCGGGGGGCCTTCCCAGGGGCCTCCTCCATATCCGCCTCCCGGCAGGCCTTCCCAGAGGCCCGCTCCTCCTCCTGCGGAAAATTTGAATTGGTAAAGAAAGTCACGTGCTTTTTGACAGCTATCATCGACAACAACGCATCGCTAACCTCAGTGCTGCCATCTTAACGGGCCTAAACCTCAGTGCTGCCAACTTAACCTTACTAGCGCGAGATTTGAATCGGTAAACAAACACACGTGCTTTTTTGACAGCTATCATCGACAACAACGCATCGCTAACATCAGTGCTGCTATCTTGACGGGCCTAAACCTCAGTGCTGCCAATTTAACCTTACTAGCGCGAGATTTGAATCGGTAAACAAATCCACGTGCTTTTTTGACAGCTGTCATCCGCCATCTTTAATCAGCAGAGCACCGTGCTGCTAACTTGTGAGCAATTTCGTCAGCTGTCATCCGCCATCTTTAATCAACAGAACACCGTGCTGCACTCTTTAGCTACATACCTTTGAAATGTGGTGGCGGAAATTTGAAAAATTCCACATTCTCTTGTTTCGAAACAAATCCACGTGCTTTTTTTAAAAGCTGTCAACCGGGCGAGTTGGCCGTGCGCGTAGAGGCGCGCAGCTGTGAACTTGCATCCGGGAGATAGTAGGTTCGAATCCAAATATCGGCAGCCCTGAAAATGGTTTTCCGTGGTTTCCCTTTTTGACACCAGGCAAATGCTGGTGCTGTGCCTTAATTAAGGCCACGGCCGCTTCCTTCCAACTCCTAAGTCTTTCCTCTCCCATCGTCGCCATAAGACCTCTCTGTGTCGGTGCGACGTAAAGTCCCTAGCAAAAACAATCAAAGCTGTCATCCACCATCTTTAATCAACAGAACAGCGTGCTGCTATCTTTATCGTAGTAGTAGGCAGTTTCTACGTAACAGCTGTCGTCCACCATCTTGCATCGCTAACCTTAGTGCTGCCCTCTTTAGCTACATAGCTTTAACATGTGGTGGCGGACTATTTGAAAAATTCCATTTGACAAGTTGTTATCCGCCATCTTGCATCGCAAAGCTCAGTGCTGCACTCTTTAGCTACATACCTTTGAAATGTGGTGGCGGCAATTTGAAAAATTCTTTTTGACAGCTGCCATCTTTAATCAACAGAGCACCGTGCTGCTATCTTGCGGGCAATTCCGTCAGCTGTCATCCACCATTTTTAATCAACAGAGCTCCGTGCTGCCATCATTACGGCACTGCTGGTAATTTAAAATCCACATGCTTTTTTGAGAACTGTCATCCGCCATCTTGCATCGCAAACCTCAGTGCTGCACTCCTTAGCTACTTACCTTTGAAATGTGGTGGCGGATTATTTGAAAAATTCTTTTTGACAGTTGCCATCTTTAATGAACAGAGCACCGTGCTGCCATCTTTAGCTACTGCCATCTTACATCGCTTACCTCGGTGCTGCACACTTTAGCTACTTACCTTTGAAATGTAGTGGCGGCAAATTTAAAATATTATATTTGACAACAGCCATCTTTATTCAACAGAGCATGGTGCTGCTATCTTTACGGCTACTGCCTCGCTAATTAGCACTTAGAGGCTACTATACAAGATGGCGGTGGCTGTTATAGCCTCCTCCTCCACCTGCTCAGTTCAGGCATAGCTTCATCGAACAAGTTTAAACATGCATCGGGATAGCTAGAGTAAGCACGTGCTGCAGTGATGACGTCATTGTGCATGCTTACACTTGATCGTTTTCTTAAGATTAAGTAGGTGTAAGGAATGCAATAAGTATGCATCATGAAAGCAAGTGTGTGCATGTGCTGCAGCTATGACATTATGATAGGTGTGCATGTATAAACCTGTTCGTTGACTAAAAGCTTTAGTCTTCGAGAAACAGTGATAGAGAGTGGAGCGCAAACATGACGAAAACATTAATAGTTGCTGTACAAGTCTTTAAACTAAACGGCAAGAAATTTGGGTTTAAAGAGGTGGCTGTGTTAGATTGCAATGTGTTGTGGGCACCAAAACTTGTTAGTTTAGTATTTAGCCCACCTGTCCCTTACTGTTTGCAAACAGATGAAGATAAAATGAAGACTCAATGGATCGAAAATAATTTAGGTTTGAAGTGGGAAGAAAAAGGAATACCTTATCATTTTCTATCTTTAATGACGAATGCCTATTTTTCAAGTGCACATTTTGTTATTTTAAAAAGTAGTGAACAGAAAGAATGGTTTCGTGAGTATCTACCATCATCGTGTGAAATTATCGACATGCATGAATTAGGATGTCCATCATTTAAAACTCTTCCGAAGGAGCATAGTAGTGAAACAAGTAAACAGTCTTTACAACATGTATGCATGCTCTTTTATTGGTTGTGTTCCAGTGCATACCGGGAAGTAAACAACATATGAAAACTGCAGTGTCGAAATAATGTTAGTGTAAAAGAAACATTTGTAGAGTAAAGACATCATGCCATTTCTAACAGATACTAAGTGTAACGCAGTTGAGAAGGCAATCGGAAAGTTTTATACATGCAAAAAGAAACTAAACACTTTTACTGAAGAAGTGTTAAATGCATTACCAAAGGCATTTTTGGTTGATGTAGCTGCGAATGCTGTAAACAATACTTGGGAAAAGGTGCCTCGTGAGTGGACTCAAGATCCTGTTTTGTCAGAGCGTCAAACGTGTAGTTTACATTATGAACACGTGAGTTTAGGTAGAAGACCTTCTGTGAGACAGTGCCGTACATGTCAACTAATTAAGCTGTATCGCGGACCTAAAACTAACGAGTTGTCTTCGCTTATAAACACTTATCATGGCTGTGAAGAGAGTAAACAAGGAAAAGGTGAAGAAACATGCTGGCAAAAAGATGAGGAAGCATGCTGGGCATGGGCTCATCAATAAAGTGATTGATATTCTTTCCTTCGAGCTTCACCATCCCTGCAGCCCTTGAACACGTTCGCCTGACACGAAGACTGATGCTGCCTGCAAAGAGTATGTCGACAAAATAATCCTAAACTAAGACGTGTAGCTGATAGAAATCTGATTCGTAAAGTTATGCTGTGTGTTTTATTACCTAGTGCATCAGCTACATAGAATTAGCAGCGCTTGCTTTTGTTGGTGTAATAAAACGAAAAGTGAGTGACAGAGACAGTAAAATAAAGGATAAAAATGTATATATTCTAAAATAAATATGAGCTGCTGAAACATATTACAGGTGTTGTTTAATCCTACAGCATGTCCTAGTGACTTAGAAGAAAGGAGAGGTAGAGAATTAAAAAACACACATAAGATTTAAAGTACATTCTCTTTATTAATCCATGAATTAAAGCTGTTATAAAAACCTAGCCATTTAACATACAGTTTATTCGCACGACGTCGAATAACACGTTCAACTAAATAGTGATCGGGATATTTTGTTTTCTGCAGTTCTTCGATGTATAATCCTCCTTCAATAGGCTGTCCTCTGAGATCGCGAAGTAAATACGTAACTGGATTAGTAAGCGTAACTCTTCTGATTTGAAAAATTTCAGTGCTCCAGTTAGGTGTGTATCCTTTTGCAAAGATAGACTTGTGTTTGCTGATGCGAACAAAATCACCTTCTTTAAAGCGATGGCGACGTGGATCAGCTGTTTTACTTACAAGATGAATAGCATCTAGACGGGGTGTATTCCTTGTAATAAGACGTGGCTTTGTTCCGATAGTGCGATGAGGTGTATAGTTGTAGGTAGATAAAAGTCTAGGTAGCAGATCAATCCAACGATATGAACCTTGTGCTGTAAATTCTCGACACACCATTATTTTGAGTGTACGATTAAAGCGTTCTACAACACTTGCCTTGAGATTGCTGAACGTGGAGTAGTGTTGAATGCCAAGTAACTTAACGTAAGAAAAAATCCTTGTTGTAAAACACTTTACCGTGATCGGTTTGAAGAAGCCTTGGGCAGCGTTTCGATTCTTCAACAATATGTTTAAATCCTTCTTTAACTTGAGCTGCTGTTTTAGAAAGCACAGGTGCAAAAGCAAACTTCGAGTACACATCGATAACAGTAAGTAGATACTTATAACCCTTATTACTAGAGGCATATGGAATAATTTCTACTAAATCTGCTTGCCAGAGATCATCTTTTCCTCCTGTAATAACGCGACTGCGACAGTAGGTGCGACGTGCTGGTTTATGTAACTCATGTGCGATGTTTACTTTTACAGGTGAGATCTTCTCTTGACGAGCCATTACAAAATAATACCGGCATAACGTAATTATCTTTCTATTTCTACAATTTCTGATTCGTGATCTGTGTGACCAACATCTTGCGATGCTCTTAAAAGTTGTAATCGTTCAACGAGTAAGTTTGGGTCATTCCAGTATCTTACGTCCACATACGGCAACAAACGCTTGTAGACAACTTCAAGACCACGTGCAGTCGGAAGCAGCTTAGAAATAAACTCACGATACTTGTAACTCTTATTTGCATTTACAACTTCTGTTCTCTTGTAATTACGTCGTGTTGCATCAGTAGCAAAAAGTACTGCTATATATATAAAATGTTATACTTATCAGGTATTCGTGAGAAAAGACGTTCTAAGAGTCCTTTCGTAGGTTTATAGGTAACACCATTTACAATGAGTTTGTTGTTATTAATCCTAACATTTGAATTTCCTATCCAGAAACAGTCATCTTCGTAGCGAATACGGTAGGCAGTGTGAGTTTGTCCTATAAAAAGTTTTTCTATATAAGGTGCAAAGAGAGATCCATAGGTATCTTGAGTAAAAGTTCTAAACTGATTGCGATACTCTGGCGCATTCATAACCTCAGACAAATATGGTAGATCTTGCGTCGATGTAGTAGGTGTTTCAGCAATAACATCTGTAGTTAAAATCTCAACACGCTTAGATGGTGATGTATCATTAAGTTCGTCTTCCTTATCCTCCTCTTCCTCTTCTTGATATACATCTTGCTTCTTCTCTTCCTTATCTTGTTCATGCTTTTCTTCTTCTTCATGCTTCTCTTTATGATATGATGTTTGCATAGAAGCAAAACTTGAAGTAGACTGCGGTAATGAAGTAGAATTAAAGATTTCTTTGAGTGGTGTACTTAGTTGTGTTTTTAAAAATAAATCCGTGTCTGCCTGAACACGTTTAAGCTCTTTAAATTACCGTCGAATATTGTTTCGAGTTCGGATGATATGTTTTGCAAACTCCTTGCTAGATGTTAACATGATTATGGTTTTTAATCAAATAGTTACTGTAATTATGTGTTAATGCATATAAAATGATCGAAAGCCATGCGATATCGTCCATGCTGAACATCACTTTCTTTATCAATAACTAAAAAGCTGTAACGGTGTAATGACCAATATTTAGCACACATACATTTAAAGTCATCGAATGCCATATCAATGTTAACATGATCGTTATACACATGTCGCATGTTGCGCTCATCTTGCCGAAAAGCGCAATAACATTTGCGTTGTCGCATATTAACTGCTTAGGCACACGAGAATAGGTTTGAAACAAATAGATGCAATCTATATATTTATGCCGTCCCATACTAAAGAATGCGCGAATAACGTTTTGCTGTTCTGTTGCGACATCATCATAGATCATAAGAGAATTAGGAAGCACATCGTCTGGTGATGGTACTTGCTCATGCGAATTAAACTTTAAATATCTTATTCCATCTTTAACTAGATCGTGCATTACAGTTTGTAGAATAGTATATAGCGGTTGATAGAGAGACTTTGCGAAAACGTAAACATTCTCGAAGCGTTTACCATTTTCAGAAGTAGTAAGTGTGACTAAAAGATTTGTTTTACCGCATCCCGATGGGTCTGGTATAATACATCGAACGGTAAAAGGAAACTACGTTCCATGACGTTTTCTTGTAGTTGTACTAGAACTAGGTAAGAGATGTGGTACAATGTCGGTAACAGTTAGTGTGTCTTGCTGCTTTATAATCTTCATGATAACTGAATCATAAAGTAGATAATAGTAATATATATATTAAACGAAACAAGAGGTAACGGTTAGTTTATGATTTGCTCTTGACCAGTAAAGTCGTGTATAGCATGGTAAAACAACGATATCCAAACGACGTGAAGAAGAAGAAAGCAAAAACTGTTGGATGGAAAGATGTTATCAAGGCTGCAAAAAAGCTATTCGAGGTGAATACAATTCTCGTGTAGCTATTACTAAGGCATTACGCGCAGCGAGAGCAAGAAATTTTCCAAAGTGCAGAGCAATATTTAGTAAACGTGTACGAATTATTCCTGTTCCAAAAAGAGGAGGATTTCTTCCTGCGCTGTTTGCTGGCCTAGCAGCTTTAGGGTCATTGCTGGGTGGTGCTAGTTCTGTAGCAAGAACTGTTAAAGCTGTATAAGAAGCAAAACAACAGTTGAAAGAGAGTGAACGTCACAACAAGACGATGGAGGCAATTGCATTACGAGGCAAAGGTGTGCACATGAAGCTAGCGCCTTACAAAAATGGCTTAAGATCTACATATCTGCAAACAACGTCTACTGAATTCACTGCTACATCGAGCTTTTTCGCATGAAGAAGTTTTGACGTTCGCTAAACAACTAGGAATTTATTATTTTCGAGGTGTGTATATGTGCGATCAACTACCAGCGCGCACACGTGAACGTGAAAGTGCCGTAATTAACTTGGACAACAGTCGTGGACCTGGAAATCATTACGTTGCTTATGTAAAACGTAAATCTAAAGTATGGTATTTTGATACCTATGGAGACTTACCTCCTCCTTTTTAGCTCATACGTTATTTCGGAAGCAGTGCAGACATTGTTTACAATAAAAGCGTGTGAAAAACTGTAATACACACATGTGCGGACGATAATGTCTTATGTTCTTATATCAAACCTAGACAGTAGAGAAAGAGCATTAGTGTCTACGTGATGACTAACTGTGAAAGAACTTTTGCTGTACGTGGAGAAGGACCTGAAAGAACCGTCTATTTCAATCCACCGATCGAATTTGGCTATCAGCCGCATAGTCTTGGACTAGTATCGTTTGAAAGCTACAATAAAATCTATAATGTGCGTGATGGTGTAAACAAGTTCTATTACGATGAGTATGTGCTAACGCTATCCTCAGGTAGTTATTCAGTAGACGGTATTCATGACAATGTTGGAAGTACGTTAATTGATTAGTTTGGAGAAGATAGTTTTAGTAATCATAATTACAAGTTCTCAATCACTGTAGGCAACATTACACATAAATGTGTTACTGAATCATCATTTAAGGTTGACTTCAAATCACAACCTGATTCGATTGGACCATTGCTTGGATTTTCATCAACGGAGCTCCTACCGAACGTACGTTACGAGTCTGATATACCTACAACACATTACTTGTAATATTATTACAGACTTGAATAGTAATCTACAAACTTCGCACGTCCTGCACGACTTTATTGTTACAGAGGAACGTGGATTTACAATTTGTGAGAAACCAGCAGTAGTTCTTTATCATCCTGTGTCTGTAAAACACATTATTAACATTACTCTTAGGCTTGTAAATAAACATAATAACCTTATTCATTTAGATCGGCACACGTACGTAGCTTATAAACTTCATCTCCAACCAGTATGAAAAACATCCATAAAACACGGTGTACATTCCGAAGACATACTACATGTGTGCAGAGACTCATCGAGTTAACAGATACCTATAAGCAGATACTCCAAGACTTAGGTTATACGCTGCTACAAGGGAATGGAAGAAATGCTAGACATTACGAACACAGTAGAAACTCCTGAAGGTGTAGTACGAAGTGAGCTTCATTCCTATCAACCATTTACGTTTGGATTAAATAACAATGATGAAATCCTTTTTATTATTAATCAGCAAGATGAATACAACTTACCATACGAAAGCTACCTCTATATTGAAGGACGACTAGAAAAGTCGGATGGAAGTAGACCAAGCACATCACAGCTAATCAACCATGCTCTAGCTCTTCTCTTTTCTGAAGCGAGATATGAAGTCAATAATGTTGAAATAGATGGAATGAAGGATGTTGGTATTACAAGTGCAATGAAACTCTACCCTTCTTTCTGCGATGAAGAAAATAATCTTTTGCGGATGGCAGGATGGTGTCCAAAAGCTACTAACAACTGGATGATTAATTAGGATGGAACTTTTACGGGTATGTTATCACTGAAACATATTTTTGGCTTTGCAGAAGACTTCACACGTATTCTAATCAACGCAAAACAAGAGCTTATTCTAATCCGTGATCGAAGTGATTACAATTCTCTTAAAGCAGCAGAAACACCAGTAGAATCGAAAATTACACTTCATCGTATACTGTGAAGGATTCCACATTTAACCTTATCTGATCGTGAAAAACTTCGATTGCTCAAGATTGTAGAAAATGATACACCATTACCTATACGTTTTCGAAGTTGGGAACTGCATGAATATCCTGTGTTACCACCTACAAACAAGCATAGCTGGACTGTTAAAACATCACGTTTTACTGAGAAGCCCTTGTATATTATTTTCGGATTTCAAACCAATCGTAAATTCAATCTCGAAAAGGTAGCTCACTGTTTGATCACTGTAAATTAAGATACGTTAGACTATATCTCAACGGAATTACGTATCCGTACGAAAACATAGACATTAACTTTGAGAAAAATATGTTTGGGATGCTGTTTGCATGCTCATACGCAACATCTTATTTATATTACACGAGTAAGTGAGGCTATTAAGATGTTCTATAAATATAGATACTCGATGCCAAAACATCTTATTCAATACTTACCCCAGGATTTTTATCTACGTACGCCGCCTCTTACGTACATAAATTTTGGGACATCCTTCCTCTACACAGTAAGATGTCGATCGATGTAGCTTTATGCAAAACCTGTCACCGATATTACAAGCATCGAGGAGAAAATGGTGATGATTGGGATGGACCAAATCCGAGGATTGAACGCTGTACACAGTGTATGAATGAACTTTCTCTAGTACCTCATGATGATGATTCAGAAAAGGAATAACAACAAGGTAAGAAGTGTATTCAAATCTTCTCTGTAAAGTATAACATACTTAGTAAAACATATTTCTACATGTTTTGTTTAATATGAATGTTCAGGAGGTATTTCGGAAGCATCCCGCCAAACGTTGTTATGCAGCATACCAACTTTGTCAGCAGCAAAACGGACTCTGTTGTAGTGCATTGTAAATAAATATTTGGTCGCATTCAAAATGTTGTACATATTGCATTCCTTACAACTACTTACTCTGTATAAAACGATGAAGTCTAAACATGCACAATGGCGTCATCACTGCAGCACGTGCTTACCCTAGCTATCCCGATACATGTTTAAACTTGTTCGATAAAGCTATGCCTTAACAGAGAAGGTGGAGAAGGATGCTATAACAGTCACCGCCATCTTGTGTAGTAGCCTCAGATTGCTAATTAGCGAGGCAGTAGCCGTAAAGATAGCAGAACGATGCTCTGTTGAATAAAGATGGCAGCTGTCAAATATAATATCTTAAATTTGCCGCCACCACATTTCAAAGGTAAGTAGCTAAAGAGTGCAGCACCGAGGTAAGCGAAGTAAGATGGCAGTAGCTAAAGATGGCAGCCCGATGCTCGGTTGATTAAAGATGGCAGCTGTCAAAAAGGATATTTCAAATTATCCGCCACCACATTTCAAAGGTAAGTAGCTAAAGACTGCAGCACTGAGGTTTGCGATGCAAGGTGGCGGATGACAGCTGTCAAAAAGGCATGTGGATTTTAAATTACCAGCAGTGCCGTAAAGGTAGCAGCACGGTGCTCTATTGATTAAAGATGGTGGACCAATTCAAATTTCCCGCGGGAGGAGGGGCGGGCCCCTGGGAAGGCCTCCCGGGAGGCGGACGAGGCCCCTGGGAAGGCCCTCCGGGAGGCGGAGGCGGAGAAGGCCCCTGGGAGCCTGGAGGCGGAGGCGGCCGCAGAAACACCCATTATATCTACTCACGTCAGTAATATAAGTCACGGGTTCGACCGCCACGTCCACCTCCAGCTCTCGGGAGAGGCCTCCACTTCCCGCGGGAAATTTGAATTTTGGCGGGAGATTTGAATTTTGGCGCGAGTTTTGAATTGTTAAACAAAGCCACGTGCTTTTTTGACAGCTGTCATCGACAACAACGTATCGCTAACATCACTGCTGCCGTATTGACGGGCCTAAAACTCAGTGCTGCCAACTAAAACTTACTAGCTCGAGATCTGAATTTGTAAAGAAAGCCAGTTGCTTTTTTGACAGCCACGTGCTTTTTGACAGCTGTCATCGACAACAACACATCACTAACCTCAGTGCTGCTATCTTGACTGTCCTAAAACTCAGTGCTGCCAACTAAACCTTACTTGCTTGAGATCTGAATTTGTAAATAAAGCCACGTGCTTTTTGACAGCCACGTGCTTTTTGACAGCTGTCATCGACGACAACGCATCGCTAATTTCAGTGCTGCCGTCTTGACGGGCCTAAAACTCAGTGCTGCCAACTAAACCTTACTAGCGCGAGATTTGAATTGGTAAATAAAGCCAAGTGCTTTTTTGACAGTTGACATCCGCCATCTTGCATCACAAACCTCAGTGCTGCACTCTTTATCTACTTATCTTTGAAACGTGTTGGCGGAAAATTCCACGTGCTCTTGTTTGGGAACAAACCCACGTTTTTTTGACAGCTCTCATCCACCATCTTGTATCACAAACCTCAGTGCTGCCATCTTTAACTATTTACCTTTGAAATGTGGTGGCGGCAATTTGAAAAATCCCACGTGCTCTTGTTTGGAATCAAATCCACGTGCTTCATTGACAGCTGTCATCCGCCATCTTTAATCAAGAGAGCACCATGCTGCTATCGTTAGCTGCATACCTTTGAAATGTGGTGGCGGCAATTTGAAAAATACTATGTGGTGTACTGACAAGCCGCTCTCTTTAATCAACAGAACACCGTGCTGCTGTCTTTATCGTAGTGGCGGGCAATTTCTACGTAACAGCTGTCATCCGCAATCTTGCATCGCTAACCTTAGTGCTGCCCTCTTTAGCTACTTACATTTGAAATGTGGTGGCGGGCAATTCATACGTGACAGCTGTTATCCGCAATTTGAAAAATTCTACTTGACAGCAGCCATCTTTAATCAACAGAGCATCGTGCTGATATACCTTTGAAATATGGTGGCAGGAAATTCCACGTGACAGCTGTCATCCGCCATCTTGCATCGCTAAACTTAGTACTGCCCTATTTACGGCACTGCTGGTGATTTAAAATCTGCGTGCTTTTTTTAACAGCTCAGTGCTGTCATCTTTAGCTACTTACATTTGAAATGTGGTCGCGGATAATTTGAAAAATTCCTTTTGACAGCAGCCAACTTTAATCAACAAAGCATCGTGCTGCTATACGTTTGAAATGTGGTGGCAGGCAATTTATACGTGACAGCTGTTATCCGTCATCTTGCATCACTAAACTTAGTGCTGCCCTCTTTACGGCACTGCTTGAAATTTAAAACCTACGTGCTCTTTTATCAGCTGTCATACTCCATCTTGCATCGCTAAACTTAGTGCTGCCCTCTTTACGGCACTGCTGATAATTTAAAATCTACGTGCTTTTTAACAGCTGTCTTGCTCCATCTTGCATCGCAAACCTCAGTGCTGCCATCTTTAGCTACTTACCTTTGAAATGTGGTGGGGGATAATTTGAAAAATTCTATTTGACAGCAGCCACCTTTAATCAACAGAGCATCGAGCTGCTGTACCTTTGAAATGTGGTGGCAGGCAATTTATACGTGACAGCTGTTATCTGTCATCCTGAATCGCAAACCTCAGTGCTGCACTCTTTAGCTACTCACCTTTGAAGTGTGGTCGCGGATAATTTGAAAAATTCTCTTTGACAGCAGCCATCTTTAATCAACAGAGCACCGTGCTGCCACCTTTAGCTACCGCCATCTTACATCGCTTGCCTCGGTGCTGCTGTCTTTACCTACTTACCTCTGAAATGTGGTGGCGGGCAATTTAAAATATTCTACGTGCTTTACAAACCTACATGCTTTTTTGACAGCAGCCATTTTTATTCAACAGAGTATCGTGCTGCAATCTTTACGGCTACTACATCGCTAATTAGTACTTAGAGGCTACTACACAAGATGGCGGTGATTGTTATAGCCTCCTCCTCCTCTACCTCGTCTCTTAAGGCATTGCTTTATCGAACAAGTTTGTACATGCATCGGGATGGCTAGAGTGAGCACGTGCTGCAGTATTGACGTCATTGTGCATGTTGAGATTTGATCGTTTTCTTAAGAGAAAGTAGGAGTAAAGAATGCAATAAATACAACATATTAAATGCGATTGAATATTTATTTACAATGCACTACAACAGTGTTCGTTTGGCTGCTGACAAGGATAGTATGCTTCTTAACAACGTTTTGCAGTATGCATCCTGCAACATACAAATTAAACAAAACATTTAGAAATATATTATACTAAGTATGTTATGCTTTACAGAGATCATACATTTCTTACCTTGTTGTTATTCCTTTTCTGAATCATCATCATGAGGTACTAGAAAAAGTACATTCAAACCCTGAGTACAGTGTTCAATAATCGGATTTGGTGCATCCCAATCATCACCATTCCTCCTCGATAATTGCAATGCCGTTGACAGGTTCTGTATAAAGCTAGTTCGATCGACATCTTACTGTGTAGAGGAAGGATGTCCCAAAATTTATGTACGTAAGAAGCGGCGTACGTAGATAAAAATCCTGGGGTAAGTATTGAATAAGATGTTTTGGCATCGAGTATCTATATTTATAGAACATCTTAATAGCCTCACTTACTCGTGTAATATAAATAAGATGTTGCGTATGAGCATGCAAACAGCACGCCCATTTACAGGTTTGTTCCACAGTGTACGATCTCGAAGCACACACTAATGTTGATGATAAGGAGCTATCCTTATTTATAGCCTGGTAACAATATTAATTAGCGGATGGTAAGTAACATCACTTATATGAATAATAAGACAATAGGCTGCTGTGTTAGCAGGAACGTTTTCAGATGTTTCAAATTCTGAACGAATATCAACTGGAGATTCTTTTATAAATTATTCATGATAAAAGCAGTCTATAACTACATACGGTGCTTTATTTTTAAATTCTTGAGGTGTAAATAGCTAACGATCTTCTTCCTGATAATACGATGATTGAAATTTATAAAACATATCATAGAGCATCCCAAACATATTTTTCTCAAAGTTAATGTCTATGTTTTCGTACGGATACGTAATTCCGTTGAGATATAGTCTAACGTATCTTAATTTACAGTGATCAAACAGTGAGCTCTCTTTTTCGTGATTGAATTTACGATTGGTTTGGATTTTTGATTCCACTGGTGTTTCTGCTACTTTAAGAGAATTGTGATCACTTCGATCACGGATTAGAATAAGCTCTTGTTTTGCGTTGATTATAATACGTGTAAGGTCTTCTGCAAAGCCAAAAATATGTTTCAGTGATAACATACCCGTAAAAGTTCCATCCTCATTAATCATCCAGTTGTTAGTAGCTTTTGGACACCATCCTGCCATCCGCAAAAGATTACTTTCTTCATCACAGAAAGAAGGGTAGAGTTTCATTGCACATGTAATGCCAACATTCTTGGTTCGATCTATTTCAACATTATTGACTTGATATCGCGCTTCAGAAAAGAGAAAAGCTAGAGCATGGTTGTTTATTTGTGATGTGCTTGGTCCACTTCCATCCGACTTTTCTTGTCGTCCTTCAATATAGTGGTAGGTTTCGTGTGGTAAGGTGTATACATCTTTCTTATTAATAATAAAATGAATTTCATCATTGTTACTTAATCCAAACGTGAAAATTTGATAGGAATGAAGCTCACTACGTACTACACCTTCAGGAGTTTCTACTGTATTCGTAATGTCTAGCATTTCTTGCATTCTCTTGTAGCAGCGTATAACGTAAATCTTGGAGTATCTGCTTCTTTTCTCACGGATAATTGACAAGGATATAATTTTACAAAATGATCTTAAATATAAAGCAATATTCTTTGCCACTGACGCAACACACGACCTAATTACAAGAGAACAGAAGTTGTAAATGCAAATAAGTGTTACAAGTGTCGTGAGTTTATTTCTAAGCTGTTTCCGACTGCACGTGGACTTGTTATCTACAAGCCTTTGTTGCGGTATGTGGACGTAAGATACTGGAATGACCCAAACTTACTCGTTGAACGATTACGACTTTTAAGAGCATCGCAAGATGCTGGTCACACAGGTCACGAATCAGAAATTCTAGAAATTTGAAGAGAATTACATTATGCCGGTATTATTTTGTAATGGCTCGTCAAGAGAAGATCTCACCTGTAAAAGTAGACATCGCACATGAGTTACATAAACCAGCACGTCGCACCTACTGTCGCAGACGCGTTATTACAGGAGGAAAAGATGATCTCTGTCAAGCAGACTTAGTAGAAATGATTCCATATGCCTCTAGTAATAACGGGTATAAGTATCTACATACTGTTATCGATGTGTCCTCGAAGTTTGCTTTTGCACATCCCGGCCGTTCAAAACAGCAGCTCAAGTTAAAAAAGCATTTAAACATATTGTTGAAGAATCGAAACGCTGCCCAAGGCTTCTTCAAACTGATCAAGGTAAAGTGTTTTACAACAAGGATTTTTTTTCTTACGTCAAGTTACTTGGCATTCAGCACTACTCCACGTTCAGCAATCTCAAGGCAAGTGTTGTAGAACGCTTTAATCGTACACTCAAAATAATGGTGTGGCGAGAATTTACAGCACATGGTTCATATCGTTGAATTGACCTGCTACCTAGGCTTTTATCTACCTACAACGATACAACTCATCGCACTATCGGAACGAAGCCACGTCTTATTACAAGGAATACACCTCGTCTAGATGCTATTCATCTTGTAATTAAAACAGCTGATCCACGCCGCCATCGCTTTAAAGAATATGATTTTATTCGCATCAGCAAACACAAGTCTATCTTTGGTAAAGGATACACACCTCATTGGAGCACTGAAATTTTTCAAATCTGAAGGGTTAGGCTTACTAATCCAGTTACGTATTTACTTCGCGATCTCAGAGGACAGCCTATTGAAGGAGGATTATACATCGAAGAACTGCAGAAAACAAAATATCCTGATCACTATTTAGTTGAACGTGTTATTCGACGTCGTGGGAATAAACTGTATGTTAAATGGCTAAGTTTTAATAGCAGCTTTAATTCATGGATTAATAAAGAGGATGTACTTTAAATCTTATGTGTGTTTTTTAATCCTCTACCTCTCCTTTCTTCTAAGTCACTAGGACATGCTGCAGGATTAAACAACACCTGTAATATGTTTTAACAGCTCATATTTATTTTAGAATATATACATTTTTATCCTTTATGTTACTGTCTCTGTCACTCAATTTTCGTTTTATTACACCAACAACAACAAGTGCTGCTATCTTCTATGTAGCTGATGCACTAGGTAATAAAACACACAGCATAACTTTACGAAGCATATTTTTATCAGCTACACGTCTTAGTTTAGGATTGTTTTGTCGACATAGTCTTTGCAGGCAGCATCAGTCTTCGTGTCAGGCGAACGTGTTCATGGGCTGCCGGGATGTTGAAGCTTGAAGAAAAGAATATCAATCACTTTATTGATGAGCCCATGCCCAACAAGCTTCCTAATCTTTTTCCCAGCACGTTTCTTCACCTTTTCCTTGTTTACTCCCTTCACAGCATGATAAGTGTTTATAAGCGAAGACAACTCGTTAGTTTTATTTCCGTGACACAGTTTAATTAGTTGACATGTACGGCACTGTCTCACAGAAGGTCTTCTACCTAAACGCATGTGATCATTATGTAAACTACACCTTTGAAGTTCTGACAAAACAGTATCTTGAGTCCACTCATGAGGCACCTTATACCAAATCTTTTTTACAGCATTCGCAGTTACATCAACCAAAAATGCCTTTGGTAATACTATTAACTCTTCTTCAGTAAAAGTGTTTAGTTTCTTTTTGCATGCATAAAACTTTACGATTGCATTTTCAACCGCGTTACACTTAGTATCTGTTAGAAATGACATGGTATCTTTACTCTACATATGTTTCTTTTATACTAACGTTATTTCGACACTGCAGTTTACATCTAGAATGGAACAGGCCAGGAGGCAATTTTTTAGCATGAAACAGCTATTTACAAAATCGGACCTAAGTGTGCAATTAAGAATGCGAATGATTCGGTGCTATGTATTCTCCATTTTATCTTTGGATGTGAAAGCTGGACCCTTGACCAAAATCTAGAAAAAAGAATTGATGCTTTTGAAATGTATCTATATCGCCGCCTACTCCGAATACCGTGGGTGCCGAAAATTTCAAATGACGAAGTCCTTTATCGCATGAAGAAACAAAAAGATCTATTACTTACTGTTAAAAAAAAGAAAAACCCAATATCTAGGTCACATTATGAAAGGCGAGAAGTACCAGCTATTACAACTCATCATTGAAGGTAAAATACAGGGGAAAAGGTCTGTTGGCAGGAGGAAGAATTCATGGCTGAAGGACATCCGAGGATGGCACAACTGCACTTCAGAAGATGCTTTCCATGCTGCAAAATCACGTCCAGAGCTGGCTATGTGGACCGCCAACCTCCGCTAGGGGAAGGCGCCTCAAGAAGAAGAAGAAGAAGTTTACAATGTTGTTTACTTCCCGACATGCGCTTCAACACAACCAATCAAAGAGCTTTCATACACGTTGTAAAGACTGTTTACTTGTTTCACTACTATGCTCCTTCGGAAGGGTTTTAAATGATGGACACCCTAATTCATGCATGTCGATAATTTCACACGATGATGGTAGATACTCACGCAACCATTCTTTCTTTTCACAACCCTTTAAAAGAACAGGATCTGCTCTTGACAAATGCGCGTTCATCATTAGAGATAGAAAACGATAAGGTATTCCTTTTTCTTCCCACCTCAAACCAAAATGGTTTTCGATCCATTGAGTCTTCATTTTATCTTTATCTGTTTGCAAACAGTAAGGGAACGGTGGGCTAAATACTAAACTAACAAGTTTTGGTGCCCACAACACATTGCAATCTAACACAGCCACCTCTTTAAACACAAATTTGTTGCCGTTTACTTTAAAGCCTTGCACATCAACTATTAATGTTTTCGTCATGTTTGCGCTCCACACTCTATCACTGTTTCTCGAAGACTAAAGCTTTTAGTCAACGAACAGGTTTAAACATGCACACCTATAATAACGTCATCGCTGCAGCACATGCACACTCTTGCTTTCATGATGCATACTTATTGCATTCCTTACACCTACTTAATCTTAAGAAAACGATCAAGTCTAAACATGCACAATGACGTCATCACTGCAGCACGTGCTCACTCTAGCTATCCCAATGCATGTTTAAACTTGTTCGATAAAACTATGCCTTAACAGAGGAGGAGGAGGCTATAACAATCACCGTCATCTTGTGTAGTAGCCTCTAAGTGCTAATTAGCGAGGTAGTAGCCGTAAAGATATCACCACGGTAATCTGTTGAATAAAGATGGCTGCTGTGAAAAAAGCATGTAGGTTTGTAAAGCACGTAGAATTTTTTAAATTGTCCGCCAGCACATTTCAAAGGTAAGTAGCTAAAGATAGCAGCAGCGAAGTAAGCGATTTAAGATGGCGGTAGGTAAAGATGGCAGCATGGTGCTCTCTTGATTAAAGATGGCTGTTGACAAAAAGAATTTTTCAAATTATCCGCAACCACATTTCAATGGTACGTAGCTAAAGATGGCAGCCCTGAGGTTTGCGATGCAAGATGGAGGATGACAGGTGTTAAAAATGCACGTAGATTTTAAATTACCAGCAGTGCCGTAAAGTGGGCAGCACTAAGGATAGCGATGCAAGATGGCGGATGACAGCTGTCACGTCGAATTGCCTGCCACCACATTTCAAGGATATAGCAGCACGATGCTCTGTTGATTAAGGATGTCTCCTGTCAAATGGAATTTTTCAAATTGCCGCCACCACATTTCAAAGGTAAGTAGCTAAAAAGTGCAGCACTGAGGTTCGCGATGCAAGATAGCAGATAACAGCTGTCACGCAGAAATTGACCGCCACCACATTTCAAAGGTAAATAGCTAAACAGGGCAGCACTAAGGTTAGGGATGCAAGATGGCGGACGACAGCTGTTACGTAGGAATTGCCCACCACTACGGTAAAGATAGCAGCACGGTACTCAGTTGATTAATGATAGCAGCTTGTCAAAAGTGCACATAGAATTTTTCAAATTGCCGCCACCACATTTCATAGGTATGTAGCTAAATATAGCAGCATGGTGCTGTCTTGATTAAAGATGGCGGTTGACAGCTGTTAATAAAGCACGTGGATTTGTTTCTAAACAAGAGCACGTGGAATTTTTCAAAATGCCGCCACCACATTTCAAAGGTAGTACCTAACGAGTGCAGCACTGAGGTTTGTGATGCAAGATGGTGGATGACAGCTGTCAAAAAGCACGTGGCTTTGTTTACCAATTCAAATCTCGCGCTAGTAAGGTTTAGTTGGCAGCACTGCGGTTTAGGCTCGTCAAGATAGCAGCACTGAGGTTAGCGATGCGGTGTTGTAGATGACAGCTGTCAAAAAGCACGCGGCTTTGTTTACCAAATCAAATCTTGCGCCAAATTTAGAACTCCCGACAAAATTGAAATTTCCCGCGGGAGGTGGAGGCCTCTCCCGAGAGCCGGAGGTGGAGGTGGCGGCCGAACCCGTGACTTATACTACTCACGTCCACACAGTTAACCTCTTAGCGATGAGCGAACCCCGTTCCAGCCCTCGTACCACGTTCCGTAGCAGAGCCAGGATTCGAACCTGTTCCTCCAGGGGTAGCAGCTACAGAGGTTGACAAGGCACATATTCTTTAGTTCCCTTTAGTAGCCTCTAACGACATGCAGGCCGTACATGGCCGCTGAATCATTTTTATCTGATTAATTTTATAATGCCCATTTCTAATGTATGCATGTTACACGTCAAAACAACAAGCAGCGGGACTGTGGGATATGCGCTGTCTCCACAGAAAATTGAAATCCTGTTTCCTGTCGTAGACCGCAGAGAAACACGCGCGCAAGCCGGGGGTGCCACGCGCTTTCACTTGATAAGGCTGCCTCAATGCAGATATTACATTTATTATTTAAAATCATGACATGTAAGTATATATTATGCTACAATAAGGTAAGTACAAAAATGTACGGAGTGAATGTACAGAATTAAAACTGTAAAAATGTGTGTATTTTTCCATTCATATCTTCACTACATTAAAAGATGGTGTTACGAATGCCTGTGCTATGTAATGTGTTTAATGGGTATGTGATTATTATTATTCGTTCCGTAAATAGGAGCAAATCCATCTTCTTTCCTCTGATCATTTTACCGTGGAGACGGAACAATATTGCCGGGTATTTACCATGGGCTAGTTCGCGGGGTAGATGTAAGAGGCATCTGATAGCGTGCCGCCTGAGCTATAGAGCCACACAACAATGGAATTGATCTGTATCCTCATGCCTGTCGTTCATTCTCCGTTTATTCGATTTATAGCTAGGTCAAAGATTTTTTATTGTATCCCCTGCGTGTTGTAAGTAGTCACTAAGGGGAAATTCAATTTACTTTCACCTGCAGTAGTGACAGTTTAATTATGATTTATGTTTTATTCAATAATTTTTAAGGCTATGCTCGGTTCGAGATAGTGCATTCGTAACAGCTCGATTAGACCTTATATTTGCGTCGTATTAAAGTGTGAAACCGCAGAAAGCCATTCCGTGTGCTGGGAATAGTTCATTCGTAAATTCTATTTGCGTAGAGTGGATATGTAAAACCATGGACGGATGTACAACTATAAACCCGTCTTCTATTATCATTAATAGTAGAATGATTATTGTTTTAAGAGGAAGTACAACTGTACATCCATCCTCTTATTGACATTAATAGTAGCAATGATTATTGTCTTATGAATAGTATCCTCTGCCTGATGTTCATTCTCCGTTTCTTTACTCTTATAATATAACATTCAGTCACGTTTTAAAGTAAGTACTGTGATGCGTGTTCACGTTCGAGCTTACAGCTTGATGGGCGTTTGCACATCTATCCACTATTAATGGTGGTAGTGATTATTGTTTTCTTCAAAGGAAAAGTATGCACATTTTCTTCAATATAATCTAAGATTAAAATGTGTTCTGTGATCGTGGTAATTTTCCTTATGTTGTGTGCCTTTGAGAAAATTCTAGACACTGTCCGGAATCGAACACGAAACCTCTGTGAATAAAGGCGATTCGAGATAGATCATTCGTAATACCAAGATTACACCTTCCTTTTGCGTAGTATTAAAATGTGAAACCGAAGAATGCCATTGCGTGTGCTGGGATAGGTCATTCGTAACTTCTATTTGCGTAGAGTGAAAATCTGAAACCACGGACGGAAGTACAACTCTACACCCATAATCTAATAGCATTAATAGTAGTAGTCATTATTGTTTTAGGAGGAAGTTCAAATGTACATTGACCCGCCAGCGCAACAAACCCACACTGCACTACGGTCAGCAACAAATGCACCGGCCGGTACCACATTTAATCCAGTTTGAAAAGTAACAAGGAAAAAATAAAGACAGATATACTAACTACAAAGGCAAAAGCAAACACAATCAGGTACTTACCAATCAATAGTCCCCATTAAAAAAAACAGAGGACATGGATAAAATTCACTTGTTTCAGCGATGAATTACTCAAGACTATGAAAGAAAGCTCAAATATCAACCGAATCAAAAGTTTTAATTCAGGAAAGGGAAAAGTTCAAATATAAAAACCAAAATGGTCATCGTCCCTTAAAAGAAAACATTAAACGAATTAAATAGAATTTGAAATCAATAAATAATGTTAAATTTACGGCTTAATGACACGGGCTTACTTAACTGACTTAAATAAATGAAAGGAAAATTTAAGTTTTTAACCTTGCGAAAATCATTAATTAACACCCTTCCAGTGAAAATTTGCGTTAGTGAGCATCCGCAAGAGCATAGAATTCTAGCCCAACAAAATTAACCACACTAGCTCGAATAATTCCCAAGTTAAGGAAAGTACATAGGAACAGCAGAAAATATATTAATATGAGAGAATAGAAATGATTTGGAAATACTTCACAGGAGCAAAGTTTATAAACAGTGATAAATCACACGACCAACTCGCAAAACCAATAGGGCCACACGCACTTCAGAAAAAATAATCATCACCATATCAACGAATACACTCACTAGAAACCAGCTAAACAAACAATCACGGACAAAGGCCACAATAAAGTTCATAACATGAATAAAACGAATGAAAATCAATCCACCCAAAGCTTTTAAAATAACCAGAACAAATTAAATATAAGGGGAGTTTAAAGACAAAATAAATTAAATTAAATTAGAATATAGGTTTTAAACTATTATGGAAGAATAGATGAATTTGCATCATCAAGTATAGTTTTATCACGGGTGAATAGAAATGACCAGAAATTTATATGATTTCCATTACAAACACTAACATGTCAATCGATTTGGCAGATTTCTCTTCTTTTGAATTATTATTAAACATTCAATAGCCGCAGCGTGGAGGAAGCGTGTTTCGAAACACGATGAGGCACTCTTTTTCTATGAAGTAGTTTCCAGACGAATTTTAGTCAATGATCACCGAAGTTAAGCTTTATGTTGCTTGAAGCACTTACTTGTATGGATCCAGTGGTCAGGAAGAATAGATCAGAATCAAGAGATAAAATAGGGTTTCAAACCCACGACTCGAGGCCTTCATCCTGGGTCTACATTCCAGGCGGACGCTAGCATTCTGAGAGACCGCACCCCATGGCTTCCACTCACGAAGTCAATTCACATCATGGTCTTTCTTTACTCCCAAACGAAGTAGCCGCGCACGGACTGGGCGAAGAACGTTAGGGGGATTCAGATCGCTACCGTAAGATCTCAGCACTGCAGAAGGCGTAGGAAATGGCCAGTTCAGTTAATAAATAGGTGTAGTACGGGAGAAACACGAATATTAAATGAAAAGAATTTCCACGGCGAGATATCCAGTAATAAACTGTTTTCTGGAAAAGGGCAGAAATGCGTTATTCCATACAAGCTCACTCCCCGAAGCTCACCACATTCACCAATATAGTCACTCACTTAGGTTAGTGGTCAAGAAATAATAAAAATTTCAAATGATATCCACATTAGATCATACCGCCTTCGTTTACACGAAACTTCAACAAGCCAAACCAGAGTCATTTCAACGTTATATTCGTTTCTTAAATTCATAGTATTTGCGGCTATATTTTTAAGTTACCAATCACTTTCAATTCATCATCCACGAAAAATAGATAGGTAAATTCACACTTGTTTTATGGAAGTTCCTTTCATTGAATATTTATGACCGACAGTCTTAATTGAATTCATACACTTTTATTCGTCGTGCCTCTAATTAAGATTTGTTACATACCAAAATTCACCCTCAAAAAGAACATTAGGTTAAGCTCTTAAATTTTCTCTAGATTACCATGAAATGAATGATCTCGCCTTCTTTGACATCATATTTGGTCAAACAGACAAAAAGCGTAAGGATGAAATAGAAAATAAAATGAGGAAAATGGGCAAAAATGTAAAAGGAAAATTAGAGATACAAGCTCGGTGATAACTTACTGCACAATAAATCTCACTTAACTTAAACTAGTAGAAGACGGACTCAAGACTAAATCATACTATTGGCCTAAAGTAATGCCAAACAAAAAACAGGAGCACGACACCGTACCAGGAATGACAACTTATATCAATACTGTTATAGTAACAGTAGAACTCAAAATCACAACAACTAAGACAGAAATTAAATTAAATATCACACAAGTTTAGGAGACGGATATCAAGAATTGACGTTAGGCAGTACAAGTTAACCTACAGTCAAATATGCAAGCGCACCCCACGCCATTAACATATATACACATATGTGTTTAATTGTTCACATTAAACACCAAATATGAACATTTAAAGCAGTGCATAAGATACATGGACTCATCCGCGCGCTCGGAATCTTTCATAATTGTACATGACCTTCAGTCACATGAAGAAACGGTACAGAATTGGACATATTAAAGCAACTCAAATTTCACACCACAAAATTACAGGTTAACTAGGCAAGGGTCAACAAGAATATGTCACGGATCAAGAGCAAATTATACGATCCAAACAAGAAAACCAAGGTTATAATTTAAAACATTTAAAATATTCTATGGATCAGGACTAAAAATTCATGAGCCAACAAATAATTCTTTTAAACCCATTAAATACATGACGCGAAATCCCATTTATCAATTTCCAATAACTCAGTTTCAACATCACTTATACACTCCATACTGTACCAGGAAAAGTTGATTTTAAAGAGCATGAGGTCTTTCTAAGGGGTACCTATTCCTTAGGAGATGGTACAGAGAGGGAGGATCGCAAGGCGAAATAATCGATATTATATCTTTCTTTCCTTTATTCAATCTCTGGAAGGTCACCCTATTATATCTCTGAATCATAAATATTTACTAGAAAAATACCAATTTCAACAACAGAATATCGAAAAATCAAATTGATCAAGTAAAATTCAACTGAATAATGTCTTTCTCAATCATTTACGTCCATCACAACTTTCATGGCATAAATTAATAAAGAATGTTAAAAAAATCCTAAAGTCTTTCTATTGGCACTTGCGATTTCAGACTACGCTTTCTACATAAATTGAATAAAGTAAATTTGGTGATTCCTTCTTGTGAACACATCAAACTCAAATATGAAAATACTTGAAATTAAATCTAGTCATCTTGTATAAAGTTCTGAGTATCGTCCTACTCTTTTGTAAATTATTGTACACTTTATGAAAATATTGTAAATTGAGAGTTTATGATGCACTTCCACTATGAATGAAGTACTCAGTTGATATTTCAAAGTTCCAATAAATGATAATATACGAGAGCACACTGTTATTTGAAAGTCTGTCTTGACTTGAAGAGTTGAAAAACGTTAACATTCCAAGTAAAATATTAAGTAAGTGAGCCTTTAATATTCTTTGTCAGTAATGACACTGAAGTTCTGTTCAAAGTCAGAATTATATTTTTGAATGGAAAAAGCACTGATATCACCTGACATACGCCTGCTTGTTGAGCTCGAACAGTTGAATACTGCTCTGCAAGCAGCAATCTGGAACTCAGCTGTCAGCAAACAACACGATGTTCCATAGTACCACGTCCCTGGAACTGTCCCCCGTAGTACCAAGTCCACGCTGATCTGCATCAAATCTCCGTCGATCTACGTCGTTCTCCGGTGATCTCCGTCGTTCTCCGTCGATCTCCGTCGTCTCGAGTCAGGATTTCTCATGTTACTGAAAGAGTGGCTTTAACACGAGAAAGTCCAAGTGACTAAGTTGAAAACGTGCACCATTTGATTTTGCAGTGTTAGAACTAATGATTGTTTCATAAATAATCACCATTCACTGGATGAGGAATACGTCGGAGCACTGTCTATTATCGTAAATCACGATAATGAGAAATACATTTCAGTGCACAGTTCATCTTGACATTTACTGCTCACCGTTCGTATGGTCAAAATAACTTTCATTTGAAGCACAGTGTATCATGGCTCACCTTCACAGCAAATAAATAAATAAATAAATAAATGGCTCTCTCTCGTAATATCTCGTAATGTTGCTTCTCACTATCACAGTTCTACAATTATTCATGCATGAGTCCTATACTTCACAATATCACTGAATTACGAAGTTCATTATACAGTCTGTCCACACGCGTTGTTTTAAATGGTACAGTCTGTTATGACGATACGCGAACAGTTCTTCGGCACAAATTAAAGGGTTCTAGGCTTTAATAGTACTTAAAATAGTCAGCGTGTTGCTATCTACACTCATGATATTCAAATTTAAAACCGTCCAAGATCATTACAATGTAAAGTAGCCGTGCTAACTTCAAGTTTGTTATGGTTATTCACACGAAAACTAAGATATTTGTCAAGTTCAAATATTGGTGAAATATTACAAGTCTTATGACTTTGACGTTATACACACGTTAATTTCCTAAGTTTGAATGTCTGATGAATTATAAGTCCCACAATTTATAAGTTACTCACTGGTATTCACAGAAACTAAGTGTCAACTTGCCGTCGAAATTATCTAAGTATTACGATGTCCGCCAGTAGGAATACTGGGTTCGACTCGCCGCGTGTAGCATGTCATGCGAGCCAGCTGTGAAGAAGGTGAACTGAATTGCTACCTTTTTTTTCTTCGGGGGGGCCCCCGAAGCCCACTCCCCCCGCGTGACTAACGACTCAATCTACATGGCCTCCGACATGCTATTATTTCTAAGAAGAAGAAAGAGATAGCAGGGAAGAGTGGGAAGTGATACAAGGAGTATCTGCCTGTTTCCATGTCAAACACGCTACCAGGCGATATTGTATTAGGTATATGGTGTTGAAGTTTGGTATTGAAGGGTCAGGGAAAAACCACATAGGCAGAAAGAAGAAAGAGCCTACATGTAAAACCTGACATCTTTTGATAGCACATGCAAGGATGTGGGCTGGAAAAAGACCAGAGGTTATGTTAGTTAGGAACAGGTAACATGCACAAAACATAAACCAATTCCTCGCCATTCCATCGTCTGGGGATCAGTCCGTCTGGGCACTGCTGTGACTAGCACGGTCCTTGCCGGCTGCGGAGCCATGCGTCGAGTACCACTAGGGCCTGTCGCACGACTCCACCTCCTTGGGGTACCTCGTACCCAGTCTCCGATCCCGGAGAGTGAGGCCAGGGCCGCCGAGGCGGGGGCCTCCTGGAAAGGGGTGGGTCATGGCGCCGGGCCTCCTTCCTCTCTGCCCGCGCCATGGCCCGGTAGACAGGGCAACTGCGATGGGAGGCCGGGTGGCCCCCCGAGCAGTTGGCGCACACCGGCGCGTCTCTAAGCGCTGCGCAGGCCGTGTAGTGGTGATCACCACCACAACGGTTGCACCTCACCTCGAGCCCACAGCTGACCTGACGGTGGCCCCACCTCAGGCAGCGGAAACACTGCAAGAGCTGCTGAGGGGGACGTTTTACGCTCACCAGACTGCCGCTACCCGCTGAGGTCCTCTCCTGATTGGCTCCTCGGTTGACTGCTGTCCTGGGAGCAGTCCTGGGTTGCGGCTTGGCGGTCCTCTCCTGGTGAGCCAGCGACGCCTTCTGCTTCCTGGTGCGGCGTCGTCTTCTTCTTCTTCCCGGGGGTTGCTTCTCGGCGGGGGAAGAGGCCTCGTCCTGGTGGCCCTCCTCCCGGCCTGGTGACCCCGGGGTAGCTGGTGGCTGCGCTGCGTCGCCATCTTCTTCTTTCGCCTGGCTGGCGGCAGCGGCGGCGTCGGTCGGTCCCGGGGGTTGCTTCTCGGCGGGGGAAGAGGCCTCGTCCTGGTGGCCCTCCTCCCGGCCTGGTGACCGCAGGGTAGCTGATGGCTCCGCTGCGTCGCCGTCTTCTTCCTTCTCCTGGCTGGCGGCGGGGGCGACGTCGGTCGATGCTAACGCCTGAGTGCATTCCCTGTCCTGTGGGGCGCACATCGAGGTGTGCAGCTCGACAGACGTGCTGTCAGGCTGGGCCTGGACAGCAGCCTCAGAACGCCAGGGGGCGTCCTCCTCCACTGAAGTCGCACAGTCGCGGCGCCAGGGGGCGTCATGCCCCACCTCCGTGATGGCGTCGCTGGTCGCCGGCTGGGTGGCCAGGACTAGGTCGGTATTAACCGCCCTATTCCTTAGCCTCCTCGGCGTCTCCCTGGTCTCCGTCGCGGCCCTGACTGCGCCGGTGTTCATCCCTGGCACGCCGTCCCTCCCTGGTAGACGGATGACCTGGAACAGAGTAGAAAGCTCCTTCTCTGCGTCGTGCATCCGCTCCTGGTCGTGATGCCTGATAATGAGGCCTCCTGGTAGGAAGCTCTCGATGGCCATGGTTGTCGAGATGATCCTGCCTCCTCGGCGAGGGCGCCGCATTCTGTCCAGGACGAGGCCCCGTTCAGAAGTTACAGGGCGCCCCGGCTTGTAGTATACGAGCAGCGCCTCGTACTCCGGATCGGTGTGGCCTTCGGAGAAGAAAAAGCCATCAGGGGGGTCGCACCCGTCCCTGTAGGGCTCCGTCTCGATATCCGGCTCCCCCTGCTGCGGCTCCGGCTCGGGTGCAGGCGACTCGTTGTCCTCCGCTGCCCAGCAGTAGTCCGACGATCGCCACACGTCCGTCTTCTTCATCCTGGTCCTCCTGAAAGAGAATAAGAATAAGCGAGCACTGAGAAGTGCTCAGCTCAGACAAAAGCTCTTTCGAAGTCGTAATAATAAGTACAGCTGCCTGGTTAGCACTTGAAAGTACTGAGCGCCTGGCAAGGAGAGAGAAAGTGGAGCGACAGGCACGTACGACCTCTCGCTACGACAGTCAGCTGCTCCTTTGAATTGCTACCTTTTTTTTTTTATCGGGGGTGCCCCCGAAGCCCGCTCCCCCCGCGTGACCAACGACTCAATCTACATGGCCTCCGACATGCTATTATTTCTAAGAAGAAGAAAGAGATAGCAGGGAAGAGTGGGAAGTGATACAAGGAGTATCTGCCTGTTTCCATGTCAGACACGCTACCAGGCGATATTGTATTAGGTATATGGTGTTGAAGTATGGTATTGAAGGGTCAGGGAAAAACCACATAGGCAGAAAGAAGAAAGAGCCTACATGTAAAACCTGACACCTTGTGATAGCACATGCAAGGATGTGGGCTGGAAAAAGACCAGAGATTGTGTTAGTTAGGAACAGGTAACATGCACGAAACATAAACCAATTCCTTGCCATTCCATCACCTGGGGATCAGTCCGTCTGGGCACTGCTGTGACTAGCACGGTCCTTGCCGGCTGCGGAGCCATGCGTCGAGTACCACTAGGGCCTGTCGCACGACTCCACCTCCTTGGGGTACCTCGTACCCAGTCTCCGATCCCGGAGAATGAGGCCAAGCCCGCCGAGGCGGGGGCCTCCTGGAAAGGGGTGGGTCATGGCGCCGGGCCTCCTTCCTCTCTGCCCACGCCATGGCCCAGTAGACAGGGCAACTGCGATGGGAGGCCGGGTGGCCCCCCGAGCAGTTGGCGCACACCGGCGCGTCTCTAAGTGTTGCGCAGGCCGTGTAGTAGTGATCACCACCACAGCGGTTGCACCTCACCTCGAGCCCACAGCTGACCTGACGGTGGCCCCACCTCAGACAGCGGAAACACTGCAAGAGCTGCTGAGGGGGACGTTTCACTCTCACCTGACTGCCGCTACCCGCTGAGGTCCTCTCCTGATTAGCTCCTCGGTTGACTGCTGTCCTGGGAGCAGTCCTGGGTTGCGGCTTGGCGGTCCTCTCCTGGTGAGCCAGCGTCGCCTTCTGCTTCCTGGTGCGGCGTCGTCTTCTTCTTCTTCCTCCCGGGGGTTGCTTCTCGGCGGGGGAAGAGGCCTCGTCCTGGTGGCCCTCTTCCCGGCCTGGTGACCCCGGGGTAGTTGGTGGCTCCGCTGCGTCGCCAACTTCTTCTTTCCCCTGGCTGGCGGCGGCGTCGGCGTCGGTTGGTCCCAAGGGTTGCTTCTCGGCTGGGGAAGAGGTCTCGCCCTGGTGGCCCTCCTCCCGGCCTGGTGACCCCGGGGTAGCTGCCGGCTCCTCTGCGTCGCCATCTTCTTCTTTCTCCTGGCTGGCGGCGGCGGTGGCGTCGGTCGTTGCTAACACTCGACTGCGTTCCCTGTCCTGGGGGGCGCACATCGAGGTCTGCAACTCGACAGACGTGCAGGCAGGCTGGACCTGGGCAGCAGTATCAGTACGCCAGGGGGCGTCCTTCTCCACCGCTGTGCTGCTCTCCACCAACACGGGCGCGTTCCTGATTTGCGCCCGGGTAACAGGCCCTTGCTGGTAGGCCTGCGTCTGCGACCACTTCGCCCTGGTTGTCGCCTTGTTGGTCTGCGTGTACTTCGTGGAGTACAGCTTTCCAACTGGAGTCGCGCCGTCGCGGCGCTCGGGAGCGCCGCCGTCGTCCTCGGTCGTTGGCTCCGTCTGCGAGGCTGCCTCCTGGTAGCCCGAGACGTCCAGGTGCTCCCTGAGTCCTGGTAGCCGGGCAACCTGGAACTGCTGGGACGCGCGCTCCTCGTAGACCCTGAGGCTGGCTGCGTCGTTAGGGCGGATGATGATCGCCCAGGAACCAACCATAATGCCGATGATCGGCAGGAGTGGCTCTCCGATGAACTCCGCAGTCGCATTCAGGTGGTCGAAGACACGCAGCGTCCCCTGGTAGTCGCTTTCCCCCGGCCGGTTGAACACCACCAGTCCCGGGCGTTCATAGCTGGGGACATCCGCCGTGTCGAGCGCGTCCAGCAGCTTCTCGACGGCTCCCTGGTAGTCGTAGTCGACCAGTCTCACTGGTAGGGTCGGCTTCTCCATCTTGGTCCTCCTGTAAGATAACCTGAAACAGAAGAAAGAGCGAGCACTGAAAAGTGCTACAGCTCAGACAATGCTCCTTCGAAAATGTACTAATAAGTATAAGTGCCTGGCTGATACTTGAAAAGTACAGAGCGCCTGGCAAGGAGAGAGAGAGCGCAGCGAGAGGCACGTATGTCCTTTCACTACGGCAGTCAGCTCGTCCTTTTGAATTGCTACTTTTTTTTTTTTTGTTTCGGGGGGGCCCCCGAAGCCCGCTCCCCCCGCGTGACCATCGACTCAATCTACATGGCCTCCGACATGCTATTAGTTCTAAGAAGAAAAAATATAGCAGGGAGGAGTGGAAGTGTGATACTACAGGAGTATCTGCCTGTCCCCATGCTCAGCATGCTACCAGGCCAGATGTGGTGGTGGGTATAAATAGTGGTGTAATCAGGTAGTAAGGGTCAGGACAAAACCACATAGGCGGAAATAGAAAGGTGCCTACATGTAAAACCTGACATTTTGTAGATAGCACATGCAAGGATGTGGTTCTGGAGAGGTCCAGGTAATTGTGTTAGTTAGGAATAGGTATCATGCACCGTCATAAGCCTATTCCTCGCCGTTCCAGTTATTCAGGGGATCAGTCCTTCTGGGCACTGCTGTGACTAGCGCGGGCCGTGCCGGTCGCCGAGCCATGCGGCAATAGCCACTAGTGCCTGCCGCACCGCCCGACCCCCTTGAGGTCCCTCGTACCCAGTCTCCAATCCCGGAGAATGAGGCCAAGCCCGCCGAGGCGGGGACCTGCTGGATGGTTGTGGGACATGGCGCCGGGCCTCCTTCCTCTCTGCCCGCGCCATGGCCCGGTATACAGGGCAACTGCGATGGGAGGCCGGGTGGCCCCCCGCGCAGTTGGCGCACACCGGCGCCTCCTTAAGTGTAGCGCAGGCCGTGTAATGGTGATCACCACCACAACGGTTGCACCTTACTTGGAGCCCACAGCTGACCTGTCGGTGGCCCCACCTCAAACAGCGGAAACACTGCAAGAGCTGTTGAGGGGGACGTTCTGTTCTCACCTGACTGCCGCTACCTGCTGAGGTCCTCTCCTGATTGGCTCCTCGGCTGACTGCTGTCCTGGGAGCAGTCCTGCGTTGCAGCTGGGCAGTCCTCTCGTGGTGGGCCGGCGTCGCCTTCTGCTTCCGGGTCCGGCGTCGTCGTCTTCTTCTTCCCTGGGGTTTCTTCTCGGCGGGGGAAGAGGCCTCGTCCTGGTGGCCCTCCTCCCGGCCTGGTGACCCCGGGGTGGCTGGTGGCTCCGCTGCGTCGCCGACTTCTTCCTTCTCCTGGCTGGCGGCGGCGGCGTCGGTCGGTGCTACCACTCGACTGCGTTCCCGGTCCTGGAGGGCGCACATCGCGGTCTGCAGCTCGACAGACACGATGGCAGGCTGGGCCTGGGTAGCAGTCTCCGAACGCCATGGGGCGTCCTTTTCCACTGCTGTGCTGCCATCCGCCATCAGGGGCGCCTTCCTAGATTGCGCCCGGGTGACAGGCCCTTCCTGGTAGGCCCGGGTCTGTGACCACTTCGTGGAGGTGGCCCTTGGAGAAGCGGTCTGCGTCCACTTCGCAGATCCGAGTCGCTCAGCCTGGGTCGCACAGTCGCGGCGCCAGGGGGCGGCATGCTCCACCTCCGTCGTGGCGTCGGTGGTCTCCGGCTGGGTGGCTTGGACTAGGTCGGTGTTAACCACCCTATGCCTTAACCTCCGCGGCGTCTGGGTGATGGCCTCCTTGGTCTCCGTCTCAGCACTCCTCCTGAGGGCGCCGGCGTTCGTCCCTGGCACGCCGTCCCTCCCTGGTAGACGGACGACCTGAAACAGAGTAGAGAGCTCCATCTCCACGTCGTGCATCCGCTCCTGGTCGTGATGCCTTATGATGAGGCCTCCTGGTAGAAAGCTCTCCACGGACATGGTCGTCGGTAGCCTCCTGCCTCCCTGGAGGGGGCGCCGCACTCTGTCCAGGACTAGGGCCCGTTCGGAATGAACTGGGCGACCTGGCCTGTAGTAGACGAGCAGCGCCTCGTACTCCGGATCGGTGTAGCCCTCAGAGAAGAAAAAGCCTTCAGGGGGGTCGCACCCGTCCCTGTGCGGCTCCGTCTCCAACTCGGTCTGCGACGCGTCCTGCTTCCTCGGTGAGGACGGTGTCCTCGGTTCTGGGTGGTCCTCCATCCATTGCCGCGTTGTGCAGAGGCGACCTCCCCTGTAGTAGACTCCTCTCGCCAACGCCATGCCATTGGGACCGTCCCTGAAGTTCGTCGTGGCCATCCTGAAATAAAATCCTGAAAGAGAGAAGCGAGCACTGAGAAGTGCTCAGCTTAGACAAAGCTCCTTCGAAGATGTACTAACAAGTACAGCTGCCTGACTAGTACTGGGAAAGTACAGAGCGCCTGGCAAGGAGAGAGAGAGCGAGCGGGAGGAACACGTTCTTCCACTACGGCTGTCGAACTCGTCCGTCTGGCCTGCTGCTTATATCCCGTACGACCCAAGGTTGCTTGCCGCGTCACGGGGGGGTGGGGGTAGTGTGCTTCCTTTGTCGCTTATATCTCTTGAATGCCGTGATGGGTTTTATTGAAATTAACATATGTTTACGTTCAGAATATGAGCTACACGAAGATGTATGTCTTATTTCTGTGTCTTCATCGGCTGAAAAGTTAGAAATTTTTCGTCCAGTATATTCGAGAGAGAGGCGTGCAACATGTGGCAGTGACGTCACCCGCAGGTTCCTTGCTTGTGACGTGCCCAGCTCGCCTCGAGGAGCTTAGTACCGCACTCGCACAAGATGTCGGGCATAACAACACATATTTCTGCCGTCCCTTTTCCATATATTCCGGCAATTTTAAAATAATGTACAGGGCTGGAATAGTTCCTGGTACAATACGCAACCTAGTTAAATAAGAAATAAGGTCAGATATAATTACGTCAAGGAATCAAAACACTCCAAGTAACCGGGTTCGGGAAAAACATCAAAATTCGTGGGTTACGGGAAATAATATCTCAAGACAAGATGAATATTGGTAGCTGCAGTTGGAGACCTCAAGATCTTTCAGATGGTGCTTGCGCGTATAGTTTGTCATCACAACAGAGCAATCGACAACATCAAACCAAGAATAATACTAGGATAGACAACAATATACTCATAATAACACCTCCAATAACACCATGGGAAAATCAGGATAGAGGATGGTTAAAAGAAAACTCAGGAAGATGAACCAATCTGAAGTAACATAACCCACAAACTTCATGTAATTACCAAGAGTATACATTCCACAACAGCACATCCGATTAAATAAAAAGAGTAGGCGACAGCATACACCTCCAACCAGATGAGCAACAACAAATTATTAGCAATGACCCACCCAACGTAATTTACCGTTTGACCATCCAGGCCTCGGCATTATCTGGTATAGAAATAAGTGAAATTCCAATCACCTTGTCGCCTCACGGCTAAACAGGTACCTCCTTCTATCCCCAGGAGATATGGTGAATAAAATATAAGTTGTAGGTAAGGGGAGCAAGACGATAGGACGATAGAAAATGCTCGTAGGACCATGTAGAAGGAAGGAACACAACCAAGATACCCCACAATTAATCCATACTTATCCAAAAAATCACAGAAAGGCAAGATGACAAGATAGAAATTGAAGCAGAAACTAAAGGATCCACTAAGGAAAAAGACCAATAGGTTGGCAGGTTAATCTTAAATGAACTTTACAGTACTACAAATTAAATACAGATGACGTCGGTTCAGCAGGTTATGTAGAGAAAGAGAAAATGAGAATACACCAGAGCGCACAAGAACTAACAAATGATATGCGAGAAGACAAGGTTATTCCAAAGGAGTTGTAAACACATGAAAGGGTTTATTTCCTAATCTACCGGGACACAGAGGTAAATTAAAGGCAATACACCACACATACCAAAGTGCCATAACTACATCATTAACACAAGACAATAACAACAAAACCATAATGACTACCAAGGAACACGTATCAGCCCATAAAGGATTACACTATACTCAGCCATCATGCCACCCTAAAATATAACCCCAAAACAAACTCACGGTACCGTGAAACATTACCAAACAAAGGACCAGAACCATACCACTAGGTTTAAAAGGAGATGCACTCTTAGTTTAAGGATCCTTTTGCACAAAGCAACACCACAATCACATGTTGACAAGGCAGGAATACATGGAAGCCACAACTAAAATTGAACAACACAATACAAGAATAATTCACGAATTTAGAGACAAAAATCCAGGAAAATAACGTTTACACTAGAGTGCAGAACTAATAACACATGAGACCGAAGAATACAACAAGGAATGACCTTGATAAAAACGTTTACCAGAAAGGAATATAGAGATTAAAATTTCAAAAAATAGATAGGACAATAATTTACGCACCCGAAAATGTACAACGGAGGTATGACTAGCTATAGATCACTCACCAAACGTACAGGTGACAGGAGTAATTTAAAGAAGGGCACCAGAGAAATCGGAAACAGAAAAGCAAGTGCAACTAGTAGTCGAAGACGTAAAGCGGTAAAGACGATAAGTCCACTCCCAAGGCAGAGAGCCAACCACCTCCAACACCGATCGACAAAGCTCAACAATAATCAACGGCCATTCCAAAAAACTTGACATAGAGAATCTATCACCGACCACTACTTAATAACTAGCAGACCCACACAAATTATGAAAACAATTTTAAAACTACACGGTCTTGCAGTGTGCACCTGACAGTACCATAACCAGAACATTCACCAATTACACCACAGAATTAAAGTTGAATCACCATATGTAGAACACAGAACACTAGAAATAATCCGAAATTGGTATAATGTGCAACACCTTAACAATTTTCACTTCCATGAATAATTTTCTAAATTTTCTAAAATTACGGCAGGACAAAGGTTACTACCACATGACAGCGCATAATTAAATTTATGATCAACGTTAGTAATCTTCAATAATCAGGATTTAATAATTTTTGGAGGAACTGAACTGGCATGCAAACCATAACAATTAAACAAAGAGTTTTTAACGGTTAAATAAATAGGCACTTACAGTGCAAGCGAAATTCGTCACACCCAGCACAAATGACTGTCTAATTTTTTAAGGATAATTGTCACAGTAAGCACAGATAGTAAGTAGGTTACTACAATTTTATATCAAGATCCACCTGAGATATGATTGCCAAAGATTAGGTCCAGGCTGCAGGTCTACGACCATCGCCATATTCTTGTAGGAGCACACCAGCAATAGCTTTCCCAGAGGCATCAGTCTGCATGATGAAACGTGGTAATTAATTCGCTCACTACTAAACAACGATATTCGCACTGGAGAGGACCCAAAACACCAAGACTAAAATAATATACGTGGGAACATTTATTAATTAAATCTATACCCAACGAAATAATTACATTAACAATCTAATAATAATTAAATAAATTTGCTCATTGAAATGTAGTCACCATTCACAGATCCAAACAACACACAACACGGTTTATCCAGATGCGTCATTAGAAGAAAAGTTAGCCAATACGTTAACTAGGTTTCAACTGGGATAGATGAAATCGCCTAATTCTTTTAGCAATGGGATCACTAACTAGCACCGGTACAGGAGTCGGAACATGTAATACAGTACAGTAACCTTGATACCTACGAGGAAGCTAAGTGGAGGAAAATTTGTTAAAAGCCTTACTAATGGGATAACACTTGACAATAACTTCATCACCTACCTTCAACCTAATTGACGTTCTACCCTTGTTATACTTATCCCTTCTCTCTCATATGATAGGGACAAATTCTTCCTGGCTTCATCCCAAATATTTTGGACATCATTGGGTTTAGACAGATTGGGAACTAGATCATCAATACCAAATAGGTTGGGCATAGGCGAATACGGGGTATAACCGAACGTGAGTGACATAGGGGCGATTCATGTGAGGCAGAGTTGAACGCAAGAGCCAGCCAGTGTAGACAAGAATCCCACTTGGATTTATTATTGTGATGATACGCTATCAGGGCAGTCTTCAGGTTCCTATTCTTTCTCTCTGCATAAGATGGGTTGGGTAGTATGGAGTGGTTGTAATATGGGAGATGTACAACTCGAACAGGTATTTCTTAAACGAATGGCTAGTGAATCAGAAACTTTGGAGGCCCAAAGGACGCAAAAATAGAATTCAAACGGTTGATAGAAGTTCGGGAAGTAGTGGATCTAGTGGGAGTAATCCATCAGAACCGAGAGAACGCATCAATACCCCCAAAAATGTGAGTATTTCCTGAGGTAGACCTAGGGAGAGGGCCGACGAAATCATTGAATAACATTTCCATAGGCGAGAGGCTTGTGAAGATGATAATAAACGAACATAGCTGTTCAGGTTAGGTTTACTAATTGCACAAGGTTTTCAAGCTTTAACCATAGTTCGGATATCGCTGTCCATCCTTTTCCAGATGAAGAATTCTGCATTGTTTTGAATGTACCCAAATGACCGCCAAAAGGACAGCAGTGATAATATTTAAATATGACTGGTACGAGGACATGAGGAACAATAATTTTGAAATTATGGTGACTCCGTCCCTAACACCAAAGAACATCCTTTAACTAGGCTGTAATATTTTACTACAATTCCGTCCTTAATTTTGTGGATGATTTATTTCATCTCTGGGTCTGATTTCTGATGATCTCCAAATACATGGTATAACAAAGGAAGATCCAAAATGATGACACTAACGCCATGAATATTAGCTTCATCAAGTTTTCCAACAACACGTTTTACATCAGGACCGAAATGACCATCAAACATTCTACTCAAACTATGAGCGATGTCATTCTCCGAACCTCTGATATGTTTAACCTGGAAACTAAAAGTTGAAGTTCTAAGTGCCCATCTAATAATTCTGACACTTTTTGGGTCGATTCAATACCCGCGAGAGAACCTGATTATCAGCTTCAAGGTCGAAATTGACATATTCCATGAAAGGCCTAAACATCTCAAGGGCAAACAGTACAGCAAGACATTCTAACTCGTAGATAGAATACTTTCTCTCTAGATTGGTGAGAATTCAAGATACATAGGCTATAGGCCTACGACCATCCTCATATTCTTGTAGGAGCACACCAGCAATAGCTTTCCCAGAAGCATCGGTTTGCACGATGAAACGTTTATTGAAATTAGGTATGGCCAACAGAGGAGCATTCGATAGAGCAAGTTTCAGTGTTCCAAATGCTTCTTGCTGGGGGGGGGGGGGGGGGGCAGGAGAACCACCTCGACAAAATTTGGAACAAATTTGCGGAAGAACTTTACCATGCGCACAAAGCGTGCGATACCATTTACGTCTTTAGGGGATTGAAATTCTCTGATAGCCTGATCAACTGAGACTCCATCGGACGACACGACACGCCCAAGAAAGGACATACTTGGTTTTTTTCGAAAGCTGCCTTAGATAGTTTCACAGTAAGACCAACATTTTTCAAGTGCCCCAGGACTTCCCTGGCGTGATTCAAATGTTTTTAAAATGTGTTTTATAAGATAACCAGGTAATCAAGGCAATTGAAAACAAATCTAAACTTGATATCCCCTAGAATCGAATTTAAAAACCTGGTAAAGACAGCAGCTCCACATGGTATCCCGAAGGCAGCCTTAGAAATTCATAAAGGTTCCGATCTGTGATGAAGGTTGTCAGGGCAGTAGATGACTTAAACAACGGAACCTGATAATAAGCCTGGTTGAGGTCCAACACGGTACAGAACTTAGCTCCGGAGAACCATCAAAAGCAAGTACATAAATCTGCCAAAGGGATTGATTGTAACATGATCTTCCGATTCAGAGCCCTATAATCAACAGCTCGGAACCTTCCCAAGGGTTTAGGTACTAGGAAAATCGAAGATGCATAAGTAGATGTGGACGGTCTGATGACTCCCTCGGATAGCATTTGGTCGATAATCGTTTTGAGTTCAAGCATACGGGGAGGTGAAAGCCGGTAAGGAGGAGATCTAACAGGTTGGTGGTCGGACAACTCTATCTCATACTCCAATACATCAGTTAATCCTAACTTTCTGGTTAACACATCCGGAAATTGATGACCAAAATCACGGACTTGATTAGCTTTCTCAACGCTCAAATGATCAAGATACAAAAGATAAATTTCATTGATTTATTCCGGACAGACCCAAATACACAAGAAATATTAAAGGCAACCAATGGAGCATCAATCATGTTAAATATAGAATCAGGGGAAAATTAAAAAAAGAGCGCTCTAGCTTGAAGGTAGAGAACTATACCAGTCTTTGTTAAGAATCGAGTACCCAAAATAATATTGCAAGAAATGTTAGGGTGCTACAAGGCACGTGATTCTCCAGGTGAAGTTTATTATCCTCAATTTCACCTTCGCAGCCTCTCAAATATCCAGTTTATTACCATTACCATCGATACATTTTACACCAACAAGTTGTAATTCATCCAATTTACAAGTACTCTTCAGTTTAGAACACCAAACAAAGTTTATCAAATCCACTACACTCCCTGAATCTATTAATGCAATTAACGGTTTGTTAGTAAGTTAGTAATGTTTTTATTTTAACTGGCAAGGTTAAGGCCTTGTTTACTTCAACACCAGTAAAGGTACCTTGGGAAGCAACATTACCATATTGTTTGATACACTCGTTGTTGTTGTTTGAGTCATCAGTCCATAGACTGGTTTGATGCAGCTCTCCATGCCACCCTATCCTGTGCTAACCTTTTAATTTCTACGTAACTATTGCATCCTACATCTGCTCTAATCTGTTTGTCATATTCATACCTTGGTCTACCCCTACCATTCTTGCCACCTACACTTCCTTCAAAAACCAACTGAACAAGTCCTGGGTGTCTTAAGATGTGTCCTATCATTCTATCTCTTCTTCTCGTCAAATTTAGCCAAATCGATCTCCTCTCACCAATTCGATTCAGTATCTCTTCATTCGTGATTCGATCTATCCATCTCACCTTCAGCATTCTTCTGTAACACCACATTTCAAAAGCTTCTATTCTCTTTCTTTCTGAGCTAGTTATCGTCCATGTTTCACTTCCATACAATGCCACGCTCCACACAAAAGTCTTCAAAAACATCTTTCTAATTCCGATATCAATGTTTGAAGTGAGCAAATTTCTTTTCTTAAGAAAGCTCTTCCTTGCTGGTGCTAGTCTGCATTTTATGTCCTCCTTACTTCTGCCATCGTTGGTTATTTTACTACCCAAGTAACAATATTCATCTACTTCCTTTAAGACTTCGTTTCCTAATCTAATATTTCCTACATCACCTGCCTTCGTTCGACTGCACTCCATTACTTTTGTTTTGGACTTATTTATTTTCATCTTGTACTCCTTACCTAAGACTTCATCCATACCATTCAGCAACTTCTCGAGATCTCCTGCAGTCTCAGATAAAATAACAATATCAGCGGCAAATCTCAAGGTTTTGATTTCCTCTCCTTGGACTGTGATTCCCTTTCCAAATATCCCTTTGATTTCCTTTACTGCCTGTTCTATGTAAACATTGAAAAGGAGAGGGGACAAACTGCAGCCTTGCCTCACTCCTTTCTGGATTGCTGCTTCTTTTTCAAAGCCCTCGATTCTTATCACAGCAGACTGATTTTTATACAGGTTGTAGATAATTCTTCGTTCTCGGTATCTGATCCCTATCATCTTCAGAATCATAAATAGCTTGTTCCAATCAACATTATCGAATGCCTTTTCTAGATCTACGAATGCCATGTACGTGGGCTTGTCCTTCTTGATTCGATCCTCTAAGATCAGACGTAAAGTCAGGATTGCTTCACGTGTTCCTACATTTCTTCTGAAGCCAAATTGATCTTCCACCAACTCAGCTTCAACTTGTTTTTCCATTCTTCTGTAAATAATACGTGTTAAAATTTTGCAGGCATGAGATACTAAACTAATAGTGCGGTAGTTTTCACACCTGTCAGCACCGGCTTTCTTGGGAATAGGTATAACAACATTCTGCCGAAAATCGGATGGGACTTCTCCTGTCTCATACATCTTGCACACTAAATGAAATAACCATACCATGCTGGTTTCTCCTAAGGCAGTCAGTAATTCAGAGGAAATATCATCAATTCCAGATGCCTTGTTCCTATTTAGGTCACTCACAGCTCTGTCAAACTCTGACCTCAAAATTGGGTCTCCCATTTCATCAGCATCAACAGCCTCTTCATGTTCCAGAACGAAATTATTTACATCGTTACCTTGATACAACTGTTGGATATGCTCCTGCCATCTTTCTGCTTTGTCTTCTTTCCCTAGAAGTGGCTTTCCATCTGAGCTCTTAATATTCATGCACCTAGATTTCCTTTCTCCAAAGGTTTCCTTGATTTTCCTGTATGCAGCATCTACCTTTCCCAGGACCATACAGCCTTCGACATCCTTGCACTTCTCCTTCAGCCATTCTTCCTTAGCTACCTTGCACTTTCTGTCCACTTCATTCTTTAATCGCCTGTATTCTTTTCTGCCCTCTTCATTTTTAGCATTCTTGTATTTTCGTCGTTCATCAATCAGGTCTAGTATCTCCTGAGTTATCCACTGATTCTTAGTTGATCTTTTCTTCCTTCCTAACATTTCTTCAGCAGCCCTACTGACTTCATTTTTCATGACTCTCCACTCTTCCTCTACTGTGTTTCCTTTGGTATTTTCATTTAGTCCTTGTGCAACATGTTCCTTGAAACGATCCATCACATTCTTTTCTTTCAACTTGTCTAGATCCCATCTTTTTGCATTCTTTCCTTTCTTCAATTTCTTCAACTTCAGATGGCATTTCATGACCAACAAGTTGTGGTCAGAGTCCACGTCTGCTCCTGGGAAAGTTTTGCAATCCAACATCTGGTTTCTGAATCTCTGCCTAATCATAATGAAGTCTATTTGATACCTTCCAGTGTCTCCAGGTTTCGTCCACGTATACAGCCGTCGTTTGTGGTGTTTGAACCAAGTATTGGCGAGGACTAAATTATGGTCAGTGCAGAATTCAACCAGCCGACTTCCTCTTTCGTTCCTTTGTCCCAATCCAAATTCTCCTACTGTGCTACCTTCTCTTCCTTGGCCTACCACTGCGTTCCAGTCTCCCATCACAATTAGATTCTCGTCACCTTTGACATATTGTATGAAATCTTCTATCTCCTCATATATTCTTTCAATTTCTTCATCATCCGCTGAACTAGTAGGCATATAGACCTGCACTATTGTGGTGGGCATTGGTTTGGTGTCTATCTTGGCGACAATAATTCCTTCACTATGCTGGTCGTAGTAGCTTATCCGCTGCCCTATTTTCTTATTCATTATTAAACCAACTCCTGCATTACCCCTGTTTGATTTCGTGTTGATAATTCGGTAGTCGCCTGACCAAAAATCCTGTTCTTCCTGCCAACGTACTTCACTTATACCAACTACATCTAACTTTAGCCTATCCATCTCCCTTTTCAGATTCTCTAACCTACCACAACGATTCAAACTTCTAACATTCCACGCTCCGACTCGCAGAATGTCAGTATCCATCTTCCTGATGATCGCCCCCTCTCGTGTAGTCCCCACCCGGAGATCCGAATGAGGGATTAGTTTACCTCCGGAATATTTTACCCGGGAGGAAGCCATCATCAGTACATATTTTATACAGAGAGAGCTGCATGTCCTCGGGAGGTGGTTACAGCTGTAGTTTCCCGTTGCTTTCAGCCGTGTAGCAGTATCAACACAGCTAAGCCATGTTGAGTATTATTACAAGGCCGTATCAGTCAATCATCTAGACTGCCGCCCTTGCAACTACCGAAAGGCTGCTACCCCCCTTTCGATGAAGCATTCGTTAGTCTGGTCTCTCAACAGATACCCATCCGATATGGTTGCACCTGCGGCTCGGCTATCTGCATCATTGGGATACGCAAGCCTCCCCACCGCGGCAAGGTCACATGGTTCGCAGAGGAGGTTGATACACTCAAGAGGACAAATTACCACATCAAAACCACTTGAAACTCCATAATTTTGAAATTTACAAAATCTATCATTAATTTCCAGTAATTTGCCACGTCATTGAAAGGAATTAGTGCAGTCACTTTTTGTACGCTGCCTAAATTCACATAGGTTACAACAAATAGCAGGTTTATGGGCCTTGGATGGACAAGAATTTCTAAGGTGTTCAACGGAGCCACACACGAAACGTTTTTCAAGATTCGCATCATTGCCAACTCTAGAAGGAACAGAACAACTAGGATTAATAGGAGGGATTAGGTGTACACGTCTGGACGCCTCTGCATGCTTCACATCGTCTGCGAAAAAACACGCAGCCGCTAATTCTGTGATATTATTAGGATACTTCATGAGGGAAAGGTATGATCGATAGGAAAGGGATATTTGTTTCAGGATACAAGCTACCATTTCTTCTTCAGCAACCGAAATCGTGAATATTTTGAAACAGAATTTTAAATCAACAATATATGTTCCTCAGTTTTCATGTAGGAACTTCCTGAAACAATGCTGTGGTATTAAACTCTGAGAGGCTAAAGAGGGAATGAAATTTTCAAGAATCAACTCATGAAATTCGTTAATTTTACGCTTCTGAGAAATAGACCCAGAGAATACCCTTAGTCATCAAGTGAATATAGACTTGCAGATTCCTTCATTTCTATAAGCAATCTCAGGAATCGAAGACATTCGTCAATAGAATTCACTGAGAAATTCTTAACCTAACAAAACAATTCATTAAGACGATTATGGGAAATAGTAATATTTAACTTAGAAATGAGGCCTTCTAAGACTGAAGTGGTAGCACAAGTAGACCCTAGTTCGCTAGAAGGGGGAAAACTTGGTTAGGAAAGTTATTAGGACCAGAACAAAAGCAATTTCTTTTATCAATCAGAGGTAAATTATTTATTTCTCTGCATGCAAACAACAGGTCCAACTCTGCAGAAATGCTAGATGCAGAACATAATAACCCAGCTAATTCACTAATGTATTCAGCTGCAGATTTAATGGACAAAACGTCTGGAACTCCACTACATAAATGGAGCATTCTAGCCTTGAGTCTATCTATCAGGGCCTCTGTAGGCTTTACATCAATAAATGCTCTACGGAAAGCTTGTATTTCCTCAAGTGAACTAATTTCAAGTAAAGACTCACCGATATTGTTCATCTCTAACTCGATGTTAAGATGATAACGAGCAGCACATTCGGCTACTGTTCCGGCTGACTCCAACCCGCGTATCTGGAGCTCGTACAGGGATTCAGACTTCCGCAAATGATAACGGAATAACACCATACGAGACATCATGGATGAACATGAAACAAAAATCAAATAATTAGGAGAGATACTTGCACTTCCTTTCATTAATTGCCCATACAATTAGTGTACATAATTTTCCCTTGCATCCCAGCAATTCAACGCTATTTTAAGAACGGTGATCAAGAAAAATAGGGGAAAATGAGGAAGACGATGGTTAGCAGTGAGCCCAAGAAAAAACAATTAAACCAGAGCTTGGCTACCACTAACTGACCCTCCAGCGCAACAAACTCACACCGCACTGACGGTAATCAATAAATGCACCGGCTGGTACCACCTTTAAGCCTGTGGGAGAAGGAACAATGAAAAAAATAGTCAGAAACACCAGTCAGAAAGGTAAAAGCAAACACAATCGGGTACTTACCAATCAATAGGACTCACAAAATTCACTTGTTTCTGCGTTGAATTACTGAAGACTAAAAAGAAAAAGAGACGAAGAAAAATGCTATTGCAGGAAAGGGTCCTACAATCAAGAAGCATACATGGGAAATAGAGCGTATAGACCCAACATGCGATACAGGAACCTGTATAGAGAAAACAGAGGAAGAGGCAATTTGAAAGGAAGATATGGTTACGGAAGAAGAAATGTGAGAGACAACCAAGGAAAGGAAACTTATAATAGGAGACCTATACGCGAAATAAATGATGGCCGAAACGAGAAGTTCAAGTGGGAGAAAGCAATTAGAGATCAAGACGTCAACGTTGATGTAGAGGAAGCGGAAAGTCTTGAGTTACAGAGATATAAAAAGAGGAAACAGAAAGAACAAATCCTCAATCCAAACTCGAGAGAATTCGAATGTAGAAGAGAAAATGAGAAGATAATAAGCAAAAAAAAAAGAAAAACAAACGCCGATTTCTAATTAGAAGGTGAGGTTGAGAATATAAAGAACGCATTGGATTCCAAAATTCACAGTTGTTTCATAACGCAGGTTGATTCATGGGAAATCGATTCGGAAGAACTAATAAAGGAAATGACAGACCATCCTATGTTATGACGTAGCAAAGAAGTATGAATCGAAGCCACTTACATCATGAATGAGCAGCTTAATCTGAGGAAAGGTGCAATGATATGAATGAGCACTTATAAAGAACAGTGAAAAGTCCCATTATAAGAAGGAAAGTGAATATAACAAATAAATGGCAAGCCATATATTTCTTTCAACGTAGGGGAAGTTAATGTGCCGTTTCACAGTTCTTTATACGAGCTGGTAGGAACAAACATGGAGTCTCTGCGATCAAAATGTTAAAATAAATGCATTTAACGTCAATACGGGCCGAAATGTAATTATTTTCATCAGTCAGTTATGAAAAGAACCATGTATAGAAGGCGCAGGAAAAGAATGACAAATGGACATTATTTAAACCTATTATTTAAGAAAAAAAATTTGCTCATCACTCACTATATAATCAGACCTTGAAGCAGTAAGAAGACGTAGGACTAGACTGAAAGAGATTATTCATTTGGAGTAAATACCGTAATTTGGAAGGAAATATAAATCGCGGCTACACGCCTAACACTTGTTATCAAGATTTAATCGCTGCGCGAAAGATAAAATACTATAAAAAGAGATAAACCAGATTACAATAGAGCTACGTCACGAAGTGGCGCAGAGCTTAAATAAATTTGCCCGATACCGCTTAATAGTAAAAGATACGTACTGATCAGCTGTTGAGTGCGTTCGCACCAATAAAAATATAGAGGAAAGGAGTTCGTTTTCAAATTGGAATAAATACTTAATAATTATCCTAGTCGATTTGGAGCTAACATATTGGACTAACTGTACCATAGCAAAATCCATACAGTTTGAGCTTCACAAGAGATATATGTTGAAGAATGACAGCAATGAATCACATATTTTGTTATTATTCTGTTACATACGTACGAGATTCCAGTATGAGCCGGTAAAGAAGCAAGGCAACGCTATTTGGATCCTGATGAGGCGATACGATGTTGATCATCCCAGATGACCAGTAATCAATTGTGGAGAGCTACGATGAACCGGATCACTCGTGGAGCAACCAGATGACGAGATCCTAATCTCAGATGACCGGAGATGAGAAGACATCGAGACCACCTTGAGCAAAGCTAAGTCCATTATCTGAGTCGTTTTCGTAAGTAAGTGAATATTACCTTTTATAATTATATGTTGATATGTGTATTTGTGCGAAGACAGTGCGTAGATAAACGTCTAGATGAGATTATTGGAAGTAGGTATTCATCTATATGAAATGTCAATTTCATTAGCAGGCGTGATCACCAAATGATATTCCGATCGTAATGTTTCCAGTGATATGTGAGAGTAAATAGTTAGTGTTATTATTATTATCAGTGAAGAGTAAAGTGTGAAGTTGACATTAACACCAGTGTATACTATTTTAATCAAAGTCACTCGGTGCGAGATCGTATATAGGAAGTGTTTATGAAGGAATAAGGCAGTAGATTACTCAGAGTTATGATGTTAAATTTGGCACTATGACGATAGGAAGTAAAGAGGGCATTTTAAGAATGTCACGGCACGTTGACGTGCAGTTTAATGAAGTGATTTGCATATGATGAAGAGAGAGATTTATTATACGTGAAATGTGAGTAATAATTGACGCGTTATAGATATGGTATAAGAATGATAGTGATTTATGATGGTCATATTTATTATTTTCTTCGAGAGAGATAGTCATAGTTGTTCTAAGTGAGACGATGTGATTTTCAAATGATGTTTCTGAGAGTGTCAGTGAATTCTTGCCAATTCCATATGATAATTCTTAATCCTATGCATTTTCACATAGCTTAGGATACGATCTCGAGATTGATAGAGCAATGTTTTTATCCATGTTAGAATTGTCTAGAGGGTCATACATGCAGTCATGATAATATTTAAGCCTTCACTGAATTATTTCGGATGATTTGAAAACTCTCACTGTGTATAACATTATTCTGAACAATATTCAACCTACTAGACTAATCACTGGTGACATAGCTATTCAAAAAGGATAATTTTTAATCGAAGATAGTGTCTTCTGACCAAGTAGATTTTCCGTTAGTAGTAGGTGTGATGATAATTTCATAGGGTATGTATGATGACGTTTCTTACAGCCAAATACGCACGTAGACTAATACTTATCACTAAAATTAAGGTCACATTACCTTAAGTTTATAAGTTAAATCTTATGATAACGTTACTTGGAGGGTGATTACGACTTACACTGGACATAGCTTAGCTTATGGTGAGTGACACAGGGAAATATGAGTAACTAAGAGGCAATTGAGCATGTGAATGTGAATATTTAAACCGTGAAACATACGTGACTTTACTTGTCAATTCAAAATCAGGAGAAGTTTTGAGATAGTTTTTATTGAGAATTTTACACCTGCATCGAGACAGACAGTTAGTGTAAATTGAAATATGTGCCAGTCCTATGAGTAAGGAATAGGTAGTAACGAACTGAATTTCATATTTATTCGAAGAATAACTGATATTCAGACAATTTGAATTCCAATTATTATCTGAACACCAACTCACTGATTCCATAAGCGTTCTTTATTTCTCAAGAAAGTTTAATCAGAGATATTGTAGATAGTAATTGATACAATTTTTCTTTTTTTTTCTTCTTAAAGGATGCATCCAACACTCTTAATATTCTTGATTTTAATGTTTATTTTCTTGCCAGTACGGCACATGTAAATACAATTAATTTCATTCATATTAGTTTAATTCATTATCGCCCAACTTCGTAAGTGAATTGCCTACGAATGAAACCATATGTTTCTTTTTAATTCCCAAATGTTATGTAATATTTCTTCTAATATTCTATAATGTTGAGAGATCAATGGACTCATGAAATGAAATGGTAGAATCCTAGAATGCGTTTATTTACGATGAGTTCGGAGTATATGAACTTTTCTGAGATGTTGGTGAAGAATACAGACTGCAGGAATAACAACGAATTACTCACTTCAAGAAGTTTTCATTGGTCGAATTTAAGATGATTTTTCTTATAATGTCTAACTTAATATTTAAATAAATGTGAGATAGTATAACCTCAGCATTCTTTCTATGTGTTCCTAGAATAAGTATTAGTTATAAGATAGTGGTATCTTCAGTTGACGACAACTTCTCTATGAGCTAATAAGAGTATGGTATCTAACTAGTAACGGGTAAGAGACGTCTTTCAACGTTAGTTAGAATCAACCATTAACCGACCTGAACGCTTTTCTCTTACGGAACCCATACCCATAAAACTTAGTCGTTGAACCAATTGAATTTAGAGCTAGTCAGGATCTCTTGTGTCCATGCCTGGACGCGGGAACGGCGCACTGATGGAGTTAAAAAGCCGTAAACTCTCAGTGAATGCGAGGAGACTTTTCTCTACTCTCTTCGAACACACCGAGAGCAGTCCTGATTCATGTCCACACTAAACACAACAAAATAAAACAGAAAAGTTCCAGACCCGTTCTGCGTATTCTGTAACAGTCGAGGGCACTGGTCTCAAGAATATCAACAAATAACAAACTTACAGGAGAGAATTGAAAAGAGGAAGAACACTAATAGATGTTTCCTTTGTCTTAATCGAGGTCATAATGTTCGAAAAAGCAGCAAACGAGACAAGGTGACGCGCGGAAGGTGTAAGAAGCTACACAATGTGTCGATCTGTAATGGAGAAGATTCTCAACCACATCTGTAGGAAAAATTGATGTTAAACGCCGAATCTTACGCATCTTCAGTCAGCACGGATTTGCATAACAGGGCCTACAGGAAGCAGCTAACTTACACGATGTATCCTATACGCCGAGAGCCTGTCCTGTTGTATCAATTCCTCCCTGTTTGATTCGCTCCAGCTGACAGTAGCTGATAACAAATATCCAGTGGTGACGACGTTTGAGTCGTCTCCTATCATCTCAAGTTCAAACGTTGAAAATCAGCTTTCTGACAAGGGGAATCTTAACAAATGCAGCTCTCACAGTTACAACCTTTGAGAGCAACAAGACATATTTACCACATCCAGCTGTGCCCGCAAGACATCGGAATGCTCACGTCAATTGGTAAAATTAAGCTAGGTGATCCGGAGCTCGACTAGTCTGAAGTACCTATTGAAATTCTAATCGGCCAGTCCATTACTGGAAGATTGTGGAATGGAACAACCTATAAGAATCTCGTCATCCTCAGTCTTACTTCCAACAATCTCTGGATGGATTCTCAGTGGGAATCGTTCTGGGACTAGTGTGAACCAAACCACACTTCAGCACATTTCACTTTTCAACGAGACAACTGACGAAACTTGACATGCATTTGATATAAAGTTACGAGAATTCTTGGATTTAGAGACTATCGGCATAAAGGAGTCGCAAGATCGAACAATGACAGCTAAAGATAATGCCATCCTCCAAAAGTTTCACGATTCCTATCGGATTGTAATTGAAGAAGGGTAGTGTCACTCCCAAGAAAGATTGTTATACTCTTCACGGATAATCTGTCCACAGCAGGAAGACGTTTCCTTACACTGGAGAAAAGGCTGCAAACATCTGCTTCAGAGCCGTGTACCGTTAACGGTTGATGAATTACATCATAAAGGAGAAAATTGAATTGTTTCCTGTTGATGAGTGGAGACTATGGAAACCATATACTAACCCTCTACTATGAACTAATGGCATTATTGAAGCACATCACATTCCCATTCGCAAAATGGCCTACACGCTCAGATCCTATGAAAGAGATATGGAAACATGAAAGTTATGACCACAAATTAGAGGCAGGAGTACTTGGAGTAAAGTAGGATAGAAGAGATGGCTATATATTCACTGATCAGCGCAACATAACAGAATCCCTTTCACGAAAAGCAGGAACAACGCGGAACGTTCTCCGTGCCATGGCCAAATTCTACGATCCACTAAGATTGCTTACTCCAGTGGTTATCACTGCATAGTTACTCTTCCAGTCGATTGGGAAGATATACTGCCAACAGATCTTGCCAGACATGGCAATACTGGAAGTCGAAACTACAGGGTTTATCGGATATACACATTCCCAAATGGACTGCCATATGCAACAAGCAAAGCGACTTTCTGACGCTTCGGAAGGAGCTTATGTTGCGGATTTTTATTACGATCTGTCTCTAACACAACCTCTTCGGTGCGATTGGTTTGCACCAAGACTAGACTTGCACCTATAAGGATGGTCACACTTCCTCGGTTGGAACTGATTGCCTCATTTATCGACACACGTCTACTTCGCTACTTTCCTACAGCAACTGATTTGTTCATAACGAAGGCCACCACGTGGAGTGACTTGACAGTTACCCTCGGATGGATAATAAATGATACAAACAAATGGAAGACCTTGTATTTAACAGTGTGATCGGAATACGGTATTACCTTACACCAAACCAATGGAGAATCACCCAGGAACGCAAAGCACGGCGAATCACCTTACGTGCGGTAATGAGGCACGTAAGTTATGTTCACTCGACAGCTGATGGAGCGGACCACACTGGCTTTCTGAAGAACGCATGTCTTGACTTTCAGATAATAACAGCTTGGGCACAACACTACCAGAAGCCAAGAAAACCCAACCTTAATTTCTTGGATTTTCTACGTCTACATCTCTCCTGAGAGCAGAGTGATTCAGTTCTTACTGGAAATTACTACATGTCACTGCTTGGATCATCACCTTCATAGAGGCAATGAAGCGCAGAATACGAGTTTCCCATGCACTGACAGCTGCCGAACTGCAAGCAGCTTGGAATTACTGCATTAAAAGTGTTCAAGAACAATGTTTTGCAGATGAACTGGCCGCAGTACGTAGGAAGGCCCTCCTATCAACATCATCTTCGATCGTCCGTTTCAACCCCCTTCTATTGGACGGTGCCATTCGGATAGGAGGAATATTACAATTTGCAGACTTGACAAAGACAGAGAAAACATCCGATATTCATGGATGGAGCGCATCATATCACACAATTGTTAATTTTGCAGGCACAAATTAGACTTCATCGTCTTGTAGTACGCATTGCTCTGACGGAGTATCGGATGAATTTTGGAACTTAAAAGCAAGGAAGACCATCAAGAAAGTTCTTAACACGTGTCTGATTTGCAAAATAGCCCACTTGACTTGACTTGAAGGGACGGAATCTACTCTAACTCTTGATTTTCAGTTACAGAGATTGACTTTGCTGGTCCACTGTACGTAATATTTGACAAAATACACAAGAAGTCGTACATAGTCTTATTCCCTTGCTCCACTACACGCACGGTTCATCTTGAATTAGCCACAGACGTCTCGACAGACAGATTCCTAATGAACATGCAGCGATTTATTGGACGTCGGGCATTACCTGACACAGTCCTTTCAGACAATGCTCAATCTCTATTTACAGCTAAAAAAAGAACTATTCAAGCTCCTACAAGACTCCAAAGTACAGCATTACTGCGCACACCACGAAATTTTCCGGAAATTTATAGCGCCGCGGTTAGATTGGTGGAGGGGATGGTGGTAGATGATGAAAGGCTCCACCAAGAACTGCCTAAGAAAGGTATTAGGGCGGTCACAAATAGACGAAGGAGGCTTAAATACAATTTCGATTGGTATTGAAGCTTCCTTAATTCTAGACCAATCAATCAAGAGACAGACAGTGATGAAGTCTTGACACCATCTCATTTCCTCAACGGTGGAAAACTTAAAGCAATCCCGAATGGAACGGAACCGTTAATCAAAGGAAAATGCTCTAAAAAATTTTGTCATAAAGAGGCTTCTGGCAACGCTGGAAGATGGAATATCTTCTACTGTTGAGAAATTACCACGAGGCCAAGTGACAACAAGGATTACACAAGCCCAGAGTAGGAGACGCCGTCCTTCTGCCAGTGGATGTTAGACCCGGACACATGTGGAAGAGAGCTCGGGGAGAAGAAGTACGGAGAGGAAGAGACAACAAGATCAGAGTTATCATTCTCGGCCGACCTGATGGAAACAAGATCAACCACCCTGTTCAGCTGGTGATCCCCTTGGAGATTGATAAGCGTGGGGAAGGTGTCAGGTGTCAAGTCTTCCGCACAGGTAGACCAGGCGGCCAGGTAAGCTCTCCCAACCGCCGACTACTCCCTTCACAGGGTTACACATCGGGGCAAGGCAATACAATAGGGGCAGGTAGTTTGCGGTACAGGGATATTTTTTCTTTCGGTCTTTTAAAATTATTAGTTTATCAGAATACTAATTTTTTACTCTCATGATAATGTCATGACCCTGAATACGAAACTGTTAATATTACAAGAATTAAATTTATTATGCGTAATTTGTGTCAGGTGCAGTATTCATTAATTCCAAAGTACACCTTCCTAATAGTAATGGCAGTAATAAATATAGCGAAGGTGACTGACACTTTAGGTTCACGCGACTGACACATTTGGTTCACGCTCAGAGTAATTATAGGGACGGAATGGGTGCAGATTGGTTGATAACATCGATCGAAATCGAGGTGGATTTGATGAAAAGCGTTTCCAACAGATTACTAACCGAGATTGACCATATGTCCTGGTTGAGGACTTTTTGTCCCAGTTTCCGACATCAATTTTCTTTTCGAGACACAGTAGGTCCCAGATTGTACACATCGATTTCTTTTTTTATAATGACAAAATTTGTAGGTAACCAACGAATTTGTAGTCGCAATATATTGTGAGTTTACGGTTCGCAACAGTGTAGCTGAAACTGAAAATTGATTTTGTACGGAAGAATTATGAAACTGTAGCAGAGAATCACAGTTTAATCTCATAAATGGACGAGTTTTTGAAGGGCAATAGGGAAATTCAAAAATCGATACGAAATTTCTACTCGATGAAAATGCAGTACTGCGAACACACAGCGAAAAGAAGGAAACGAGGGGAGAAACAAAAGAACTGAAGCAATATTCTTATTTATTTAATCAATTTACCGACCAGAGGTGGCCTTTCCCCCGGACTTGGCGAGGGATCTGATCTCTACCGTCTCAAGGGCAGTATTCTAGAAAGTAAGACATATACAAGTGGGGACAGTGGCGTCTACTTGCGGGGGCGGGCGGCGAGGCAAATTCTGTCCTCCACGAATGATCAGTGATATTACAAAGAAAATATTTTGCGTTGAGCAAATTAGTTATAAGGACCACAAGCATTTTAGAAAATCATGAACCCCCAACTGTAGTTTTCTAACACTTAAACGAGGAGTCTGGAGCGCCGCGTAGAGGATTACAGTGCAACATGGTTTGAATAGAATGTATCAAGTTTGGTTCTCTCATGTATGCTGCGAGATGGGTTGAGCTGCGCTGATGGGACGAGTGTGTCCCATATTGTCCAGTAATCTCCAACTAATGAATACCGGACTATCCGCACCACTTGAAAGAAATGGACGTATTCCGAGTGAATTACGGTTGTATTTAACTCTTAAGTATGCGATTACTGAATACTAAGTACGTCATTTTTAAGAGAAAATGCCCTACGCACTATAGGGTGCATTTATCGTTACCGAGGTCCCGGAGACGGTGTTCTTAGTAATCTTCTGGTCACATCGATAATGTTATAATCTTTTCTCGTGAAAACGGCTGATGACACTCTCGTTAATTTTTCCTGACAATAGTGTTGGTGATTTATAATGTCCATATAGATTGAGTTTTTGTTAGTTTTCTTGTTGAGAAGTAATGAGAAAACATCTGGAAGTGATGCTAAGACACGTTAATGGACGAAAACGGCTTTGTGTCGAATTATAATTAAGTCCTTTACATCAAATATTTTGCTATCCAGGTTTTGGACCGGCGAAATGTTTATGTGTGGTTTACAACCATCTTGGCTTGTTTTAAACACGCTGTGGTTAGGCTCACATCTGTTCACTGTTCTATTTTTGTTTTTTTTATTTTGATGTTATTTAATGTTTCTTGTCGTTTTTATCTCCAAATAATGAGCGAGTTCGTCAAGTTCTCTCAAGCAGGATCTCACACCGCTTCATTATTCATACCTTTGGTCGGACTTTGTGGCTCAGACGATTGAGGCGCTGGCCCTATTTCTCCAACTTGGCAAGTTCGATCCTGGCTCAGTCCGATGGTATTTGAAGGTGCTCAAATACGTCAGATTAATGTCGGTAAATTTTACCAATACGTAAAGTAACTCCCACGGGACTAAATTCCGGCACGTCAGCATCTCCGAAAGCTGTAAAATTAGTCAGTGGGACGTAAAGCAAATAACATTATTATTAAACGGGGAGAAATTCCCATCTTACGTTTTATGTTAATCATCTGACATCAAGTGTTACGGATTGGCCTGGTGTAAATGTTTGGCGATTATGGGAAAGCCATTCGCAGGTAGTTAAAGACCTGCAAAATGTCCTAAAATTCAAGTGATAAGGAATGACTCTGGTGCGATACATCCGGAAGACCGTGGTTAGGGTAGAGCGTACCGGTGGTCGTGATCATTATTTTAAGAGAAGTAAAACTAGACAACCGTCCTCTATTAACATTAATTAGAGGGAAAAATGAAAAGCGTCTGACTATTCGAAAAATTAAAATATAGGCTAAGGAAAGAAAAGAGCCACAAAGGCCTCGGAACTCTAATACCGTTGGGGTCGGAAAAGAACAAAAGTTGACCAACGGAGGCCGGATAGGATAGATGAAAATGTGGAGCCTGGCACAAGTAAGTGGAAGCAATACCAGAACTCAGCTGAGGGCCCCGTGGTTGCCTACTCATACTCCCGAGTTAAGAGCCCCTGGGGCCAAAGAACGTGGGGCTATATCCCTTGAAACATTGGTTGAGTGATGAGTTGACCGACGTCTACGGCAGCTACACATACTGTACCTGGGCTCAATGGAGTTTCCGTAGAAGTATTCAGTGCAATTGTTATGTTATCCATGCGCAACCAAAAGAGGTGCAGAATTGCGAGTTGTAGGAAAATATAAATTTAGTGTGTGTGAGTTAGTAGTATAATTGAACAGTTCGGCGGCCTCCTCCCGCGGGAAAATTGAATTCTAGCGGGAAATTTGAATTTTTGGCGGGAAATTTGAATTTTGGCGCGAGATTTGAATTTGCAAAAAAACCACGTGCTTTTTGACAGCTGTCATCGACAACAACGCATCGCTAACCTCACTGCTGCCATCTTGACGGGCCTAAACCTCAGTGGTACCAACTTAACCTAACTAGCGCGATGTAAACAAAGCCACGTGTTTTTTGATAGCCACGTGCTTTTTGACAGACAACAACGCATCGCTAACCTCAGTACTGCCATCTTGACGGGCCTAAACCTCAGTAGTGCCAACTTAACCTAACTAGCGCGTGGTAAACAAAGCCACGTGCTTTTTGACAACCACGTGCTTTTTTGACAGCTGTCATCCGCCATCTTTAAACCACAGAGCACTGTGCTGCCCTCTTTATCGTAGTAGATGTAAAATTCGTCACCTGTCATCGGCAGTGCTGCCATCTTGGCGGGCCTAAACCTTAGTGCTACCAACTTAACCTCACTAGCGTGAGATAAGCAAATCCACGTGCAGCTATCATCCGCCATCTTTAATCCAGAGAGCATCGTGCTGCCCTCTTTAGCTACTTACGTTTGAAATGTGGTACGTCACAGCAGTCATCCGCCATCTTTAATCCAGAGAGCATCGTGCTGCCCTCTTTAGCTACTTACCTTTGAAATGTGGTACGTCACAGCTGTCATCCGCATTCTTGCATCGCAAACCTCAGTGCTGCACTCCTTAGTTTGAAATATAGTGGCGGCAAATTCCACGTGCTCTTGTTTGGAAACAAAGCCACGTGCAGCTGTCATCCGCCATCTTTAATCCAGAGAGCACGGTGCTGCCCTCTTTAGCTACTTACCTTTGAAATGTGGTACGTCACAGCTGTCATCCGCCATCTTGCATCGCAAACCTCAGTGCTGCAATCTTTAGTTTGAAATGTAGTGGCGGCAAATTCCACGTGCTCTTGTTTGGAAACAAACCTATGCGCTTTTTTGTCAGCTATCAACCACCATCTTTAATCTAGAGAGCACGGTGCTGCCCTCTATGTGGTGGTGGTAAATTCTACACGCTCTTGTTTGGAAACAAACCCATGTGCTTTTCTGACAGCTGTCAACCGCCAGAGAGCACCGTGCTGCCCTCTTTATGCCGGTGGCAAATTCTACTTGCTTTTTGACAGCTGCAATCCGCCATCTTTAATCAAGAGAGCACCGTGCTGCCATCTTTAGCTAGATACCTTTGAAATGTGGTGGCGGCAAATTCCACGTGCTCTTGTTTAGTAAACAAAGCCACGTTCTTTTTTGACAGCTATCATCCGCCATCCTTAATCAATAGAGCACTGTGCTGCTATCATGCGGGTAATTTCGTCAGCTGTCATCCACCATCTTTAATCTACAGAGCGCCGTGCTGCTCTCTGTTGTAGCGGGCAATTTGAAAAGTTCTGTTACTTGTCATCCGTCATCTTTAACCAACAAAGCTTCGTACTGCTATCTTTAGCTACATACATTTAACATGTGGTGGCGGATAAATTGAAAAAATCTTCCGTTACCTATCATCCACCATCTTTATTCAACAGAGCATCGTGCTGCTATCTCTAGCTACATACATTTAACATGTGGTGACGGCAATTTGAAATTCTATCTAGATGCCAACTTTAAACAACAGAGCACCGTGCTGCTATCCCTTTGAACTGTGGTGACGGATAATTTGAAATTCCGTTAGCTATCATCATTAAACATTAGTGCATTCGCTAACCTAACCTCTCATGTACTATCTTGAAGGAGATTATACGACACCTAGTCTACCTCCTGCTCTTCCTCCTCCTCCTCCTCCCCTACCACCTCCGCCTCCTCCTCCTCCTCTGTCAAGGCATAACTTTATCGAACACGCGTCGCGAAGACAAGAGTGTGCAGCGATATGCATGTTTAGACTTGCGGATTACGAAAGAAATATAACAAGACTTGAATCGAACACTGCACTCGATGTCGTTAACTTCAACATGTGATTAAAACATTGTCTGGTGTGTTCAGAACACTACATAAGTAGAGTCGAACGCTATACAACATGTTAGGGGATACCTTTGTTCTAAGAAGATCAGATTGAAACATAACAAGACTAGAATCGAACACGGCACTCGATGTAGTTAAGCTTAACATGTGATCAGAACATTGATTGATGTGTTCAGATCACTAAACAATTAGAACCGAACACTGTACAACATCTCAGGGGATACCTTTGTTCTAAGAAGATCAGATTGAAACATAACAAGACTAGAATTGAACACTGCACTACATGTCGTTAACCTTAACATGTGATCAGAACATTGATTGATGTCTTCAGATCACTAAACAAGTAGAACCGAACACTGTACAACATGTTAGGGGATACCTTTGTTCTAAGAAAATTAGATTGCAAAATAACAAGACTAGAATCGAACACTACACTCGATGTCGTTAACCTTAACATGTGATCAGAACATTGATTGATGTATTCAGATCACTAAACAAGTAGAACCGAACACTGTACAACATGTCAGGGGATACCTTTGTTCTAAGAAAATTAGATTGAAACATAACAAGACTAGAACCGAACACTGCACAACATGTTAGGGGATACCTTTGTTCTAAGAAGATCAGATGGAAACATAAGAAGACTAGAATTGAACACTGCACTCGATACAACATGTGATCAGAACATTGATTGATGTGTTCAGATCACTAAACATGTAGAACCGAACACTGTACAACATGTTAGGGGATACCTTTGTTTTAAGAAGATCAGATTGAAACATAACAAGACTAGAATCGAACACTGCACTCGATGTCGTTAACCTTAACATGTGATCCGATACAACATGTTAGGGGATACCTTTGTTCTAAGAAAATTAGATTGAAACATAGAAAAACTAGAATCGAACACTGTAAGAACATTGTTTGATGTGTTCAGAGCAAAAGTACAACTTCAATGATTTACCTAGTGTAAAACACACACTGTGCACATATCGCATAGCTATCTCGCCTATCACTTGCCTAGTATGAAAATCAAAAACACACTGTGCACATATCGCATAGCTAACTCGGCAACACTTCAAATGATTTGCTTAGTACGAAAATAAAAAAATCTATACCGCGTAGCTAACTCGTTCATCACACTGCTAAGACGCTTAGTAATTGCAAATACACTGATATATGTCATACGAAAATCAAGAAAGCATACTGCGTAGCCAACTCGCTCAGGTCACTCGCTTAGTAATTGCAACACGACTAGAACACTGATACACACACGGATAAGAATGTTCCGAGATACTACATACTTACATGTTAAAAAAATAGGGGATGAATGATCATAAATTATATGTACACATGTTGTCTCCTCCAAGTTGTAAGACGAAATAGACGCAGTACTGCCAGTTTCCGCTCTAGCCTTCGAACGGAAGTAGCATGATATCTCAGCAAAAAAATACGCGTGAGCTTGCAAGTCAGACACAATGATGGATACCGCGATTCAAATCCTGGCAACTTATGCCGTCAGGAAGGGCATCCGGCTAGATCATGTTATGACGATAGCGCAGATCCCTCGCCTAGAATGTGCTATTTTTTTACGGATTCCGACAGTAGGAGTTCGAACCTGCTATCTCCCGAAGTAGCGAGAATGATTGAAGGGTGTTAAGGGTGACTCATTTGTCGGATGGAGGCGTTAAGCTGTGTGCAGGCTTCTTCGGTAGGAGTAGGCTATGTGCCGGCACTGGGATATCTAGTTATAAAACCCGCTACAACAAATTTATCGCGTATACTGCGATTTAAAATCCTAGTCAGGAAGGGTAACCGGTCGTAAAACTATGGTGTATGATCTAAGAGGCGGGGTGTGCAAAAAAGCTAGCATTAAGTAAGGGCTGTTGATGGGGGCGTTAAACCTTGTGCAGACTCCTTCGAAAATGATTTTGAGTACACGACGTTGATGGTGATTCATCTGTCGGATGGAGGCAATAAGCCTTGTGCGGGCTTCTTTGGTAGGAGTAGGCTATGTGCCAGTACCGGGATATCTAGTTATAAAACCCGCTATAACAAATTTATCGCGTATACTGCGATTTAAAATCCTAGTCAGGAAGGGTAACCGGTCGTAAAACTATGGTGTATGATCTAAGAGGCGGGGTGCGGAAAAAAGCTAGCATTAAGTAAGGGCTGTTGATGGGGACGTTAAACCTTATGCAGACTCCTTCGAAAATGATTGTGAGTACAAGAGTGTTGAGAGTGATTCATTTGTCGGACGGAGGCGTTAAGCTATGTGCAGGCTTCTTCGGTTGGGGTAGGGTATGTGCCGATACCCGGTTTTACCCTCTCCCTACTATTGTATATTACATTCTTAGGTAGTTTCGAGGGCGTCCAAAAAAAGCTAGCATTAAGTAAGGCCTGTTGATAGAGGGGTGTTAAACCTTGTACAGGCTCCTTCAACAGGAGTAGCCTACATGCCGGCGCCGTGCAGGCTCTTTCGATATGAGTGGGCTATATGCTGGCACTGTGTTTTAACCTCTCCGTACAATCATGATAATTTATGTTAGGAGCTTACACGGTGAGTTACAAGTAGCTTATCACCACGCAGTGTCTTCGTTCAAGGTTACTACAGCCGGAAGATACGTGTACAATTTCAGCCAACACATGCATTCCGCGCTTCGCTCTGAATGACTGCACCGCTACAACTTCAAAGACTGTGGAACAAACAAAATGTAACCTATAGCCTACAGTTTGGTTTAGTGTGCATGCCTCTCACCCGGTAGTCTCGGGTTCGATTCTCTTGGGATTAAAAATATGTTTTACAGATTTAAAATCGCAAGAATTTGTTTTAAGACTAGTTGTCCTTCCTGACGCAAAACTAGCAGTATCTAGCCTCTTACATCATACACTATTGTTTTCGACCGGTTGCCCTTCCTGACGTCAAAGAACTCGGATTAAGAATCTGTTTTACAACTTCTAACACGACAATCGGGGATTTACAGCTAGATGCACTTCTTAGATTATAAATCGCTGTATCATGAAATATTGTTTTACAGCCGGATGCCCTTCCTGACGCAAAGGATTTTAAATCGCAAGAATTTGTTTTAAGACTAGTTGCCCTTCCTGACGCAAAACTGGCTGTATCTAGCCTCTTACATCATACACTATTGTTTTCGACCGGTTGCCTTTCCTGACGTCAAAGAACTCAGATTAAGAATCTGTTTTACAACTTCTAACACGAGAATCGGGGATTTACAGCTACATGCTCTTCTTAGATTTTAAATCACTGTACCAGGAACTATTGTTTTACAGCTGGATGCCCTTCCCGACGCAAAACTAAGATTTTAAATCGCAAGAATTTGTTTTAAGACTAGTTGCCCTTCCTGACGCACAACTGGCAGTATCTAGCCTCTTACACCATACACTATTGTTTCGACCGGTTGCCCTTCCTGACGTCAAAGAACTCGGATTAAGAATATGTTTTACAACTTCTAAGAAGAGAATCGGGGATTTACAGCTAGATGCTCTTCTTAGATTTTAAATCACTGTATCGCGAACTATTGTTTTACAGCTGGATGCCCTTCCTGAGGCAAAACTAAGATTTTAAATCGCAAGATTCGTTTTAAGACTAGTTGCCCTTCCTGGCGCAAAACTAGCAGTATCTAGCCTCTTACATCATGCACTATTGTTTTCAACTGGTTGCCCTTCCTGACGTCAACGAACTCGGATTCAGAATCTGTTTTACAACTTCTAACACGAGAATCGGGGATATACAGCTAGATGCTCTTCTTAGATTTTAAATCACTGTATCACGAACTATTGTTTTACAGCCGGATGCCCTTCCTGACGCAAAACTAAGATTCTAAATCGCAAGAATTTGTTTTTCGACTAGTTGCCCTTCCTGATGCAAAACTAGCAGTATCTAGCCTCTTACATCATACACTATTGTTTTCGACCGGTTGCCCTTCCTGATGTCAATGAACTAGGATTAAGAATCTGTTTTACAACTTCTAACACGAGAATCGGGGATTTACAGCTAGATGCTCTTCTTAGATTTTAAATCGCTGTACCATGTACTATTGTTTTACAGCCGGATGCCCTTCCTGACGCAAAACTAAGATTTTAAATCGCAAGAATTTGTTTTAAGACTAGTTGCACTTCCTGACGCAAAACTAGCAGTATCTAGCCTCTTACATCATACATTATTGTTTTCGATCGGTTGCCTTTCCTGACGTCAAAGAACTCGGATTAAGAATCTATTTTACAACTTCTAACACGAGAATCGGGGATTTACAGCTAGATGCTCTTCTTAGATTTTAAATCGCTGTATCACGAACTATTGTTTTACAGCCGCATGCCCTTCCTGACGCAAAACTAAGATTTTAAATCGCAAGAATTTGTTTTAAGACTAGTTGCCCTTCCTGACGCAAAACCTGCAGTATCTAACCTCTTACATCATACACTATTGTTTCCGACCGGTTGCACTTCCTGAGGTCAAAGAACTCGGATTAAGAAACTGTTTTACAACTTCTAACACTAGAATCGGCGATTTACAGCTAGATGCACTTCTTAGATTTTAAATCGCTGTATCATAAACTACTGTTTTACAGCCGGATGCCCTTCCTGACGCAAAATTAAGATTTTATATAGCAAGAATTTGTTTTAAGACTAGTTGCCGTTCCTGACGCAAAACTGGCAGTATCTAGCCTCTTACATCATACACTATTGTTTTCGACCGGTTGCCCTTCCTCACGTCAAAGAACTGGGATTAAGAATGTTTACAACAAGATGCCTTCTCTAACATGTGAATCGGGGATTTACAGCTAGATGCTCACCGGATGCCCTTCCTGACGGCATAAGTTGCCAGGATTTGAATGGCGGTATCCATCATTGTGTCTGACTTGCGTGTATGCAAGCTCACGCGTATTTTTTTTTCTGAGATATCATGCTACTTCTTATCTTATCCGTGTGTGTATCAGTGTTCTAGTCGTGTTGCAATTACTAAGCGAGTGACCTGAGCGAGTTGGCTACGCAGTATGCTTTCTTTATTTTCGTATGACATATATCAGTGTATTTGCAATTACTAAGCGTCTTAGAAGTGTGATGAACGAGTTAGCTACGCGGCATAGATTTTTTATTTTCGTACTAAGCAAATCATTTGAAGTGTTGCCGAGTTAGCTATGCGATATGTGCACAGTGTGTTTTTTGATTTTCATACTAGGCAAGTGATAGGCGAGATAGCTATGCGATATGTGCACAGTGTGTGTTTTACACTAGGTAAATCATTGAAGTTGTACTTTTGCTCTGAACACATCAAACAATGTTCTTACAGTGTTCGATTCTAGTCTTGCTATGTTTCAATCTAATTTTCTTAGAACAAAGGTATCCCGTAATATGTTGTATCGGATCACATGTTAAGGTTAACGACATCGAGTGCAGTGTTCGATTCTAATCTTGTTATGTTTCAATCTGATCTGCTCAGAACAAAGGTATCCCCTAACATGTTGTACAGTGTTCGGTTCTATATGTTTACTGATCTGAACACATCAATCAATGTTCTGATCACATGTTGTATCGAGTGCAGTGTTCAATTCTAGTCTTGTTATGTTTCAATCTGATCTTCTTAGAACAAAGGTATCCCCTAACATGTTGTGCAGTGTTCGGTTCTAGTCTTGTTATGTTTCAATCTAATTTTCTTAGAACAAAGGTATCCCCTGACATGTTGTACAGTGTTCAGTTCTACTTGTTTAGTGATCTGAACACATCAATCAATGTTCTGATCACATGTTAAGGTTAACGACATCGAATGTAGTGTTCGATTCTAGTCTTGTTATTTTGCAATCTAATTTTCTTAGAACAAAGGTATCCCCTAACATGTTGTACAGTGTTCGGTTCTACTTGTTTAGTGATCTGAACACATCAATCAATGTTCTGATTACATGTTAAGGTTAACGACATGGAGAGCAGTGTTCAATTGTAGTCTTCTTATGTTTCAATCTGATCTTCTTAGAGCAAAGGTATCCCCTGAGATGTTGTACAGTGTTCGGTTCTACTTGTTTATTGATCTGAACACATCAATCAATGTTCTGATCACATGTTAAGGTTAACGACATCGAGTGTAGTGTTCGATTCTAGTCTTGTTATGTTGCAATCTAATTTTCTTAGAACAAAGGTATCCCCTAACATGTTGTACAGTGTTCGGTTCTACTTGTTTAGTGTTCTGAACACACCAAACAATGTTTTAATCACATGTTGAAGTTAACGACATCGAGCACAGTGTTCTATTCTAGTCTTGATCACTTATTTTGTGTTCTGAACACATCAATCAATGTTCTGATCACATGTTGTATCGAGTACTGGCTGTCTCATAAGGAGCTATGTATAAGCGCCATCTTGCGTCCGCCATCTTGCGCAAGCATCCTTAGGGGTGGGGGGGCGTCTCGAGCCATCTTGTACAAGGATCCTTAAGCCGCCTCATAAGAGCAACCACCATTTTGCGCAAGCATCCCTTGGGTGTCTCATAAGGAGCCTTGTATAACCGCCATCTTGCGCAAGCATCCCAAAGGTGTCTCATAAGAAACTATGTATAGCCATCATCTCGCATAAGCACCTTTAAGGAGTCATGTATAGCCACCATCTTGTGCAATTAGCGTCGAGAGGTGGCTGCTGTAGAATTTTTCTTTTTAAATTATCCGCCACCATTTTTCAACTAAAGAGTGTAGCACTGAGGTTGCGATGTAAGATGGCGGATGGCAGCTGACAAAAAGCGCGTGAGTTTGTTTACTAAACAAGAGCACGTGGAATTTGCCGCCACCACAGTTCAAAGGTATCTAGCTAAAGATGACAACACGGTGCTCTCTTGATTAAAGGTGGCGGATGACAGCTAACAGAACTTTTCAAATTACCCGCTACTACAGAGAGCAGCACGGTGCTCTGTGGATTAAAGACGGCGGATGACAGCTGACGAAATTACCCGCAGCACAGTGCTCTATTGATTAAAGATGGCGGACGACAGCTGTCAAAAAAGCACGTGGCTTTGTTTACTAAACAAGAGCACGTGGAATTTGCCGCCACCACATTTCAAAGGTATCTAGCTAAAGAGTACAGCACTGAGGTTTGTGATGCAAATGGCGGATGACAGCTGTCAAAAAGCACGTGAAATTTGTCACCGGCACAAAGAGGGCAGCACGGTGCTCTCTGGCGGTTGACAGCTGTCAGAAAAGCACATGGGTTTGTAAAGCGTGTAGAATTTACCATCACCACATAGAGGGCAGCACGGTGCTCTCTAGATTAAAGATGGCGGATGATAGCTGCACGTGGCTTTGTTTCCAAACAGGAGCATAAATAATTTTTCAAATTGCCGCCACTACATTTCAAAGGTATCTAGCTAAAAAGTGCAGCACTGAGGTTTGCGATGCAAGATGGCGGATGACAGCTGTGACGTACCACATTTCAAAGGTAAGTAGCTAAAAAGGGCAGCACGGTGCTCTCTGGATTAAAGATTGCGGATGACAGCTGCACGTGGCTTTGTTTCCAAACAAGAGCACGTGGAATTTGCCGCAACTACATTTCAAACTAAAGAGTGCAGCACTGAGGTTTGCGATGCAAGATGGCGGATGACAGCTGTGATGTACCACATTTCAAAGGTAAGTAGCTAAAGAGGACAGCACGGTGCTCTCTGGATTAAAGATGGCGGATGACAGCTGCACGTGGCTTTGTTTCCAAACAAGAGCACGTGGAATTTGCCGCCACCACATTTCAAACTAAAGAGTGCAGCACTGAGGTTTGCGATGCAAGATGGCGGATGACAGCTGTGACGTACCACATTTCAAAGGTAAGTAGCTAAAGAGGGCAGCACGGTGCTCTCTGGATTAAAGATGGCGGATGACAACTACACGTGGATTTGTTTATCTCACGCTAGTGAGGTTAAGTTGGTAGCACTAAGGTTTAGGCCCGCCAAGATGGCAGCACTGCCGATGACAGGTGACGAATTTTACATCTACTACTATAAAGAGGGCAGAACAGTGCTCTGTGGTTTAAGGATGGCGGATGACAGCTGTCAAAAAAGCACGTGGTTGTCAAAAAGCAGGTGGCTTTTTTACCACGCGCTAGTTAGGTTATGTTGGCACTACTGAGGTTTAGGCCAGTCAAGATGGCAGTACTGAGGTTAGCGATGCGTTGTTGTCTGTCAAAAAGCACGTCCTAAAAAACACGTGGCTTTTGCTTACCTCGCGCTTGTTAGGTTAAGTTGGCACTACTGAGGTTTAGGCCCGTCAGGATGGCAGTACTGAGGTTAGCGATGCATTGTTGTCGATGACAGCTGTCAAAAAGCACGTGGCTTTGTTTACAAATTCAACTCTCGCGCCAAAATTCAAATTTCCCGCCAAAAATTCAAATGTCCCACCTGAATTCAAATTTCCCGCGGGAGGAAGCCGCCGAACTCTCCCATTATACTACTTGAGTTAACTCAACTCGACCAGAAGTCAAGTTATTCGAGCATGTACTAACTTCTGTTATATGGGTCCCACAAACACGAACCATGTCGTACAGTCAATCGAGAATTTATTTCGAACAGTGTATTAGTAAATATGTGTGAACGGGCATCGAAGTTGCAGAATTTCATTCACCCACTCAGCGTAGAAAGAATATTCAGAACCGGTATGACGATTCGGATTATAATAAAAATGAGCAGAGCAGTTTGATTCAGTTCAACTAAGTGAGGGTGTCTATTCCTTGCAATGTTAGACTACACTGTTAATTGTTTGGTTTCCCGTTTTGACACATCTTATCATTTCTTGCTTGAAGTCGGGGAGGTTCTACTTGGTAGTGATACAAACAAAGACACAATTTTAAGAGTCTTTGCTTCACAGAGGAACGTTCCATGAGTTAACTTTTAGAGGACAATTCAGGAAGTAGTTCATCTGAATGATTCCTTTCCAGAAAGAGTTCCACTTTCTGAAAATAGTGGTGGCAACTTCAACTGCTGACAGCTCCTTCTCAGGGTTTAATAGATTGGAGACTTCCAGGGTGCGAAATCGCAGGGGTATGGTTTCCCCCCACCCACAATTTTATCTCAGAGGTCCGCCCACCACTATAATTGCCCGGGGGGGGAATATTTAATTATGAAATACTAAGGAAAATGTATAAAACATATATTACTGAAATGAATATTCTTGCTGTGCATATTTTCATAAAAATATTGGCAATAGTACACATAATATAGGAATAATAGAATGACTGCCAGACCTTGAGCAATAAAGCAATGCACGTTGGCAGCTCCACACATGCAGCCTGTTTTTCCTGTTTTAATCTGGCAGGACCATCTGAAACCCGGGCAAAAATAAGTAGCTCGAGTCTACACCACTCGCGTACTTCTTGGAGAGCGTGTGTTTACGATAGGTAGCCAATGGGATAATAGTCACTTAAAGGAGAGTACAAACTGACAAAATTTTAAGTCAGTATTTTGCCCTGGTATAGGAAGGTTCCACTAATAAAGCAACAAATCAGGACAAACCGCGCCTCACCTGCCCATTCTTTGGAAAGGGACAATCTCTCATAAAACTCTCAACCGGTTTTCTTTCTTTCTTCATCGCTGCATCGACCTCTCTCTCACTCCGTAGAAAAATCCTCCCGTCTGGATTTAAGATGAATCTGCCTGACGTTACCACCGCCAAATCCGCCATTGTCACCAGTTTGCAATCTGCAAGCTTGTACATGGTAACGGACAGTCGACGTCGAGAATCTAGAAATGAAACGTTCGGTAAAAAGTAAGTATAGTTTATTTACTACCTTCTTTAAGACTGTTAATGATAATATACAGTCACTACCAGACACGACGCAAGTTCAGTCAGTGACACGTGAAGATGATGTTGAGGAAAAATCTCAAAAAATCCTAAATGTGATGAAGTGCTACATAAGGTGACTGTGGAATATCCTTTACACAGCGAACACAATGTCGAATGCAGCAATGAAGATGATTCAAGATCATCAATTCTAGTGACCACCGAGAAGTTTTCGAGCCTGGTTGCTGTTTAATACCTATGAGAACGACAGTCAAGTAATGATGCGTAGTGTGTGTTAAACATTAGCAACACGTGTGTCAAATGGTAGGAACTTTATCTAATGATTTACCTTGGGCAATAGACGGTGTACTGAGGAAAAATAAAAAGAAGAAACTGGACGCTTTTTATAAACACGAAAACAGCGTCATTCCATATCACTGTGTGCAGCAGGATGAAGGTTCTAGAAGGCAGCGAGTGCTCGTGATTTGTTCATGAAAAGTTGAAAGAAAGAGTTAGATACAATAATTGCTAAGGTGTTAAGGTCAGTTTATGCAGAAGGGAAAAATAAGAGGAGTTTCCGTGATTATCCGGAGCTTATAAATCTACAGATCCCAAATGGCTTAGACATGGGGACACATGTTAATACAGGCAAGACTGAGACGGAAATTACAAATTTGATTGCGGAAAAATTACGTTTAAAATTAGTTAATTTTATCAAAGTGACTGACTGTTCTTCAATTTCTGTGGACGAGTCTACGGATGTTTTTTCTGAAAACATTAGATTTTGTACATTACATACGTTGACGCACAGAATTACGCTTGCTGCTGTTTCTATAAGCTAGTACCTTCTCGAAATGCTGACGCTACGTTGCTCGAAGAGAAAATCGTCCAAGATGATAATATAGATGTAGAAATCCCCAAAGATAAACTTTTGGCGTTTGGTTCGGACGGAGCTGCAGTGTTTACTGGCCGAAATGAAGGCGTTGCTGCTAGAATCAGGAGGAACATATCTCCGCACTTGATCAGCGTGCATTGTATGGCTCATAGAATGGACTTTGAATCAGAACAAGTTTTTTTGTCGTGAATGCTGTTCATAATTTTTAATGCGTACTAGACGAACTTTATAAACTTTTCAGCAGACCTTCTGCAGCTGCTGAACTGAGACATATTGAGGCAGTCACAGGTGTTCCAGGGTTCTTGAAAGTCAAAACCTCTTCCAAGTTCGTTGGATTTCAAGTGAGAAGGACTGGTTATTGGCAGTTTTCAAAGACTTATCTTACATCATGGAATACTTAATCTGCAAATCGGAAAACAGTAAAATGATGAGTAAAGATCGTTGTAAATTTGCAGGGCTGTACAGAAAGTTGTCGCAGAGAAAACAAATTTCATTTTTGGGTTTTCTGTTAGATGTATCGTGTGGACTGTTTCTCCTAAATACAACAGTGCAAAAGGAATCGGATTCTTGTTGCGAAATCGAAAACAAACTTAATTCTACAATGCAGGCCCTTAAAGAAATGCGCGTGAAAGACGATGATTATTTGACTCTTTACAAGAAAATGTATTTAAGACATTGCAAATGCGATTGTGAGGAGGATGAAAAGGGAGAGTTTGACAGAGTAAGAGGACAAATAATTCAAGGTTTAGTAGATGAAGTAGAAAGAAGATTTCCTTCAAGTGAATTATTGAAGTGCTCTGCAGTGTTCGAAAAAGAAACAAGTAGTGATATGAGTTGTATGTATGGTAATTATGATGTATATAAAGCAGCTAAGTTGTTTGGTTCTGATAGTGATACTGTAGTATAGCAATGTAAGGAGTATAAGATAAGTTCTAAAACCCTAAATGATTTGTTTCATTTGAAAGGATTAATACGAAAACTTCGTTTAGTGCCTATGTCAACCACCGCCTGTGAACGCTGATAAATGAGTCACCTCTTGGCATCACTTGGCAGACCAACGCTAGTCATTGAAGAGCAGCAGCGAGGAGAAATACAACCTCATATTTTTCCTTGAGGTGAGTTTTGTTTTATTATCTTTCTTATCCTGTAATAATTTCCTTTTCTTTTAAAAAAACTTAAATTACATAAGATTCTCCGAGATACCTTCGTGACGCCGTTGGTAGAACGTCGGACTCCCACCATTGCTGCGGTGGTTGAAACACTGATCACTCCATGCGAGATTAGTGCTGGACAAAGCGGAGCAGGAACAACTTCACTCAGGTTTCTCCTGTCATCTCCCATTCCGAAAACACTTCCCACAATCTCTTCATCTTTCATTCATTAATCATTGTTCAGAGGAGTGCAATGGGCCTCACCAGCTGGCACATTTTATTTCCTCAGGGTTAGTAACGCGCTTCATTAATTCACTTTTTTTTACTTTTCACTTATGATTTTCCAAATTAATGCACTGGTAGTTAGCTGGATTTCCTTCAGAAAAAATCTTCTGGGGGCATATTTCGTACCTTGGGAATGTGGTACGAGGATAAGACAAAATGATGGACTATACAATATATGTTTATAAATTGCATCTTTTATTTAGTTTAATAAGTAAAATTTTGCTTACAATTCTACTCCATTCGTCGCTATAGGTTACCATGGTCACAATGTGTGCAACGATCCCGCATCTCTTGCAGATACATTATTACTCAATATTTCAACTCATAAAGTCTGGCAACGACCGTGCTCAAGTGGCAGAGATAGAGAGAGAGAGAGAGACCGAAATTCACATTGACTTTTTCCATCGAATAACCGTACGGATTCAGTGAATTTGCACTTAGTTCGAAGTACCTAATTATTACTAGCATTTTTACTGAACTGTGCAATGACTAAGGGAAAAAATGTAAATGCCTACAAGGAACAACTTTCCAATAATTGTCATCCTTGTTATAACAACAAAATTCAGATAAAAAGATTTATAATGTACATTTTCCTGGGAGAGGTGGTAATTTACTTACAGGGAATTAAGTAACCCCTCCTCCGCCAGACAGTGCCTGAAATAAACATTAGTAGTTAAACCCTATGATCCTTTCCCCCCCACCGTTTTCTTCTGATTTCGCACGCTGCAGTCCTCTTTGCGTACAACTAATTGCGCCATTACTGCGTTTAGCAACGACGTAAAAACATTCTCCAACTGCTCTATTATCTCTCAGGGTAAATTTTCCTGCATAGGCCAGTTTATCGTGAATTATGAAGCGAAGTGCGACCGTAATAATTCGCTATTCGATGTATCAGATGAACGTTTTCAACCTTTCGCATCTTACTCAACGCTTAAAATGTCAAAAATCGCAAAATCTCAACTTAACACTAAATTATTCTACAGTACCAGCCTACAAATTAATTAGTCAAACATATAAAATATACATCAACAAGTTTATTAACTTAATATAACGCATAGGAAAGAGAAAGGAATTATTTTAAATCTTTGTTCCATATTTCAGAAAATGAAATAAATATCATCCGTCGATGTTATCTACAACAGCACTGGTTAAGAACGGTAATTTGCAATCTTGACATGAGCTAACATCACATGTTTCAATCATTATTTGACTCTTAAAAACTTTCCTTAGATCGTCGCATGTTCGAACAATAAATAATTTAAAAATCAATAACACCACCGCTCAAATAACACATATTTCTCATATTTGAATCCTTAACTTTAAATCATGAACTCTAAATTGTATTATCTGTCATTGCTGCATCAATATATTACCTTCGAATGACGTGCTATCTTGGCACCTACCACCATAATCGTACGAATTTTATTTAATCATATGAAAATCATCATATATATTTCTGAAATAAAAATCTAAAACTCATTTCTATCTATTCTAATTCTTAATTAAGTACAACTTCGACATCTTATTCCACACTTAACTCTAAATGAAATGTCAATTGGCTTGAAAAATTAAGTGACTCCTTTCAATTCAATACGATAGCTCAATTACTATCTCAGATGTCAATACTATTCATCATAGGAACATATACATATCATCTATCAACCTGTGCACTACTTGTATAAAATATTTAATATGAGTATTTTCTAACAACGCAACCTTATATTATATTATATGTAGCAAGAATTTATCTGCCTTGACATATGCGTTTGGGTTAGCCATGCTACCTTATATTACTATATTCCTTTAAGAATTCATTTCCTAATTTAATATTTCCTCCATCACCTGCCTTCGTTCGACTGCAGTCCATTACCTTTGTTTTGGACTTATTTATTTTCATCTTGTACTCTTTACCCAAGACTTCGTCCAGACTATTCAGCACCTTCTGGAGATCTTCTGCAGTCTCAGATAAATTAACAATATCATCGGCAAATCTCAAGGTTTTGATTTCCTCTCCTTGGATTGTGATTCCCTTTCCAAATTCCTCTTCGATTTCCTTTACTGCCTGCTCTATGTAATCACTGAAAAGGAGGATGAGAAACTGCAGCCTTCTCTCACTCCTTTCTGGATTGCTGCTTCTTTTTCAAAGCCCTCGATTTTTATCACTGCAGACTGACTGGCTTTATGCAGATTGTACATAATCCTTCGTTCTCGGAATCTGATCCCAACCACCTTCAGAATCTTAAAGAGCTTGGTCCAATCAACATTATCGTATGCCTTTTCCAGATCTACGAATGCCATATCTACATATCTTTTCCATATCATATCACTGCGATGACCAACAAGCATGTTCGGATTCCTAACCCATTTAAGAAATCCATCACTCACATACGCTTTCATTTTTTCTGTGATAAATTTATACTCTTTCTCGCAAATAATGATAAATTCCATAGCTATCATATTCCACTCAATATATATACGGTCACTTATTCGAGATATAGCGATTCTAATATAAATTAACCTTAAAAGCTCAATTCAGAAATTGCACTTCACTGAATCACTTGACATCTTAAATACACCACCATAACTAAAAATTTCATGAGGTTACTACATCCTAACTTAATTAAGAACTATAAATTAGTAAACTTAGCTTGTCATTCTCTGGCTTATAACGATTTTAGAGCCGTCTGATCTATAACTGTTGTCCTCGGCCGGTTGGAACCCATGGATCAGCTGGTGTCCACACCTTCATCAGGTTAATTGGTTGGCCGGTGACATATTCATCTCCAGGTCGGTCCACTGCGGATGTAGCAACACATGTTCATATTCTTCTTTCTTGCGCTAATTTCAACAGAATAAAATCCCGATATATAAAAGTTCATATCAACGCCTCTAGTAGTCAAAAATATTTTGCCAATGCTCTTCTTATATGCTTGCGTATTGAGCTGACAACTTTCAAAACATTTAATACCAGGATTAGTGTGTTTCCAGTATTAATTCTGTCTTAATTTTTGTATGGATTTCAGATAATAAGTCCCTTCTGATGCACTTGAATCACTTAATTCTGTCTTCTTGATAAGATTCTTGACTTTATTTTATATACCGATCCCTAATTTCAATAGCCTTCGACGTTGTGGTCCTTGTCTGACCACTTGCCTCGCTTATTTACTTTTAATCTTCTTATTTGAAGCTGCAATTCTGTTCTATCGAACTAAATAAGTAATATTACGTTGTATCTTCCTCTCACAACTTTACTTGATTCTGGCTAATTTATTTCTGATTATACGCAGCTAATGTCTTCGGTGACCATCTAATTTCACGGAAATTTTGTTGTGTGTAATAATGTAATAATTTTATCTAGTTTCTTTTAAACAATCCACTTGAGTTCAATGTTCTTTTCCTATACAGCATTCGTGATTATGCTCCCTTTCTCCGATTTCGATCCCCTGTGAACTCTTGAATCGTAGTTCGTTTTATATAATTCCGTCTTGCGTGGGCTATACATCGACTTTGACGCCACTTTATAACGTGCCAGAAAATGCAATGGGCACATTTTCTTCCCCTAGTTGGATAAAATATATTGCTTGCAATATATTTATTCATTTTATATTTCTTTGCCAAATGTGACTTTGCTTTTTCTGGCTTCCTTTTCTCTGCTCCGATATTTCTTACATTAATATGCAGCGATTTCAGTATGAAACGATTGAAACTTTTCCTTTATCTCACTGCTACTTCTTCAAACTAATACTTCTTCTCCTTGACTCTCATCTGAATTCTGACTCTAGTTAAGCTCAATCAGTAGTATAATTGGACAGTTCGGCGGCCTCCTCCCGCGGGAAATTTGAATTCTGGCGGGAAATATGAATTTTGGCGGGAGATTTGAATTTTGGCGTGAGATTTGAATTTTGGCGCGAGATTTGAATTTGTAAACAAAGCCACGTGCTTTTTGACAGCTGTCATCGACATCAACGCATCGCTAACCTCACTGCTGCCATCCTGACGGGCCTAAACCTCAGCGGTACCAACTTAAACTAACTAGCGCGATGTAAACAAAGCCACGTGTTTTTTTGACAGCCACGTGCTTTTTGACAGAAGACAACGCATCGCTAACATCAGTACTGCCATCTTGACGGGCCTAAACCTCAGTAGTACCAACTTAACCTACCTAGCGCGAGGTAAACAAATCCACGTGTTTTTTGACAGCCACGTGCTTTTTGACAGACAACAACGCATCGCTAACATCAGTACTACCATCTTGACGGACCTAAACCTTAGTGGTACCAACATAACCTCACTAGCGCGAGATAAACAAAGCCACGTGCTTTTTGACTGCCACGTGCTTTTTTGACAGCTGTCATCCGCCATCTTTAATCCAGAGAGCACCGTGCTGCCCTCTTTATCGTAGTAGATGAAAATTCGTCACCTGTCATCGGCAGTGCTGCCATCTTGGCGTGCCTAAACCTTAGTGCTACAAACTTAACCTCACTAGCGTGAGATAAAACAATCCACGTGCAGCTGACATCCGCCATCTTTAATCCAGAGAGCACAGTGCTGCCCTCTTTAGCTACTTACCTTTGAAATGTGGTACGTCACAGCTGTCATCCGCCATCTTGCATCCGAAACCTCAGTGCTGCAATCTTTAGCTGAAATGTAGTGGCGGCAAATTCTTTATGCTCTTGTTTGGAAACAAAGCCACGTGCAGCTGTCATCCGCCATCTTTAATCTAGAGAGCACAGTGCTGCCCTCTTTAGCTACTTACCTTTGAAATGTGGTACGTCACAGCTGTCATCCGCCATCTTGCATCCGAAACCTCAGTGCTGCACTCTTTAGCTAGATACCTTTGAAATGTAGTGGCGGCAAATTCCACGTGCTCTTGTTTGGAAACAAAGCCACGTGCAGCTGTCATCCGCCATCTTTAATCTAGAGAGCACCGTGCTGCCCTCTTTAGCTACTTACCTTTGAAATGTGGTACATCACAGCTGTCATCCGCCATCTTGCATCGCAAACCTCAGTGCTGCACTCTTTAGCTAGATACCTTTGAAATGTAGTGGCGGCAAATTCTTTATGCTCATGTTTGGAAACAAACCTGTACCGGGGGTACACCTCCACTCCGCTAATTTAAAATGTGCGCCTGTTGAAACTCCTCTGCTGGAGGAAGTCTGAACTTTATTGACGGTATTAATTTTTTACTTTCTCAGAAGATGTCACCACGTGGAAAAGTTTGAGTTTTTGAACTGTGTCATTTTTGATGTGTTTTTGTTTCACTTGTAGTTAGAAGTGTGAACTTTCTCTTCTAGAGGACACTACTGAAGATCAACAACGGTGCACTCTAGTGCGAAGTGAAAGAACTGTTTTTTGGAGAAAATTTAATTTCAAGAGTTTGTTCTTTGTTAAATTTCTTTCAGTCATTGTTTAAGTTGGCAATATTCACCCCTTCTTTCCCCTTGTGTTGAACCTAACCAATCCCGAATTTCTTAAATTAATTTCTATCCAATCAGATGTATCTTCCCCCAACTTGAATATGTTGCTGTGTCCTACCCAATAAAGTGTTTGTGGGAGGGTGTTTTCATTCCCCTAACGCCTAGAAACTTCCGCGAGAGTATTTAAACTGCTGATTTTTGGGTCTCTCGGCCACTTCTGTTCCATCTTTCAGTGTGTTAAGTACATAGCAGGGGGCGGGAAGCGCCTCTTTCTTCGGCAGCGGTCAACAACAAGGTAATGGCCGATTAATAAATTCTTTCTTTGCTAGCTCAGCAGTTTAACTTTCGGGGCGGGTTCTAAGCGTTCCACTATGTAACCTTTTCCTAAAATGTAACTTCTCTTTTCATCTATTCTCTTGTAAAGCTACATACTGGGATAGAGAGTGCTAACCCTCTCGAGCTCCCACTCACATTGTCTTGAGGTGAACTTATTTTCTCAACCAATTCTTCCGTAATGTAATGTAAATTGTTATTTTCTTAAGTCACCTCTGTAGTATGGGATTAGCCCTTGCACTAACGGCCTAAGGCCAAGTAGGTCTTAAACAAAGTGTATTAGGAGTGCAAGTTCGCCTCCCCTCAAATTGTATTTTAGAGGTCATGTATTAACCTTCTTGTCATTTAATAGACCTCAGTAGGTTGGGTATTTTACCCCTGTGTATATGTCCTTTGAGGACAGCTTAAAGGTGGAGTTTGGTGTGGCCTGGGAGAGGCTTAAATTTGAGAGCGAGTGGCTCTTTTGAAAATTGTATATTGTATGCCTCGAGGAGGCTTTTCAGTGTAATTTGGAGCAAGGGCTCCTAGGTATGAATGGGGTTTTCTGCCCCTCTGTTAAAATTGTGTTTGGGGTAAAACTGAGCTGATTGCCCAAGAATTATGTTTCTGACTTTTGAAGCCCCAAATGTGGTACCTATGTAAATGTATTTTTCAACCGTGTTTCGGCTACTAAGTACCTGTTCTATTTGTTGTTACCTAATTTTGCAAAGAAAATATAACCTTGTTAAATTTTAAAATTAATTTCACTTTAGTAGCTTGAGACCTATTCACCACCCAGCACCTTCTTTCATGCATAACTACCACCAAAATACGGTAACAAGTGGTAGCAGAGCGTGGTTGAATGGGTCTCAATTTAGCCCCTTTTGACGGCTACACATTGTTTTGATCCGAACTCTAACCATTTTCTCAGTTGCTGGAATTTTTTGACCTTTTCAAAATTGGTCTGTCATCATGCCCGGCCCTCGCGATGTTCTCCTTCTTAACTATTTGCGCAAGGAGGAGTTGATCTATGAATTAACTATCAGAAATGTGCAATCTGGAGGCACGGTTGCAATAGACACTAACAAGCTTAGAGAGTCCCTTGATTTGCCCATTTCCATCCCCAATTTGGGAGAGAAAGAAATTGACGACTCTCTTTCCACGATCACGGAGAATATTACTGGGCTAGCTTCTGTAGTTAGTTTTTTTGATGAAAATGATCCGTCTCCTAATCAAATTAAGCGTGTGCAAGGCAGGCTATATCATTTTTCGAATAGGGTTAACGATCTGTTGTCTCTAAAACTGAATGACGTTCAGAGGAAGGAAGCTAGTACGCTCCTGGAAAATATTTCCGAATTATCTAGTAAGGTCACTCAATTGTTAACTGGGGAAGTTCCTCCCAAATCTGATCAGCCCACCATAGTGAACGTAGGTAGCGAGGAAGAACCTGCTAAGGGAGAAGTAAATAGGAAAACCATCGCTGCTCAAACTATCTCTGCCCCATTGGACAACGAGTCTGAACGCCGTGCATCGCTGAGTAACATCCGTTCTGAATTAACTTCTTTGCCATTGAAACCTTTACCTACTATGTCACCCGGGTTTAGCAGCTTGCCTCATCCATTGGCAATGTTGCTCAGAGGTATCTCTAAGTTTTCCGTTAATACCACCAGTGATGTAATTTCATTTTTAAGATTTCTAGTGGAATTTCAGGATCATGCCCTTGTTTTTTCTCTTTCTCCATGTCAAATCTTGCAAATAATCTATCCGTATGCTATTGGTATTCTCTCTGATAAAATCGTAAGAGCCATTGCCGAGCAATCATCTATTGAGGATTTCCATGCCCATTTGCTAGCTAACTTCATCCCTGCTAGGGCCAGGTCCTCCCTTATTCAGAAGTACTATTACCGTGTACAGCGCTTGGATGAAAACTTGGCAGACTTCATCCAAGATATTAAGTTTTATACTAGGGTGTTTGTTCTTCATTTTCCTGAAGATCAGATTGTACAGGCTATTGTAGAGGGAATTTCACCTCCCTATAGATCATATTTGTGTTTCGCGGCGTGCCCGCAAACCTTTTCTGAACTTGAAGCATTGGCTGTCTCAGCGGAAGGAGTTAGATACGCCGATTCTTTGCGTGTCGCGAAAGAACCCCCGCCTTCCATTAGTAATACTCGGCCTCCACCTCGCCGATCAGTGAACCATGCTCCTTTTGCATGTTTCTTATATGTTATGTTTACTACTCATACAAGTTTTGTTGACCTCAGTTCGAGGAAAAACCTGAGTATATCCCTTGATAGGCCACAGAGCGCAGCACTCTGCGTGGTGTGTATTGACGATCTTTTGCCGTACTAGACTACTGTTTTCATCTTTTGACGCATATCTTTGCCTTCCTCACTCGTTTTTTTTTTTTTTTTTACAATGGAGGCTAAACGATGTGAAATCGCCTTCCTTTGCTTTAGGTGGATTTTTACGTTATTTAAACGTGGGTTTACCACCATTCTTGCCATAATTAATGTCTTGATTTAACAGGTATGTGCTTTCTATTGTCTCTTTATTATTACTACGTTTGCATTACCTTTTTACGATCCCTGATGGGCCGGTCGATGTGCATCTTCTATTTCGGTTCGTGTAAATGGTGTGTGTGACTGTGAGAGGTTAAGATTATGATTACTGCTAATTTGGGAATTTGGTCTCGAATCCATCACGTTTTTGGTGCACTTGTTCGGGTGCATTTGTTTTGTTTGTACCTGGCCGCCTTCGAAGTAACGACTTTCGTGTCGACAAAGTTTAATTTGAAGTCGTACGAAACTCAAGCTTAATGTGATTTGGTGCACGATCCTGCCTGTTTTGCCCGATTATACAATATACGTATAATTTTATATTGTGCTCCCATAGTGCACGTTATTAGTTCAATATGCGAGATCTGGAACTGCGTTAAGGTGAGTCATGTGGCGTGTATTTGTACCTCATGTGAATGTTATGAGTGAATGCTGGTGTCTGAAGCAAGTAAAAGATGGGCTATCGATTGGTTCATTCATGTTTTATTTCGGTTTCATTTCGATTTTGTTTGGGTACCTCATTTCCTTATCTTGGTACACATTTGTCATTTATCTTGGCCATGTGTTGGTTGGGGCTCGGCCTAACCGCCGGTCGGCCATGTTGGTATTCTTATTTTTCGTATCTCTGCGCATGCCTGTTTTATTTTGCTGGACCAAAGATGCTGTACTCAGCGCCTTTGGCTGGTTCATTCCTTTACTCCTTGCGTCTTATGTTGATCTCTGTGGTGACGTGGGTTAAAAATGTTTTTGTAGTAGGAGGCTTCTATTGTTGTCGTGCGAATGGAGAATGGAAAGATATGCGCTGTGAATAATTTAATCTGAAGTTTAAAAAAATAAAAAAATATATATTGGCTGTACTACCGTGCGCACGGCAAATTTAATTGAAATATTAATGGTAATGAGGTCATTACTGTATCAGTGAGCTGATAACGAAATATTTGGTGTGTGTTATAATTATTTATGTTGAGCTCACCCCATGACCTCGGCAGAAACGTTTGTGAAGGTATGTTTATGTCTTGTTTTTTCTTTTCTCTGTTATGCGATTGGCTTCTTTTTTCCATGTTTGGATTCTATTATTAATTTACTAATAAACCTTGTCCTTATGTTTATTCTACGTTTCATTTATAGTAGTGTTCTATAATCGTCCTCGTTGGTTAATAACGAGGCCCATCTTGAGCTCAGGGCCGTTTTCTGCCTTCCCTAATCGCGGTCCGCACCTCATTCTCCCGTTACGTTTGTTTCATTTTCGTCATATGCTATCCGTAAGGGAGGGGTTTGGCACAAATGGTAGCAGAGGCGTACTCGATTAGGGTATCTCTTCTGAAAAGAAGGAAATTCAGACGAGATAGAGCTGGAGATGGAGATTATGTACATATTAGTCTAGTGCAAATTCCCATGCCTTAAGTTCATGAAGCCAATATATATATATATAATTTAATTCTAACCTTCTGTGTTTGTTTGTCATTATATGTGTATGTTGTTTAATATCTCTGAGAAATAATCTGCATCATGGAAAACCCCAAAGATTTAGAGTTGAGTAAAGATAGCGAAGTATTCGCGGCAGATATGTCTAATCTTGAGAATGATAAGAGAGATCGTAGTGGTAGAATTAATGAAATGCCTGCTTCTGGTAGTAACAGTGATAGATGTACTGATGATAGGCATCCCATTGCATATGGTAATCGCGCCCTCGGCGAAAATCGTGTTGACCATTTTTCTCCAAATTCCAGATTCACTAGCGATTATAAGGTTAATGTTAACCCTGTGTTCGAGGTTGTACGTAAGTGGAAATTAAACTTCTCGGGGGAAGGGAACGGCTTCAGTGTAGTCGAGTTTTTGGAACGGGTGGAAGATATCGCTCAGTGTAGCTCAATACCCCTTGACTTGTTTATCCCTGTTATTCCTGGAATGCTGGAAGGCCCGGCGTTGCGATGGTTCCGATTAATTAAAAGTAACATCCAGTCGTGGGAGGAGTTTGCTGCTCGAATAAAACAGCGCTTTGGATTGTCCGACATGGACTATTGTTTGAGGCAGGAAACTTTTAGAAGAACGCAAGGGATAGGGGAAAGCATTGATGATTATGCTACTGGAATTCTCACCTTGTTTAATCGGATGTGCGTGAAGGTACCTGAGTCCGAGGTTTTCGATCAGTTTTACCGGAATTTAGCCCCTGATTATAAATTGCATATCAAGCGGTCTGAGGTCGAGTGTGTAGAGGACATCATAAACCTTGGTCGCGAGTTTGAGTCTGCCGTAAATCAAAATAAACTGTATCGCCCACCTCCTACCCCATCTGATTGTTCTTTCCCCGATGTTGCTTGCCGTGCGCCCGCCAAATCCGTCTCCTTCGCTACTGCACCTTCTGCATTCCCCCCTTTTAGTACCCCCAATCGTAGAGCAGACTTTGCATCTGCCCCTCAGCGTTGTGTAAATTTTATCCAACCTTCCAACCCACCCAGTGCAAGTGTGCCCACAGTGAGAAATTGTTGGAATTGTGGGAAAATGGGGCACGTTTCTAAAAATTGTTGGTCAAGGTGTCCCGCTAAATGCTCTAAGTGTGGTCTTGCTGGTGTTACACTGCGCGTATGCCCTCGGTGCAACTCCCAGCAGGGAAACTAGAGGCGCGCCGGCGTGGTGGCCCGTCGTTGGCGCCTGATGATGGTGTGAATAAGAGGATCTGGGGCCTTCCTTCGTCTACACCCTGGGCCAAAATTCTTATAGGATCGCGCATATTTTATGCTCTGTTGGACACCGGTTCGTGTGTTTCGTTTGTCAATCAATCCTTGGTGTCTTCTGTCAATTTAGCGTATCTGCAAGGTTGTGAAAGCTTAGGAAAGTTCATGTCTGCTGACGGTCGTGAGGTATGTCCGGTGGGTCGAGTCGTATGTCACATTAAAATTCATGGTTTGTCCTGGGATTGGACTTTCAATGTCGTTCCCGACCTGTCGGTGCCGATGATTCTTGGAACTGATTTCATGCTAGCTACTGGCCTGTCTCTTGACTTTATCACTCGAACCTTTGCCTTCCGTTTTAAATCGGGCGTTAGCTACCCCTTTGAAGCCCCATTCCAACGTGCCTCTGTGTGTACCCTAACTCAATGCCAACTTCCCAATGCCTCATGTGACCTTTCTGACAATCAAAATCTTATGTTAAATGCGCTGTTGGAAGAGTTTTGTGATGTTCTAAGTGTCGAGCTAGGGTGTGCTAAAGATTTCTCCTACACCATTGAACTGAAAGAAAATACCCCTGTAAGATCTCCTCCGTTCAGTTGCTCGCCCCCTAAGTTACGCGCCATGCGTGAATGTGTGAACGACCTGTTGGAGAAGAAGGTCATCTCCCCCTCCAAGTCGCCCTATAGAAGCCCCGCCTTCCTAGTCCCCGAAAAGGACGGTAAATCTAGATTGGTGATCGACTATCGAAAAATAAATAAGAACGTCGTCTTCGACAGCTTCCCGTTGCCCACTATCGAGAGTGCGTTTCAACATTTCCATGGGGCCAAATATTTCACTGTTTTCGACTTCAATTCTGCTTACTTCCAAATCCCCTTGGACCCCAAAAGCCGCCCCTGCACTGCCTTTGCCACCCCTTTTGGCTTATTTGAGTTCAATAAAGTCCCGATGGGCATCTCTATTGGTGGCCAAGCGCTCAGCCGGGTGATGGATACGATCTTCGGCGATTTAAAATTTTCCTACGTGTTTAATTTTCTGGACGATCTTCTCATTTACTCTGCCACTTTCGACGAGCACCTGGCTCATCTGCGTGAAGTTCTGACTCGCTTGCGAAAGCACGGATTCACAATCAACCCCAAAAAGGTGTCCCTTTGCTCCAAACGTTTGAACTTTCTGGGTCATATCATCTCCGATTCTGGAATCGCTGTTAACCCTGACAGAGTTAAATGTATTAGGGAGTTTCCTCAGCCCAAAAATGTCCGTGGCGTCAGGAGATTTCTCGGTATGGTCGGTTTCTACAGCCGTTTCATCAAGGATTTTTCTCACATTTCGGCCCCCCTTAATTTTTTGAAAAGGAAAAATTGTCGTTTCGTATGGGAGCAAGATCAAACCCGTGCCTTTGAGCTACTGAAGAAAGCTCTTTGTGAAGCCCCGGTCCTCCACAGCCCCGACTTTTCACGAGACTTTGTTCTGCAGTGCGACTCTAGTGAAATCGCCATTTCTGCCGTGCTTAATCAGTCTGATGAGGATGGGAAGCTAGTCCCCATTGCATACTTTAGCAAACTGTTACGTGGAGCTGAATTGAAGTACTCGATTTACGAGAAGGAATGCCTGGCTGTTGTATTAGGTGTTGAAAAATTCCGCTCATACTTGGAACACCGTCATTTCTTCGTCCATACGGACAACCAAGCCCTGTCGTGGATGAGCGCGAATGTCAAGCGGCTCGGTCGCACGGCTAGAAGGATTCTCCGGCTGTCGGCCTATAAATTTACAATTGTGCATGTACGTGGTAAGGAAAATGTCGTGGCCGATTGTCTGACGCGTATGTTTGACGGGGAAATGGAGAGTGAAGCCGAACTAGAGGAAGACCATTGTCAAACTGATAGTATTGAGAGTATCTATATCTTGCAGAATTATCCCTGGTCCTTCACGGACATCTCCGAGCATCAGAAGGATGATTATGAGTGTCAGGAATTGTTAAAAGAAATCGCTGATGGGTCTGTGCGAGACAAGTCGTTCTGTGTCAAAAGGGGTTTGTTGGTTCATCGTTATTGCAAAAAAGGAAAGGACAAGGTTTATGTCCCGGTTAAATTAAGGCCCATGATGTTACATTATTACCACGATTCCTACCTAGGCGCTCACCTTGGCCAGTACAAAACCTTGCACCGCGTTTCTCGTGATTTCTTTTGGCCCAACCTCAAAAAGGACGTACTTGAGTATGTAAGGAGCTGCGATGTGTGTCAGCGGACTAAACCTGCTCAATCATCCCTAACCGGTTTCCACTCTGCCGATGTTGCGACATATCCGGGGGAAAAACTGTTTATCGATTATTTTGGTCCTCTCACAAAATCTAAGAATGGCAACGTCGGAATTCTGTCCGTCGTCGACGCCTTTTCCAAGTTCGTATGGTTGTTCCCCGTGCGTAAAATGAATTCGAGCAACGCTGTTCAGCTTTTAACCCGACATGTATTTGGTGTTCATGGTCCCCCGAAAGTCCTAGTGTCTGACAATGGTTCTACTTTCAGATGTCGCCAATTTCGGCATTTGTGTTTCGGATGGGGTGTTAAACACGTTTATCTGAGTCCCCACTACCCCAAGCCTTCCCATGTCGAACGTTTCCATAGAAATTTGAAAGCCTGTCTGTCAGCCTTCCACAGCGCGGACCAGCGTAGCTGGGACAATAACCTGTCTTTCTTTGTTTTAGCTTTTAATAATGCACTTCATGAGTCTCATCGCAATTCCCCAGCTGTTCTGTTTCTAGGGAGAAATCTTACTGACCCGCTCCAATTGAAATGGGATATAAACTATCTGTCGGAGGCATCCAGAAACAGGAGCGTGGAGGAGAAATGGAAAGAAGCTTTGGACCAGTTAGTCAGAGCCCGGAACCGAGTGGCTAAAAGATTCGACCAAGGGAGAAAAAGAATCACTCTTGAAATTGGAGACTTGGTCGTGGTGAAGATGTTTCCAATAAGCTCTGCTGCTGACCAAATTACTGGTAAATTGTGTCTGAAATGGTCTAGCCCCAAAAAAATCGTAAGATTCCTGGGACCAGTTACAGTGGAGTTAATGGATTTAGCCGATAAGAGGGTATCAAAAGCTCACGTGAGTTTGTTGAAGCCCTATCGTCAACGGGCCAGTAATGTTTGATGTTTTTGCCTTGTAGTTTGGTAGCATCGTATACTTGAGTGAACTGTCATACCATTATTTGCATTCTAAAGTCCTTCCTGTTTCAGGGATAACGACGCAAAATGAAATGGTTAGAATGGATGCTGGTATTTTTCGATGAAAATGAACCGAATGAATTTCAAAACCTTGGCATAACGGGAGAGGTTCACCTGTTTGTACCATTCCTCTTTCAAGCCCGGTCTCGAATTTATGAATGAAGTGGATCGTTTAATGCAATAAGGCATAGACTGATTGATTCAGCGTAACCCTTTGTGAGAAAATACACACGTCAATATGTAACGAACTGACTTATTTGAATGTTGTTGAAACATATGGTTAAAATCATTTATGTTGTGCTTGTATATAGGCATAATTTAATTTTAAGGTCTTAGTTTAATAAATGCGCGCATTTATTTTAAGGGAAATCTCGTTTAAAACGTGTCTACTTGCTTGATCACCAAGATAAGACACATTTTAAACGTGGGGCTGCTGGATGGTGAACCATGCTCCTTTTGCATGTTTCTCATATGTTATGTTTACTACTCATACAAGTTTTGTTGACCTCAGTTCGAGGAAAAACCTGAGTATATCCCTTGATAGGCCACAGAGCGCAGCACTCTGCGTGGTGTGTATTGACGATATTTTGCCGTACTAGACTACTGTTTTCATCTTTTGACGCATATCTTTGCCTTCCTCACTCGTGTTTTTTTTTTTTTTTTTTTACAATGGAGGCTAAACGATGTGAAATCGCCTTCCTTTGCTTTAGGTGGATTTTTACGTTATTTAAACGTGGGTTTACCACCATTCTTGCCATAATTAATGTCTTGATTTAACAGGTATGTGCTTTCTATTGTCTCTTTATTATTACTACGTTTGCATTACCTTTTTACGATCCCTGATGGGCCGGTCGATGTGCATCTTCTATTTCGGTTCGTGTAAATGGTGTGTGTGACTGTGAGAGGTTAAGATTATGATTACTGCTAATTTGGGAATTTGGTCTCGAATCCATCACGTTTTTGGTGCACTTGTTCGGGTGCATTTGTTTTGTTTGTACCTGGCCGCCTTCGAAGTAACGACTTTCGTGTCGACAAAGTTTAATTTGAAGTCGTACGAAACTCAAGCTTAATGTGATTTGGTGCACGATCCTGCCTGTTTTGCCCGATTATACAATATACGTATAATTTTATATTGTGCTCCCATAGTGCACGTTATTAGTTCAATATGCGAGATCTGGAACTGCGTTAAGGTGAGTCATGTGGCGTGTATTTGTACCTCATGTGAATGTTATGAGTGAATGCTGGTGTCTGAAGCAAGTAAAAGATGGGCTATCGATTGGTTCATTCATGTTTTATTTCGGTTTCATTTCGATTTTGTTTGGGTACCTCATTTCCTTATCTTGGTACACATTTGTCATTTATCTTGGCCATGTGTTGGTTGGGGCTCGGCCTAACCGCCGGTCGGCCATGTTGGTATTCTTATTTTTCGTATCTCTGCGCATGCCTGTTTTATTTTGCTGGACCAAAGATGCTGTACTCAGCGCCTTTGGCTGGTTCATTCCTTTACTCCTTGCGTCTTATGTTGATCTCTGTGGTGACGTGGGTTAAAAATGTTTTTGTAGTAGGAGGCTTCTATTGTTGTCGTGCGAATGGAGAATGGAAAGATATGCGCTGTGAATAATTTAATCTGAAGTTTAAAAAAATAAAAAAATATATATTGGCTGTACTACCGTGCGCACGGCAAATTTAATTGAAATATTAATGGTAATGAGGTCATTACTGTATCAGTGAGCTGATAACGAAATATTTGGTGTGTGTTATAATTATTTATGTTGAGCTCACCCCATGACCTCGGCAGAAACGTTTGTGAAGGTATGTTTATGTCTTGTTTTTTCTTTTCTCTGTTATGCGATTGGCTTCTTTTTTCCATGTTTGGATTCTATTATTAATTTACTAATAAACCTTGTCCTTATGTTTATTCTACGTTTCATTTATAGTAGTGTTCTATAATCGTCCTCGTTGGTTAATAACGAGGCCCATCTTGAGCTCAGGGCCGTTTTCTGCCTTCCCTAATCGCGGTCCGCACCTCATTCTCCCGTTACGTTTGTTTCATTTTCGTCATATGCTATCCGTAAGGGAGGGGTTTGGCACATCAGTCACCCCTCGTAAATGTTATGCTTGCGGGTCGCCTGACCATCTGCGCAATAAGTGTCCTCTGATCAAGTCTAGTAGGGCAAATAATGGAGCGGGTTCATCACAAGGCTGTTTTAAATGTGGGGCTTTCTCACATATCGCAAAGAATTGTCCCAATTCGAATAGCACCCCCTCCTGCTCAACTTCTGGTGTAACTTCCAACAACAATCAAAAGTGACTAGTGGCTGCGGCTGAGTCAACTAATTCTGCTTCCCAAGGCTCAGCCCCTGGCAAAAAGGTCGAGAATTCAGGGAACGATAAGTCTTCGAATACATCTTTTGAATGCCCCAAAGAGTGTCTTAGGATTGCGGTGGATACCCCCGCACCTGTTCCTTTTCTTAAGATTGAGTTAAATAACGAGCCTATAACAGCTCTCTTAGATTCAGGCAGTGTTTGTTCGATTATTTCGGCTGAATGGTATTCTAAATTGAAAGCTGTTTGTAAACTACCTGACTACGTCTCATCTCCTATTCAATATGTTTCGGCTAATTCATCTCCATTAGAAATTCTAGGTTCCGTACTGGTCAAAATTCGTATTTTTAAATTTACATGGAAAATTAAATTGTTTGTGGCTAAGCACCTGTTTTGCCCCATCATACTGGGAGCGGACTTTATTTCTCACACTGGTCTTGTGCTCGATCTTCAGAGTAAGTCGTGCACATTCAAATTTGCGTCCAATTGTAAAATTCCCTTGTTAAAGTGTAATTCTGTGTCATGTTCATCTATTTCGCCTACCCAGGATGAGATGTTGTTAGACCTTAGACATCTACCTGAGGAGCAGGCTGATAGTATTCGTAAATTATGTCAGTCATTTCCAGAGGTGTTCTCTGATACTCTTGGTGTTACTGACCTTATTGAATACAAAATTGAGGTCACGGATTCGATTCCTGTCCGTTTTCCACCTTATAGGCTATCTCCACCTAAAATGAAGGCTCTGAAAGAAATTATCGATCAGATGTTGAAGGATGGTATTATTAGGCCCTCTAAGTCGGCGTATTCATCGCCTATTTTTCTAGTCCCGAAACCCCAAGGAGGCTTCAGGCCTGTCATTGATTACAGGGCTCTCAATCGGAAGGTGGTGTTGCAATCTGTGCCCCTTCCTGACCTTCATTCTTGCTTTTCATGGTTTCGTAAGGCCAAGTTCTTCACTATCTTGGACTTGAATCAGGCCTATAATCAAATTCCCCTTGCCGAAGAGTCTAAACACCTTACAGCGTTTGCCACGGACTGGAATTTATACGAATACAACCGCGTGCCTTTCGGGCTCCCCACGGGGGCAGCTGTGCTCACTAGGCTACTAGATAGGGTCTTCTCCGACATCAAATTCGAGTACTTATATCACTACTTAGATGATGTCGTCGTATTTTCAGAGACTTTTGAAGAACATCTAGATCATCTGCGAGAAGTTCTCGATCGCCTTCGTAAGGCTGGGTTAACTGTTAAGTTGTCCAAGGTTGCCTTTGCTAAGCCCTCTATGTCATTCCTAGGGCATATTGTGTCACCCGATGGGGTAGCAGTCGATCATTCTAGAACACAGGCCATCCGTGATTTTAAACCTCCCAAGGACATTAAAGGCATCGCCAGGTTTATTGGTATGGTGAATTTCTTCAGAAAGTTCATTCCTAACTTTGCTAATAGAGCGGCGCCCTTAAACCTTCTTCGTAGGAAAGGCATCAAATTCGAGTGGGGACCTTCTCAACAAGCCGCTTTTGAAGATCTGAAATTAGCTCTCTGTAATGCCCCTGTCCTTGCTATGCCTGATTTCTCAAAGAAATTCATCGTCCAAACGGACGCGTCATCGTCAGCTGTAGCTGCAGTCCTTCTTCAAGAGACTGAACTAGGGAGGCGACCCATCGGCTATGCATCTAGGACTCTATCGGCTCAAGAAGCCAAGTATTCCATCTATGAGCTCGAAGGGTTGGCAGTCTTATTTGCCTTAGAAAAGTTCCGTCTCTATCTGGAACATGTCAAATTCGACCTGGAGACAGATAATCAAGCATTAAGCTGGGTCTTAGGTAGGCCGCGTAAACTGGTCGTATAGCCCGTTGGGCCATCCGTATTTCTGCCTTCCAATTCAATGTCAGGCATATCCGAGGTACCGAAAATGTTGTCGCTGATGGACTTAGCCGTATGTTTTCAGACGACGTTGAGAACCATGAACAGGTCGACAGTTCACCACCTCCCGAGTCCATGCTATCTGAGGTTAATGCCATCCTAACAGATGCTCCCATGCTTTTTAGGGATATCGAGAAATACCAACGTGAAGATCCGACGCTGGCTCCGATAATGGAAACACTTTCTTCTGGGGAACATGTCCCTTATGTTCTGAGGAATGGTGTTTTATGTTGCCTTTCGAGGCATGACAAGATGATGAAAGTTGTCGTTCCAGCTGTTCTGGTACCTATGATCTTCAAGTATTATCATGAGACCCCACTAGGAGGGCATCTGGGTATCTTTAAAACTCGTGAAAAGATTCGTGAAATGTTCATCTGGAAAGGTATGGACGGTGAAATCCGTGAACTTGTAAAAGCTTGTAAATCTTGTTTGCTCAGTAAACCCACCATGTCCACCAAGGTAAGCCTTTTGTCTTCGCATCAAGCGTCGCGCCCCATGGAACGTCTGTATATCGATTATGTAGGACCCTTCCCCCAGTCAAAGGGTAACGCTAACAAGTTCATCTTCGTGTGCGTAGATGGTTTTACCAGATTTTCTTGGTTATTTCCGACTAAGCTGGCTACCGCTCAGTCTACAATTACTTGCTTAAATTCTATTTTTGCTTCTTTTGGTCCGTACCAATATATTGTATCTGATAATGCTAAGGCTTTTACATCTAATCTTTTTCGTAAATTCTGTTTTGACTTGTCCATCTCTCATGTAACTACTTCTGCTTATTACCCTCAACCATCTCTGGCTGAACGGGTTAACCGTAATCTCAGGTCCGCACTTATTGCCTATCATCATGAAGATCATTCCAGGTGGGACACGTCCCTGCATTGGATAGCTTTTGCTTTGAATTCGGCGGTTCATGAATCTCACAAGTTTACTCCAGCTTCTTTGATGTTCAAGTTTGTTCCCAACTCGCCGCTCTCTAACCTCTGGTCTCTGAATGACATTCTACCCGAGACAATAGATCCGGATAACATTAAAGATCTTTGGAAGAAGGCTAAAGCCAACCTTAAAGTGTCTCATGAAAAGGTTAGGGAAAGGTATGATCGTGGACGGAGACCCACCCCTTTGAAGGTAGGTGACCAGGTTATGGTCAAAAATTTTGTTCCCGCGGGCAAGCTTGCCCCCAGATTTCATGGGCCATGCATCATTCTCGATTTTCTCACACCGGTTACATTGTTAGTAAGCAATCCAGCCACCGAGAGGATATTTAGGGTTCACCTGTCCCAGGTGAAACCGGTGTAATTTCTGTGTTAACTTGCTTCATATTATTTTGAAAGGATATGAAGGTTATATTTTTTTTTTGAGTTTCGCTTTTAAGGCATTCTGCTCCTTCTATTATATTTTATTTTATATGTAAGCATTTCTTGTAAACCTCCCCGATTGTTAAACTGCCATCCTGTCCTTGCCACGGCCATTACCACGCTCCCGTCTCCTGCTCCAACACACACTGTGGCTTCATAATATTAAATGCCATGGATATCTACACGCCGCTGGCCCCTCAACCTCTCCATAATGCCTGTGCCCTCAAAGAAGATGATGGTCCAACACAATTCTGCCGCCTAGTTTTATGTTTCAGTGCCCCCGCAGCCGCGCGGCGCTGTGCCGCGGCTGGGTTCGAGGACGGGCCCCCTCGGCCCCAGCGAGGACGACATGTGCACGGCGAGCCGGAGCTCTCCTCCCGGCCTAGGCTGATGTGCGGCGCACGACCTGCTACTTGCCCGCAGCCTGTATATGTTCACCGCGGGCGCGGCGTGCTTCAACACCTCTGCTCCCCTCATAGTGCGGGCGAGCGGTATCTCAGGGTACTTGAGGGGTCCGAGCGGCCTCATTTGGACGCAAGCTGCAACGGCCGGTCTGGCCATCCAACTTCATTAACCTCAACTACATGAACAGTTACTATAAGCAATGACTACACTTGGGAAACCAACAAGCAATATTTGGTGGACTTTGAAAAAAATTTTTTTTTCCTTCACTTTCAAGTATAAAAAGTTATCTTCAGAAATTCAACTTCTAAAAATATAAAGACTTTACTTCATCTGCAACAACAAATTTTGAAACCAAATCAAACCAAATTAAGAAAATCTTATAAATTTTTTGGCAATCAATCTTCATACCCATAGCATAACTTGGACCTTGTTTCGAACTGATTTCATGTGTCTTCCCTGGAGGAACTTTTGGGGGGGAGGTCTGTACCGGGCGGTACACCTCCACTCCGCTAATTTAAAATGTGCGCCTGTTGAAACTCCTCTGCTGGAGGAAGTCTGAACTTTATTGACGGTATTAATTTTTTACTTTCTCAGAAGATGTCACCACGTGGAAAAGTTTGAGTTTTTGAACTGTGTCATTTTTGATGTGTTTTTGTTTCACTTGTAGTTAGAAGTGTGAACTTTCTCTTCTAGAGGACACTACTGAAGATCAACAACGGTGCACTCTAGTGCGAAGTGAAAGAACTGTTTTTTGGAGAAAATTTAATTTCAAGAGTTTGTTCTTTGTTAAATTTCTTTCAGTCATTGTTTAAGTTGGCAATATTCACCCCTTCTTTCCCCTTGTGTTGAACCTAACCAATCCCGAATTTCTTAAATTAATTTCTATCCAATCAGATGTATCTTCCCCCAACTTGAATATGTTGCTGTGTCCTACCCAATAAAGTGTTTGTGGGAGGGTGTTTTCATTCCCCTAACGCCTAGAAACTTCCGCGAGAGTATTTAAACTGCTGATTTTTGGGTCTCTCGGCCACTTCTGTTCCATCTTTCAGTGTGTTAAGTACATAGCAGGGGGCGGGAAGCGCCTCTTTCTTCGGCAGCGGTCAACAACAAGGTAATGGCCGATTAATAAATTCTTTCTTTGCTAGCTCAGCAGTTTAACTTTCGGGGCGGGTTCTAAGCGTTCCACTATGTAACCTTTTCCTAAAATGTAACTTCTCTTTTCATCTATTCTCTTGTAAAGCTACATACTGGGATAGAGAGTGCTAACCCTCTCGAGCTCCCACTCACATTGTCTTGAGGTGAACTTATTTTCTCAACCAATTCTTCCGTAATGTAATGTAAATTGTTATTTTCTTAAGTCACCTCTGTAGTATGGGATTAGCCCTTGCACTAACGGCCTAAGGCCAAGTAGGTCTTAAACAAAGTGTATTAGGAGTGCAAGTTCGCCTCCCCTCAAATTGTATTTTAGAGGTCATGTATTAACCTTCTTGTCATTTAATAGACCTCAGTAGGTTGGGTATTTTACCCCTGTGTATATGTCCTTTGAGGACAGCTTAAAGGTGGAGTTTGGTGTGGCCTGGGAGAGGCTTAAATTTGAGAGCGAGTGGCTCTTTTGAAAATTGTATATTGTATGCCTCGAGGAGGCTTTTCAGTGTAATTTGGAGCAAGGGCTCCTAGGTATGAATGGGGTTTTCTGCCCCTCTGTTAAAATTGTGTTTGGGGTAAAACTGAGCTGATTGCCCAAGAATTATGTTTCTGACTTTTGAAGCCCCAAATGGGGTACCTATGTAAATGTATTTTTCAACCGTGTTTCGGCTACTAAGTACCTGTTCTATTTGTTGTTACCTAATTTTGCAAAGAAAATATAACCTTGTTAAATTTTAAAATTAATTTCACTTTAGTAGCTTGAGACCTATTCACCACCCAGCACCTTCTTTCATGCATAACTACCACCAAAATACGGTAACAAAACCTATGCGCTTTTTTGTCAGCTATCATCCGCCATGTTTAATCCAGAGAGCGCCGTGCTGCCCTCTATGTGGTGGTGGTAAATTCTACACGCTTTACAAACCTATGTGCTTTTCTGACAGCTGTCAACCGCCAGAGAGCACCGTGCTGCCCTCTTTGTGCCGGTGACAAATTCCACGTGCTTTTTGACAGGTGTCATCCACCATCTTGCATTCCAAACCTCAGTGCTGTACTCTTTAGCTAGATACCTTTGAAATGTGGTGGCGGCAAATTCCACGTGCTCTTGTTTAGTAAACAAAGCCACGTGCTTTTTTGACAGCTGTCGTCCACCATCTTTAATCAATAGAGCACTGTGCTGCGGGTAATTTCGTCAGCTGTCATCCGCCATCTTTAATCCACAGAGCACCGTGCTGCTCTCTGTAGTAGCGGGTAATTTGAAAAGTTCTGTTAGCTGTCATCCGCCATCTTTAATCAAGACAGCACCGTGCTGCTAACTTTAGTTGAACTGTGGTGGCGGCAAATTCCACGTGCTCTTGTTTAGTAAACAAACTCACGCGCTTTTTGTAAGCTGTCATCCGCCATCTTACATCGCAAACCTCAGTGCTACATTCTTTAGTTGAAAAATGGTGGCGGATAATTTAAAAAGAAAAATTATACAGCAGCCACCTCTCGACGCTAATTGCACGAGACGGTGGCTATACATGACTCCTTAAAGGTGCTTATGCGAGATGATCGCTATACATAGTTTCTTATGAGACGCCCTTGGGATGCTTGCGCAAGATGGCGGTTATAAAAGGCTCCTTATGAGACACCCTAGGGTTGCTTGCGCAAGATGGTGGTTGCTCTTACGAGGCGGCTTAAGGATCCTTGCACAAGATGGCTAGAGACGCCCCCCACCCCTAAGGATGCTTGCGCTAGATGGCGGACGCAAGATGGCGGCTATACATAGCTCCTTATGAGACAGCCAGTACTCGATACAACACGTGATCAGAACATTGATTGATGTGTTCAGAGCACAAAATAAGTGATCAAGACTAGAATCGAACACTGTACTCGATGTCGTTAACTTCAACATGTGATTAAAACATTGTTTGGTGTGTTCAGAACACTACATAAGTAGAACCGAACACTGTACAACATGTTAGGGGATACCTTTGTTCTAAGAAGATCAGATTGAAACATAACAAGATTAGAATTGAACACAGCACTCGATGTCGTTAACCTTAACATGTGATCAGAACATTGATTGATGTGTTCAGATCACTAAACAAGTAGAACCGAACACTGTACAACATGTTAGGGGATACCTTTGTTCTAAGAAAATTAGATTGAAACATAACAACACTAGAATCGAACACTGCACTCGATGTCGTTAACCTTAACATGTGATCAGAACATTGATTGATGTGTTCAGATCACTAAACAAGTAGAACCGAACACTGTACAACATGTTAGGGGATACCTTTGTTCTAAGAAGATCAGATTGAAACATAACAAGACTAGAATTGAACACTGCACTCGATACAACATGTAATCAGAACATTGATTGATGTGTTCAGATCACTATACAAGTAGAACCGAACACTGTACAACATGTTAGGGGATACCTTTGTTCTAAGAAAATTAGATTGAAACTAACAAGATTAGAATCGAACACTGCACTCGATGTCGTTAACCTTAACATGTGATCCGATACAACATGTTAGGGGATACATTTGTCCTAAGAAAATTAGATTGAAACATAGCAAGACTAGAATCGAACACTGTAAGAACATTGTTTGATGTGTTCAGAGCAAAAGTACAACTTCAATGATTTACCTAGTGTAAAACACACACTGTGCACATATCGCATAGCTATCTCGCCTATCACTTGCCTAGTATGAAAATCAAAAACACACTGTGCACATATCGCATAGCTAACTCGGCAACACTTCAAATGATTTGCTTAGTACGAAAATAAAAATATCTATACCGCGTAGCTAACTCGTTCATCACACTGCTAAGACGCTTAGTAATTGCGAATACAATGATATATCTCATACGAAAATCAAGAAAGCACACTGCGTAGCCAACTAGCTCGGTCACTCGCTTAGTAATTGCAACACGACTAGAACACTGATACGCACACAGATAAGAATGTTGCGAGATACTACATACTTACATGTTTTTTTAAAAAAATATTGGGGGTAAAAGATCATAAATTATATGTACACATGTTGTCTCCTCCAAGTTGTAAGACGAAATAGACGCAGTACTGCGAGTTTCCGCTATAGCTAGCGAACGGAAGTAGCATGATATCTCAGCAAAAAATAATACGCGTGAGCCTGCATACACGCAAGTCAGACACAATGATGGATACCGCGATTCAAACCCTGGCAACTTATGACGTCAGGAAGGGCATCCGGTGAGCATCTAGCTGTAAATCCCCGATTCTCATGATAGAAAGGGTAACTAGTTGAAAAACAGATTCTTAATCCGAGTTCTTTGACGTCAGGAAGGGCAACCGGTCGAAAACAATAGTGTATGATGTAAGAGGATAGATACTGCCAGTTTTGCGTCAGGAAGGGCAACTAGTCTTAAAACAAATTCTTGCGATTTAAAATCTTAGTTTTGCGTCAGGAAGGGCATCCGGCTGTAAAACAATAGTTCGTGATACAGCGATTTAAAATCTAAGAAGAGGATCTAGCTGTAAATCCCCGATTCTCGTGTTAGAAGTTGTAAAACATTCTTAATCCCAGTTCTTTGACGTCAGGAAGGGCAACCGGTCGAAAACAATAGTGTATGATGTAAGAGGCTAGATACTGCCAGTTTTGCGTCAGGAAGGGCAACTAGTCTTAAAACAAATTATTGTGATTTAAAATCTTAGTTTTGCGTCAGGAAGGGCATACGGCTGTAAAAACAATTGTTCGTGATACAGCGATTTAAAATCTAAGAAGAGCATCTAGCTGTAAATCCCCGATTCTCGTATTAAAAAGAGCATCTAGTTGTAAAACAGATTCTTAATCCCAGTTCTTTTACGTCAGGAAGGGCAACCGGTCGAAAACAATAGTGTATGATGTAGGAGGCTAGATACTGCCAGTTTTGCGTCAGGAGGGGCAGCTAGTCTTAAAACAAATTCTTGCGATTTAAATCTTAGTTTTGCGTCAGGAAGGGCGTCCAGCTGTAAAACAATAGTTCGTGATACAGCGGTTTAAAATCTAAGAAGAGCATCTAGCTGTAAATCCCCGATTCTCGTGTTAGAAGTTGTAAAACAGATTTTTAATCCGAGTTCTTTGACGTCAGGAAGGGCAACCGGTCGAAAACAATAGTGTATGATGTAAGAGGCTAGATACTGCCAGTTTTGCGTCAGGAAGGGCAACTAGTCTTAAAACAAATTCTTGCGATTTAAAATCTTAGTTTTGCGTCAGGAAGGGCATCCGGCTGTAAAACAATAGTTCGTGATACAGCGATTTAAAATCTAAGAAGAGCATCTAGCTGTAAATCCCCGATTCTCGTGTTAAAAAGAGCATCTAGTTGTAAAACAGTTTCTTAATCCGAGTTCTTTGACGTCAGGAAGGGCAACCTGTCGAAAACAATAGTGTATGATGAAAGAGCCTAGATACTGCCAGTTTTGCGTCAGGAAGGGCAACTAGTCTTAAAACAAATTCTTGCGATTTAAAATCTTAGTTTTGCTTCAGGAAGGGCACCCGGCTGTAAAACAATAGTTCGTGATACAGCGAATTAAAATCTAGGAAGTGCATCTAGCTGTAAAACCCGTGTTGAGGGTGATTCATTTGTCGGGTGGGGGTGATCCTACTGTTGCATATTACATTCTCAGGTAGTTTCGAGGGCGTGCAAAGAGCCAGCATTAAGTAAGGGCTGTTGATGGAGACGTTAAACCTTGTGCAGACTCCTTCCAAAATGATTGTGAGTACAAGATCTTGATAGTGATTCATCTGTCGGATGGAGGTGATAAGCTGTGTGCATGCTGAGGGCGTGCAAAAAGCCAGCATTAGTAAGGGCTGTTGATGGAGGTGTTAAACCTTGTGCAGGCTTCCCCGAAACTGATTGTGAATACAAGAGTGTTGAGGGTGATTCATTTGTCGGATGGAGGCAATAAGCCTTGTGCAGGCTTCTTCGGTAGGGGAAGGCTATATGCCGGTACCGGGATATCTAGTTATAAAACCCGCTACAACTGATTTGTCGCGTATACTGCGATTTATAATCCTAGTCAGGAAGGGTAACTGGTCGTAAAACTATGGTGTATGATCTAAGAGGCGGGGTGTGCAAAAAAGCCAGCATTAAGTAAGGGCTGTTGATAGGGGGCGCTAAACCTTGTGCAGGCTCCTTCGAAAATGATTGTGAGTACAAGGGTGTTGAGGGTGATTCATTTGTCGGATGGTGGCGTTAAGCTGTGTGTAGGCTTCTTCGGTAGGAGTAGGCTATGTGCCGGTACCGGGTTTTACCCTCTCCCTACTATTGTATATTACATTCTTAGGTAGTTTCGAGAGCATGCAAAAAGCCAGCGTTAAGTAAGGGCTGTTGATGGAGGGGTGTTAAACCTTGTACAGGCTCCTTCATCAGGAGAAGCCTACATGCCGGCGCCGTGCAGGCTCTTTCGATAGGAGTGGGCTATATGCTGGCACTGTGTTTTAACTTCTCCGTACAATCATGATATTTTATGTTAGGAGCTTACACGGGCTGAATTCTACTCAGCTAAGAAGACGTTCCGCGAGTTACAAGTAGCTTATCACCACGCAGTGTCTTCATTCAAGTCTACTACAGCCGGAAGATGCGTGTACAATTACAGCTAACACATGCATTCCGCACTCGCTCTGAATGACTGCGCCGATACAACTTCAAAGATAGTGTTCTATGCAGTAGAACAAAAATTGTAACCCATAACCCGTTCCTAAAGCTTAAAACTGTAAATGTTTGAAGCTCCTGTTTTTACAGCAAGATGTGGTTCCTAACGTAGCAGGGCCGGGATTAAAATTATGTTTTAAAGCCGAGTGCCTCCTCCTGACGCAAGAGTTTAAATTGCAAGAATTTGTTTTACGACCTGTTGCCCTTCCTGACGCGAGATTTTAAATCACAAGAATCCGATTTACAACAGGATGCCCTTCTAGGATTTTAAAAAGCAGTATCTAGCCTCTTGCATCATACACTATTGTTTTACGGTACGGCCGGTTGCCCTTCCTGACGCGAGATTTTAAATCACAAGAATCTGTCTTACAACTGGATGCCCTCCGAGGATTTTAAATAGCAGTATCTAGCCTCTTACATCATACAGTATTGTTTTCGACCGGTTGCCCTTCCTGACGTCAAAGAACGGGGATTAAGAATCTGTTTTACAACTAGATGCTCTTTCTAACACGAGAATCGGGGATTTACAGCTAGATGCTCTTCTTAGATTTTAAATCGCTGTATCGCGAACTATTGTTTTACAGCCGGATGCCCTTCCTGACGCAAAACTAAGATTTTAAATCGCAAGAATTTGTTTTAAGACTAGTTGCCCTTCCTGACGCAAAACTGGCAGTATCTAGCCTCTTACATCATACACTATTGTTTTCGACAGGTTGCCCTTCCTGACGTCGAAGAACTGGGATTAAGAATCTGTTTTACAACTAGATGCTCTTTTTAACACGAGAATCGGGGTTTTACAGCTAGATGCTCTTCTTAGATTTTAAATCGCTGCATCGTGAACTATTGTTTTACAGCCGGATGCCCTTCCTGACGCAAAACTAAGATTTTAAATCGCAAGAATTTGTTTTAAGAGTAGTTGCCCTTCCTGACGCAAAACTGGCAGTATCTAGCCTCTTACATCATACACTATTGTTTTCGACCGGTTGCCCTTCCTGACGTCAAAGAACTGGGATTAAGAATGTTTTACAACTTCTAACACGAGAATCGGGGATTTACAGCTAGATGCTCTTCTTAGATTTTAAATCGCTGTATCACGAACTATTGTTTTACAGCCGGATGCCCTTCCTGACGCAAAACTAAGATTTTAAATCGCAAGAATATTTGTTTTAAGACTAGTTACCCTTCCTGACGCAAAACTGGCAGTATCTAGCCTCTTACATCATACACTATTGTTTTCGAAAGGTTGCCCTTCCTGACGTCAAAGAACTCGGATTAAGAATCTGTTTTTCAACTAGTTACCCTTTCTGACACGAGAATCGGGGATTTACAGCTAGATGCTCTTCTTAGATTTTAAATCGCTGTATCATGAACTACTGTTTTACAGCCGGATGCCCTTCCTGACGCGAAACTAAGATTTTAAATCAGAAGAATTTGTTTTAAGACTAGTTGCCCTTCTTGACGCAAAACTGGCAGTATCTAGCCTCTTACATCATACACTATTGTTTTCGACCGGTTGCCCTTCCTGACGTCAAAGAACAGGGATTAAGAATGTTTTACAACAAGTTGTTCTTTCTAACATGAGAATCGGGGATTTACAGCTAGATGCTCACCGGATGCCCTTCCTGACGGCATAAGTTGCCAGGATTTGAATCGTGGTATCCATCATTGTGTCTGACTTGCGTGTATGCAAGCTCACGCGTATTTTTTTGCTGAGATATCATGCTACTTCCGTTCGCTAGCTATAGCGGAAACTCGCAGTACTGCGTCTATTTCGTCTTACAACTTGGAGGAGACAACATGTGTAAATTTATGATCTTTCACCCCCAAAATTTTTTAAAAAAACATGCAAGTATGTAGTATCTCGCAACATTCTTATCTGTGTGTGTATCAGTGTTCTAGTCGTGTTGCAATTACTAAGCGAGTGATCGAGCTAGTTGGCTACGCAGTGTGCTTTCTTGATTTTCGTATGAGATATATCAGTGTATTCGCAATTACTAAGCGTCTTAGCAGTGCGATGAACGAGTTAGCTACGCGGTATAGATATTTTTATTTTCGTACTAAGCAAATCATTTGAAGTGTTGCCGAGTTAGCTATGCGATATGTGCACAGTGTGTTTTTGATTTTCATACTAGGCAAGTGATAGGCGAGCAGCTATGCGATATGTGCACAGTGTGTGTTTTACACTAGGTAAATCATTGAAGTTGTACTTTTGCTCCGAACACATCAAACAATGTTCTTACTGTGTTCGATTCTAGGCTTGCTATGTTTCAATCTAATTTTCTTAGGACAAGAGTATCCCCTAACATGTTGTATCGGATCACATGTTAAGGTTAACGACATCGAGTGCAGTGTTCGATTCTAATCTTGTTAGTTTCAATCTAATTTTCTTAGAATAAGGTATCCCCTAACATGTTGTACAGTGTTCGGTTCTACTTGTTTAGTGATCTGAACACATCAATCAATGTTCTGATTACATGTTGTATCGAGTGCAGTGTTCAATTCTAGTCTTGTTATGTTTCAATCTGATCTTCTTAGAACAAAGGTATCCCCTAACATGTTGTACAGTGTTCGGTTCTACTTGTTTAGTGATCTGAACACATCAATCAATGTTCTGATCTCACATGTTAAGGTTAACGACATCGAGTGCAGTGTTCGATTCTAGTCTTGTTATGTTTCAATCTGATCTTCTTAGAACAAAGGTATCCCCTAACATTTTGTACAGTGTTCGGTTCTACTTGTTTAGTGATCTGAACACATCAATCAAGGTTCTGATCTCACATGTTAAGGTTAACGACATCGAGTGCAGTGTTCGATTCTAGTCTTGTTATGTTTCAATCTAATTTTCTTAGAACAAAGGTATCCCCTAACATGTTGTACAGTGTTCGGTTCTACTTGTTTAGTGATCTCAACACATCAATCAATGTTCTGTTCACATGTTAAGGTTAACGACATCGAGTGCAGTGTTCACTTGTAGTCTTGTTATGTTTCAATCTGACCTTCTTAGAACAAAGGTATCCCCTAACATGTTGTACAGCGTTCGATTCTACTTATGTAGTGTTCTGAACACACCAAACAATGTTTTAATCACATGTTGAAGTTAACGACATCGAGTACAGTGTTCGATTCTAATCTTGATCACTTATTTTGTGTTCTGAACACATCAATCAATGTTCTGATCACATGTTGTATCGAGTACTGGCTGTCTCATAAGGAGCTATGTATAGCCGCCATCCCTCGTCCGCCATCTTGCGCAAGCATCCTTAGGGGTGGGGGAGGCGTCTCTAGCCATCTTGTGCAAGGATCCTTAAGCCGCCTCATAAGAGCAACCACCATCTTGCGCAAGCATCCCTAGGGTAGATAGATAGATAGATAGATAGATTAGATAATGCCTTTATTGGTGGCGAAGTTAGGGCTCAAGGCCCTCTCTTACACTTAACCACTAGATGAGTATACATATACATAACTTACAACTTCGAATACAAATCAAACAAATAATACTAATAGCAATAATAATAATAATAATAATAATAATAATAATAATAATAATAATAATAATAATAATAATGAAAGAATCCTTAATTTTAAAATACACAAAATAACGTACACTTAAATTATGTAACTGCAGTAATCCATTCATTCATCCCATTCATTCCTTCATTCACTCAACAATTATCCAGCAAGTCAGCGGGATCTACCCAGCAAATGCTCCCGGCAAGCCACTTTAAGCTTGCGATGAGAAGGATTTTCTCTAATGTTCGCAGGTAGCGAATTCCATTACCTAGGCACAGAGATTATGAAGGAGCGGTTGTACACAGCAGTGCGGTTTATAGGTATGGCAAGAGAGGAACCAGATCTTGTATTGTGTTCATGATAGGACCAGAGGTACGAAAAAGATGAAGACAGATATTTGGGAGTATTAGTGGAAAGAACTTTGTGCAGGAGCGATAGCATGTGAAGTTCACGGCGCTGGTGCACTCGAAGCCACGACAGCTCCTTATAATAGGGTGATATATGAGCATCATATCGCAGATTAAAGATATATCTTATGCAGCTGTTCAGGCTCCGGTCCAGTTTCTTGTTACTGTCCCAGGTTATTCCAGTCAACACAGTGTCACAGTAGTCAAATATAGGTAGTATAAGAGAGCGAATTATTTGTACTTTAAGTCGAACAGAGAATATATTAGCGAACCGTTTCAGGGGATATAAGCTTTTATGTACTTTATTGCATGTGCTTATCACCTGTTGAGTCCAGTTTAGAGTCTCAGTCATGATAATTCCTAAGTTGGTCACTGAAGTAGAGTAGGGTATGATTTTATTGTTTAAAATTATTGGGGGGATGTTCTGTTGCTTGAGGGAATAAAGGTTTTTACTGGTACCGATAATAATAACTTGAGTCTTATTTGGATTCATTAATAAACTGTTGTTATTTGCATAGTCACTAAGATGTTGAAGGTCAGAATTTATTTTAGTAATTGCAGTATCAATATCACTCGGTTTTGAATGATAGTAAATCTGTATATCATCCGCGTACACTTGCAATTTGCAGAATTTAAGAGCTTTTGATATATCATTAATTTGGATGATAAATAGCAGTGATCCGAGAACCGACCCCTGAGGGACGCCGAGGGTCTTCCTTTGCCATCCTTAACTCAAATTTCCAACTGTTACACGTTGCCGGCGATTTTCAAGGTAAGATAAAAAGAAACGAAGTGATACACTGTTAAAATTTAGCTCTCGAAGTTTCTGCAGTAGTAACTGAGGATTAACAGTGTCGAAGGCACTACTGAGATCTAATAATGTCAATACAGTCACGTCCCGTTGGTCCATTGCACGTCTGATATCATCTGTCACTCGTAGTAAAGCTGTCGCAGTGCTATGTCCTTTCCTGAAGCCGGATTGAAAGGGATTCAAGAGGGAATGCTTGGTAAGGTATTCAGTAACTTGTGTATGAACTAGACGTTCAAGCACCTTGGATAAGGCTGGTAGAATGGATACTGGACGATAATCTGAAGGAGAATCCAACTTGGAGCTCTTCGGGATGGGTCTAATTAGTGCATCTTTCCAAACATCTGGGAAAACTCCGTTTATCAGGCAGTAGTTAAATATATGAGTTAGTATTGGCAGAACAGCTCCTAAGATATCCTTAATAAGCGATATAGGAATGTCATCATTACCTGTGGCATTAGATGTTATAGCGTATATCACACGTTTAACTTCATTCGAGCTGACATTTCTAAAAGAGAATTGCTCATACACAGGCTGCTCTTGTAACAAGGGTAGTGAATTTTCTGGAGAGGAGGTAGAGGCTATTCTTGGCCGTGCGAAATGATCATTTAAAACATCTAGCGATATGCTTGGCACATGTTGCTCTACGGCTTTACCTATACCTAACGTGCGTAATTTATTCCATTTTTTGTCTCGGGCTATTATTGTTCATCAGTTCCTTAAAGTATTTATATTTAGCATTCCTAATTAACTGCTTGGTTCTGTTTCTCAGAATCTTGTATTGCTGGAAATCATCTGTGTCATGCGTCTGTCTGTATTGTCTGTACAGTTTGTCACGACTGGCCATAGCAGATCTTATCTCGGCCGTTAGCCAAGCGGAAGAATGGCGGGTGATTCTTACCTGTTTCTTTGGTGCGTGCTTGTCAAATATTTCCAGTACCAGTGAATTGAATTTGTTTACTTTAGAGTTAATGTTCTGAAAATTACGTATACTATCCCAAGGCAAGTTATATGCAACGTAGCGTAGTTTATTCCGGTCCATATGTCGTAAGTCCCGTATCGTAATGTAGCGTGGTTTGTACTTAGGTATTCGAGTAGAATAACACACGTACAGTAGGTCATGTGAAGAGATGCCAGGAGCAGGGATCTGTCCGTGCTTAATTACTTTTTGAGGTTGATTTGTCACAAGAAGATCAATTAAGGTATGACTTATGCGGTCAGAGTAATGAACATGATTAGTAGCGTTGAGGGGTAAAATTGTCATGTTTGTAGCGATAAATAAATTCAGTAGATTGTTCGCGTCACTAGTCTGCTTCAAAAGGTCAGTGTTAAAGTCGCCCATGATTATAATGTCATCGTATGCCGAGATAAGATTTGCTAATGCCTCTTCAAAATCATCAGTCTGTCTTATTTTAGGCGGCTTGTATACAATCCCTATCAATATCTTTTTATGGCAGTCTAATTCTACAAACATAAATTCCGGTCGCAGTGTAAGTCGTGGGTCAGAAGTGGAAATTATCTTACATTTCAGGTCATTTCTGTAATAAAGTAGAAGTCCACCGCCTATTTTGTCAATGCGGTCATGGCGTAATATTGAGTATCTGTCAAGGTTTGCTGTCGATGACGGCATGTCTGTACGCAACCAGCTTTCACTGATTCCAATAATATGTACATTGTTCACTTCAAAAATAGCCTGAACCTCTTCTATATGAGCTAATAATGACTGGCTATTTAGGTGACAACAATGTAACGATCGCGGGTGGCTACTGAGCTGCTCTTGCAACACAAGTCCTGTTGAAGGTGGTAGGGACGAAAGAGAAGGGGAGGGTGAGGGCTTTGGAGAGGAATGCAGGTCAATAGTAATACCGTTATACTGGTCAACAATCATATGAAAGTAAGCAGTATGAAAAACAAAAGTTAAGTAAGATGTAAAATAAGCTTACCCCAGCAACCTGGTGAGTAGATTCACTGACTTTCACAAGCACACACATACACACACAAATATAAATTAATTATCGCTACTACACACATAATTTCCTTCTCTTAATTTCACGAGTTCATCCTACTCCCTGCAATGTTTTTTAACTGTGCCATCGTGGATATTTGAGATTTGGTTCCATCTTCTCTTAATACACAAATGCGTCCATCTTGAGTCCAGCATTTCTGCAGTCCCCATAAATCCCTTGCCTGATTAAGTATATGTTTTCTCGCACTTGTGAGGGACTCAGTTAGCATGAGCCCACTGCCCTTCAAAGCTCGCTTTGCACGCCACACTCGATCACGATCATGGTATAGTAGGAACTTTATAATGATAGGCCGATTTCCCTGTGAGACCACTTCAGCAGACGTTCAATTTCGGCGGCCTAGCCTGTGGCAGCGATCCACATCAAGAACTGAAAGTTCAACCGAAAGTTTATTTTTCAGTGTGTCCAGCATTTTAATGTAGACGTCCTCGGACGGCTGTTCCGGGACCCCATGCAATAAAAGGCAGTTCCGGCGACTGTACTGTTCGGCCTCGTCCAACGCGTCGTCTTGTTTCTGGAGCCGATCTTCAAGAGCCTTCAACTCCCCTTTAAGCATAGAGATGTCTTCGCTGGCCTGTTTCTTGAATTCCTGGAACTGGGCACCAAGCGCTTGGAGCACGTTCGGTGGGTTAGCGGCACTGACTGCTGAGTCTAGGCGAGCTTGAAAGTCTTTCATGCTATCTTCGAAAGCCGATATCTTCTTAGCTACTTCCTTTACCGACATGATGATTATTTTTTAAAGAAGAAGGCACTTAAATATATCACTTTTTTAACACGGATTAGCACTTTCAGCTGATTAACTTGCAATTTAAACAGGGTATAGCAAGAGCAACTTTACTCTACCGTCTCATTCGGCGCCAGGGTGTCTCATAAGGAGCCTTGTATAACCGCCATCTTGCGCAAGCATCCCAAGGGAGTCTCATAAGAAACTATGTATAGCGATCATCTCGCATAAGCACCTTTAAGGAGTCATGTATAGCCACCATCTTGTGCAATTAGCGTCGAGAGATGGCTGCTGTAGAATTTTTCTTTTTAAATTATCCGCCACCATTTTTCAACTAAAGAGTGTAGCACTGAGGTTTGCGATGTAAGATGGCGGATGACTGCTGACAAAAAGCGCGTGAGTTTGTTTACTAAACAAGAGCACATGGAATTTGCCGCCACCACATTTCAAAGGTATCTAGCTAGAGAGTACAGCACTGAGGTTTGTGATGCAAGATGGCGGATGACAGCTGTCAAAAAGCACGTGGAATTTGTCACCGGCACAAAGAGGGCAGCACGGTGCTCTCTGGCGGTTGACAGCTGTCAGAAAAGCACATGGGTTTGTAAAGCGTGTAGAATTTACCACCACCACATAGAGGGCAGCACGGCGCTCTCTGGATTAAAGATGGCGGATGATAGCTGACAAAAAAGCGCATAGGTTTGTTTCCAAACATGAGCATAAAGAATTTGCCGCCACTACATTTCAAAGGTATCTAGCTAAAGAGTGCAGCACTGAGGTTTGCGATGCAAGATGGCGGATGACAGCTGTGATGTACCACATTTCAAAGGTAAGTAGCTAAAGAGGGCAGCACGGTGCTCTCTAGATTAAACATGGCGGATGACAGCTGCACGTGGCTTTGTTTCCAAACAAGAGCACGTGGAATTTGCCGCCACTATATCTCAAAGGTATCTAGCTAAAGAGTGCAGCACTGAGGTTTCGGATGCAAGATGGCGGATGACAGCTGTGACGTACCACATTTCAAAGGTAAGTAGCTAAAGAGGGCAGCACTGTGCTCTGTAGTTTAAATATTGTGGATGACAGCTGCACGCGGCTTTGTTTATCTCACGGTAGTGAGGTTAAGTTGGTAGCACTAAGGTTTAGGCCCGCCAAGATGGCAGCACTGCCGATGACAGGTGACGAATTTACATCTACTACGATAAAGAGGGCAGCACGGTGCTCTCTGGATTAAAGATGGCGGATGACAGCTGTCAAAAAAGCACGTGGCTGTCAAAAAACACGAGGCTTTGTTTATCTCGCGCTAGTGAGGTTAAGTTGGTACCACTAAGGTTTAGGTCCGTCAAGATGGCAGTACTGAGGTTAGCGATGCGTTGTTGTCTGTCAAAAAGCACGTGGCTGTCAAAAAACACGTGGCTTTTATACCTCGCGCTAGTTAGGTTAAGTTGGCACTACTGAGGTTTAGGCCCGTCAAGATGGCAGTACTGAGGTTAGCGATGCGTTGTTCTCTGTCAAAAAGCACGTGGCTGTCAAAAAACACGTGGCTTTGTTTACCTCGCGCTAGTTAGGTTAAGTTGGTACCACTGAGGTTTAGGCTCGTCAAGATGGCAGCAGTGAGGTTAGCGATGCGTTGTTGTCGTTGACAGCTGTCAAAAAGCACGTGGCTTTGTTTACAAATTGAAATCTCGCGCCAAAATTCAAATCTCCCGCCAAAATTCAAATCTCCCGCCAAAATTCAAATTTCCCGCCAGAATTCAAATTTCCCGCGGGAGGAGGCCGCCGAACTGTCCAATTATACTACTTCATTCTCTTCATTAGCCGTTTCCAGCTTGCTATTGGCCCTCAAGTTTTTATCTTCCTCAAAATATAACTTCAAATTTGCCGCATCGTGGACATTTCTGTATGTGCCACTTTTGTTTTCTACCTCGTATTCATTATTTCCATATACCTTCTTAATTAAATATGGTCCGTTATACAGTTATGTAAACTTTGCGCATATTTTTGCGGTTACATTGGAAGTTGGCGCTTTCCTTATCAGAACTAAGTTGTTTTCTTTAAATGGCGAGTGAAATCTTTTGTTATTTAGTCTCTTTCCGGACTGTCTCTCCAGCCTATCTTTCACCATTCTAATAATGTCTTGAGCATCCGGTTTAAGTTCTAACGTCTTAGTATTTACCGTATCCCATGGTCATTGGGAATATTTATTATTGTGCACCACATTTGGGATCTGTCCAGTGGATTCGTGTACCGTGTTATTTATGCTCTCCTCAATTATTCCGATCACATCAATCCATTTCCAATGGCATTCGCCACAATGTATTCTGCAGAATTTCGCTATCTCCCTCATGTAACTTTCAACTGAGTTTGCTGACGGGTGTCTTACTGAGCATAATACATGTCTTATACCTAAATCCTTGATCTGCTCCAGAAATTGATGTGATGTGGACTGCGTTCCCCTGTCTGTTAAGATCTTGTCAGACTTTCCCATCTCAAGCAATACCTTATTCATCAAGCACCGTAGAATTTGCTTTGTATTCACCCGTTGTATTGGCTGTAGTGATATATATTTCGAGAATACGTCCATTATGACCACTATATATGTTTGTCCATTCCTTTAAGTGGGAAGTTTACCGAATATATCGATTGCATATATTTCTCTGGATCTTGATGGTAAAATCGCAATTGGCTGATGGCTATTGAGATAATTATTATGTTTCGCTCTCTGATATATATATATATATATATATATATATATATAGCATGTTTTAATGGCATTTCTGACGAATTTCCTTAATCTTTCCATGTAATTTTTTCTAGAATAGTGCATACCACCTTGTCAATACCTCCATGACCCATGATCTTATGGATATGCCATATAAGAATCCTTTGTCACTCCTGCGGTACTAATATTCGTTTCTTTTCTTTGGTGATGGCAATGTACTTAGTTAATAACCTATCTACCATTTCATATTTTTACCCTTAAAGGTATTTCGGTTTCGCCTTCTACTCATTTATTAATATAATTTCAAATTACCATCTGATCTCTGTATTTCTTCTAAATTTTGCAATTTCCTTAATAATTCCTTATCCCGTTGATCCACTTCTACCTGCAAGATACCCTCCTCTTGATCGGTCGGATTTCGACTCAAGGCATCAGCTAATATATTACGTCTAACTTTACAGTGCTCAATTTTTGTCACCCTTTCGCTTACCATCACTGCCTTCAATCCAAATATCAGGGATGTATGATCTGTTCTTATAGTAATGGGATATCCATATATTATTCGTCTCCATTGCTGTAGGGCATGTACAATCGCTAATAATTCCAGTTCGGTAGTCGTGTAATGTTGCTCACGTTTCCGCAACTTCCTACTGGTGAACGCTAAAAATGTTCGCTACTTGTAAACTCCTTCTTCCTGATATAAACATGCTCCTACACCAATGTTCGATGCATCAGACGGAATAATGAATTCTTTCTCGTAATTTGGGTATCCGAATTTTATGCCTTTAATAGCTATTGTAATGGTGCATCTACTTCAGTATGACCCTCACAGTGATCAGAAAAGAATTGTGTCATCCCTAAAAATTGTCTAACGTGTTTTACTCTTGTAGGACGTGGAAATTCTTATATGGCTTTAATTTTTACTGGGTTAGGTTTTATCCCTTCTCCATCTATGACGGTGACCAACGAATAATACTTGTGCTTGACAAAATTTAGATTTTAATTGTTTTCTCTTTCCTATCGTTTTCTACATTCTTGTTCAATTCGTAATCGACGATTTTTTCTCTCAGACGCCTCTGAGTTCATACTGAGTTCTGGGGTGTTCGTATTTAGCCTATTTTCACCAGATTTCCTACGCTTATATTTTTGCAATTCTAGGCCTCCCGCGCCTTCAATATCGCCATTAATATATTTATCTCCAATTGTATTCTCCCATTTTTCTTTATTCTGCGTCATTTTTTGCAATTCTTGAATATACATTCTGTTATCATATTCTCGATCACCATTATTCTATCCTTGCCTATAGTCATATCTGGGCCTTGCGCGATAATATTGTCGGTTTCTATTCCCTCTAAATCTTTGGTTTGCTCTGCGGTAAGGTACATATCTATTATTATTATGGCTGTATCATCCGCTTGAATTACCATTCCATCGACAGTTACATGTCTGAGGCTCCTTCTCTCTTCCTCTTCCGGAATGTATTGAATTATTTTCTGGTTTTCTAGCATCATGATCACTCGAGTTTTCTTGCGTTATGGTGCTGACTGCCTCTTCCATAATCGAATTTCAGATATTCCTATTTTCTTGTACGTTGAAGTCATGTCTAATCGCCTCAGGATATTTTCCATATCCACCGGTGTTTCAACATTCGCGGCCGTTAACAATCTTTGCACCTCGGGCGGAAATATTTCTGTATAGTTTTGACCGCCTCCAGCTCACTTGGTGCTGTATCCAGGTCTTGGAATCTATGGAGATGATAAGCAAAGTTATCGCTAAATCGTGTTTGGCCCGTTGAAGCAAACTTCCTTGAATATAACTCTAATCTTAGTTGTTGTTGCGTCTCCGGATTCCAATCTTGATCTCCTCATAATAATGAAAACTATATTTGAAGGCCTGGTACCATATATGCATATTCGCGTCTAAGTGCTTCTCAATCACGTGTAACGTTTTGTCTTCTGGGACCCTATTCTTCCGGAAATATTCCTCCATTTCTCTAAGAAATCATTTAGCAGTATTATAAAAATGTTTGGGTCTGTCATCGTACGTCTTAATGATGTTTATTATCGCTGTATTACCATTGTGATTATTTCCAAACGTTACATCATTTCTTTGCCGATTTGATTCTGCTGTTCCCGTTGATTTAGTTTCTCTCTCACTAATTTGTAACTCAATTGCCTTCTGCTTCTCGTTATAACTTAACTTTACGGATCTCGTCATCTGGTTTTCCGTCCGTATTTCTTGTATTTCTTTCCTAATTTGCTTTAATACCTCTTCTGCTCTCTCAGTTCTTTGATTGGTCTGATTTCTACTATGTTCCATTTATTATTTTATTATACCTACTTCATCGGCTATCTGGTCTCTAGCTATAATAAAGTTTACTTCCATTGACCGGTTAGAGTTCTCAATTCCTCCGTTCAAATTAATTAGCTCCTCCTGATACTGCTTCCATCTCTGCTGAGAAGTGATTTTTAATCCTTCAATATCCTTTGTTAGTCTCTTTATGTCTTCCTCTTTCAAGTTCTGGATAACGTTTCTGTTTCAGATAACCCTTCTCTGATTCTGTTTACTTCCTCATAGGGCCGATGACCTTCGATGATAGGCCCCTTAAAATAACAAGCATCATACTTCCTCGTAAACTTCCTTATTCTTAGTCTCCATAATTTCAGTCATCTCTGTACACATATTTATTATGTCATTATTAATTTCCGACATTTATAATCGAATTCTTCCGATTTCGACTTTTACCATCTCCCTCTGTTTCCCTTCATTTCTTCCTATTTGCTCTAATCGCTTCCTATGAAATTCCTCCTGTCTGTTAAGATCTTCCATTCATTCTCTTCTTATCTCCTCAGCTAATTTTTGTTGTTCCTCCTTCTGCTTCCCGACTATTTCTTGCAGCAATTGCTGCTGTTTCTCATGATGTTCTCTCCTTTCTTTTCTTCTTTCCTCCATCAGTTCTTGTTCCTTTTCCTCCAGCTTCCGAATTATTTCTTCCAACAATTCCTGTTTTTCCTCATCTTTTCTTCTTTCTTCCAACAGACCTTGCTCCTTTTCTTCCTGCTTTCTAATTATTTTTTGCAACAATTCTTGCTGTTTCTCTTCCTGTTTCTGGATTATTTCATGCAGAATTTCTAATATTCCTTTCCTCTCCTCTCTTGTTTTCTTCATTTCTTCCTGATCATTTCTTATAATTTCGTCTCTCCCCTGTAATTCTTCCTCCTGCTCTCCTTAGAATTGTTCTAATTGAGCTCTAACTTGATTAGCCATGCTTTCGTTTCATTTTTAAATGATTTCTCTAATATCCTATTAAAATTCTCTATAAATGTTCCTAAATTATCTACCATCCTATGCAATTCTAAGAAAATTTTCAAGAATTCTTCAATCACTTACGTATACTTACAACTAAATTCAAATTTATATTATAACAAATTGATATAACTTGTCTTATTTATGGATATATGGGCCTTCCTGGAGATGAATATGACCGTATCAATCCATCCAACTCTGACTTAAACAATTTAGGTTCTGTTCTTGTTAGCTCGTCTCAAGATGATTGTTATTATAAAAATATTCTGCATCATACCGTTCAACCATTAATAACATACATACTAAGAGAGAAAGTATAATATCAACATCTAATTGTATCATATTTCATAAAAATTCTAAATTCATTCCATACCATTCTAAAAAATAACAATTTCCTTCGTAACACCTTGCATTCATTCTATTCTGATTCTCATAATCAGTAATCCCAATTTTCCATGGAATCTTTCTCTTCCTTTACTCATGGTAATCCTTTCTATTCTTCTCTTATTTATCTCTCTCCTGTTTCCCTTATCTTTTCTAGTCCCACGATGGAGTAAAAAATTTCATGGTTTGGCTCTATCTTTCTCTTCAAGATTCATTTTGGGATTAAATATTCTTATTTTTGGCTGTATCATTCTCTTCAAGCCCCACGTAAAGCGCCAGAAATGTTATTTGCGCTCTAACTGCCTCCAGCAACGACGTAAATAAAATTCTCCGACTGCTCTATTACCTCTCAGGGTAAATTTTCTTGCATAGTCCAGTTTATTGTGAGTTCTGAAGAGAAGTGCGACCGTTCTCTTAACATCACGCCTAGCAAAGAGAAAGAATTAATTTAAATCTATGTTCCATATTTTAGAAAATTAAATAAATATCATCCGCCGATTTTATGTACAACAGCACTGGTTAGGAATGTTCAATTTCAATCTTGACATGTGGTAACATCATATTTTAAAAAATTTCCTTCACATGTTCAAACAATAATTAATTTAAAATTCAACAACATCTTTGCTTAAATAATTAATATTTTCATATTTGAACTTTTAACTTTAAATCATGAACTGTAAATTATTTATCTGTCATTGCTGCATCATCGAATGATGCGCTAAGCTTACGAACACCTACTGCCATGCATAATCTTGGGACCTACCATCCTAATCGTACCAATTTTATTTAACCATTTGAAAATAATAGTATAATATCATTCTGAAATAAAAATCTAAAACCCATTTATAACTATTCTAGTTCTTAATTACAACTTCGACCTCTTATTCCACATTTAACTCTAAATGAAATAACATTTGCCTTGAAAAATTAAGTGGCTCCTTTCAATTCAATACGATAGCTCAATTATTATCTCAGATGTCAATACTATTCATCACAGCAATATATACATATCATCTATCAACCTGTGCACTGCCTGTGTAAAATATGTAATATGGGTATTTACTAAAAACGCAACCTTATATTAGATGTAGCAAGAATTTATTTGCCTTGACATATGCGTTTGGGTTAGCCATGCTACATTATATTACTATATACCCTCGATGAGAACTCTATCTATGCATTTGCTTCATGTACATGATTCACAAATTAAATATTCACATTCAGCATCCATCATTACATCACCTCTACATATAATTTTATATCAATTCACTTCAATGCCTTCTCATTTCATCATTACATTCTGCATATGATTGAATTCATTCATTAAAACACTTTAACGTAACCATTTCCTAAACATCATAACCTCTTCTCGTACAAAATATTTCTCACGACGTATTAAACTTCATTGAATCTGTATTCGCTTCACTGGATCACATTTCATCTCTCAGGACCGGTCTCCACTGATTAACACCAACATGTTAAATTTAACATATTACAATTGACATGTATATTGTGAATGTGTCTTTCAATTGACTTTGCATGTTAACTTAGAAGGTTGAGGTTAACACTTTTAACATGTTGGCGTGTTTTCCGCTCCAAGTGGAAAACATGTGAAGTTAATTCGTTGTTCGCGAGATGTCGGCACAGCTTCGGCAACTTTCGTGCTGTTTCCATTCTAACAGATAGCCTAAACGACGTAAGGAAGTACTTCTCGTGAAGTAAGATTATAGTTACAACACTCCGCAATACTCATGATCTTTGTTTTAACGTACAAATACAGTACGCGCACGTATGCCGTTCTCCCTGCACTTTACTGGTACTAAAATTTATCGTCAGAAATGGAGTGGAGCAAGGAGATTCTTCTTCATGTACCATGTCCTCGCAGAATGTTGGCGATCAGTAGCATGATCTGTTGTTTGTTCATAGCTGTTCTGAACAGAATAAGCTTTGTCACCCCAAACCACTGGCTCAAGTTGCCGAGCCATGATGTCTTACTTCTCCCCGGACCACGTTTTCCATTAATTTTCCCTTGGAGTATTACTTGCAGAAGGTGGTATTTAGAGTTCCGCATCATATGACCAAAGTATTCTAGCTTCCTTCTCTTGATGGTAGTGAGAATTTCTGGTTCTTTGTTCATACGGTGCAAAACGTCTATATTGGTCATTTTAGCTGTTCAAGGTATCTTCAGCATCCTTCGGTACATCCACCTTTCAAATGCTTACAAACTCTTGCACGTGGTGTCAGTTAGTGTCCATGCCTCAACGCCGTATAACAGAATGCTGAAAACGTAACACCGGAGTAGTCGTATCCGTAGTGAAATGGAAAGGACACGACTTGTCAAAAGTTTTCTAAGTCTCTGAAAAGAAGTTCTGGCCTGCTCAATTCGGCATCGGATCTCGTTAGTAAGGTCCCAGTCATCATTGATGTGACATCCCAGGTATTTAAATGTTGCCACTCTCGCGATCTGTTCCTTTGCTGTCGTGACATTACCTCGAATGCCATCTTCTTTCCTACTTATAACCATCCACTTGATCTTCTTTACATTAAGCTTCAAGCCCATTGCGCTGATGGCTTCAGTGATAGCATTAAGTAGTTCCTGGAGATCCTGGAGATTGGTTGCAAGTAGCACAGTGTCATCGGCGTACCTGATGTTATTTATGATGAAACCATTAACCACGATTCCTTGAGTCTTTCCGTAAAGAGCATCTCGAAAAATCTTTTCTGAATAGATGTTGAAAAGCATGGGGGAAATAATAATGCCTTGGCGAACTCCTTTCATAATTGAGACATCTTCCGAGACACGAATATCAACACTTATGCCAGCACACTGGTTCCAGTAGATATTACCAATAATATGAATGTTCCGTCCATCAAGTCCTACATAAGTTCATCATGGCGGACTGTATCGAAGGCCTGTTCGTAAAGGATGAAACAAGCAAAACCATCGACATTGACGTCTCGGCACCGTTGGACTAATACCTGCAGACTGAATAATGCATCTAGTAAGGAGATTACTCTGGACTTAATTAACGATATAATAGAAAGGCCTTGTTTGTGGGATGTCTCATCAAGGGAATAATGAGATAAAGCGAAGAAAGCCGACAATTTCCAGGAATTCTAAATTATCTATAATTGTTCTTGCGAGTGCATCGAAAGAAAAGTAGCGTTTCTTCGCTCCCAGTAGAATCGAGTATTGTAAAAAAGTTCAGAAAAGTCGGAAGTCGGCGGGGCGGGAGCGGACGTTGCTTGTACTTCAAAGTGGTTTGCTTTTAAAGCAATGAACAGGATGAGGGGAGGAAATGTGCGTAATAAAACACCATTTCTAAATCGTAACAAGAAGCAACAGAGGAAATAACAAAGGCCAAATCCTCTTCATCTTTTTCTTTTTGTTAGTGGTTTTACGTCGCACCGACACAGATAGGACTTAGGATTTCGAAGGAAGCGACCGTGGCCATAATTAAGGTACAGTCTTGTGTAAAAATTGCAAATCATGGAAAACCATCGCCCGGGCTGCCGACAGTGGGATTCGAACCCACTATCTCCTGGATGCGAGTTCACAGCCGCGAGCCCCTAACCACACGGCCAACTTGCCCGGTAATCCTCTTCATCTGAGTCCATTGTCCTTGTTTGAAAATACTAGACACCACCTAAATGTATTACGGTAGCACAAATTGATATAGATGTATATAGAGAAAGGAAGTCAAGTATAACATGTTTAATAAGTGTGGACACAATGTTAAATGAAAGAGCATTCAACATTTAACATGTTGATGGTGTCACCAGTTAACATTTAACATTTTTAACATTTAACATGTTGTTGCTAAATGTTAACCAGTGGAGACCGGCCTTCAGAATAACATTTAACCATCTAGTATACTGTGATACTGCTTCATGTTCAACATCGACAAGGAATAGTTCATATTATCTACATATCCTTTCCATATCATATCATCACGTTGACTAACACGCATGTACGGATTCCGAACCCATTTAAGAAATCCATCACTCACATACGCTTTCATTTTTGCTGTGTTAAATTTATACTCTTTCTCGCAAATAATGGTAAATTCCATAGCTATCATATTCCACTCAATATATATACGGCCACTTCTTCGAGCTATATCGATTCTAATATAAATTAACCTTAAAGCTCAATTCAGAAATTGCACTTCACTGAATCATTTGACATCTTATATACACCACCATAACTAACAATTTTATGAGGTTACTACATCCTAACTTAATTAAGAACTATATCTTAGTAAACTTAGCTTGTCATTCTCTGTCTTGTGATGATTTTGTAGCCGTCTGAGCTATAACTGCTGTCCTCGGCCAGCTGGGAACCATGAATCAGCTGGTGTTCACTCCTTCATCAGGTTGGTTGGTTGGCCGGTAACATGTTCATCTCCAGGTCGGTACAATGCGGATTTAGCAACACGAATTCATATTCTTCTTTCTTGCGCTAATTCAACAGAATAAAATCCGATATGTAAAAGTTCATATCAACGCCTCCAGTAGTCAAAAATATTTTGTCAATGCTCTTCTTATATGCTTGCGTATTGAGCTGACTACTTTCAAAACATTTAATACTAGGATCAGTGTATTTCCAGCATTCATTCTGTCTTAATTTTTGTATGGATTTCAGATAATAATTCCGTTCTGTCGCTCTCGAATCCCTTAATTCTGTCTTCTTGATAGGATTCTTGACTTTATTTTATCCACCGATCCCTAATTTCAATAGACTTCGACGTTACGGTCCTTGTCTGACCACTTGCCTCGCTTATTTACTTTTAATCTTCTTATTTTAAGCTGCAATTCTGTTCTTTCGAACTAAATATATAATATCACGTTTTGTCTTCCTCTCACAATAGGTAATTTCAGTATCCTTTACTTGATTCTGGCTAATTTCTTTCTGATTATACGCAGCTAATGTCTTAGGTGACCATCCAGTCTCACGGAAATTTAGTTTTGTGTAATAATAAAATAATTTTATCTAGTTTCTTTTAAACAATCCACTTGAGAGATGTTCTTTTCCTATACAGCCTTCGTGATTATGCTCTCTTTCTCCGATTTCAGTCCCCTGTGAACTCTTGAAGCCGGCCCCGTGGTGTAGGGGTAGCGTGCCTGCCTCTTACCCGGAGGCCCCGGGTTCGATTTCCGGCCAGGTCAGGGATTTTTACCTGGACCTGAGGGCTGGTTCGAGGTCCACTCAGCCTACGTGATTAGAATTGAGGAGCTATCTGACGGTGAGATGGCGGCCCCGGTCTAGAAAGCCAAGAATAACGGCCGAGAGGATTCGTCGTGCTGACCACACGACACCTCGTAATCTGCAGGCCTTCGGGCTGAGCAGCGGTCGCTTGGTTGGCCAAGGCCCTTCAAGGGCTGTAGTGCCATGGGGTTTGGTTTGGTTTGGTTTGGTGAACTCTTGAATCGTAGTTCGTTTTATATAATTCCGTGTTGCGTGGGCTATACATGTACTTTGACGCTATTTTATAACGTGCCAGAAAATGCAATGGGCACATAATGATCATCAAATATTCGTCTGCTTATACGCAAGGAGAATGCTGAGGCGTCAGGCACGTAGAAAGTGGCGGATGATTTTATATCAAGAAATGAGGTCAGAAAGCGGGCATTCCTCAGAAAACAATTGAGACGATTAAGATAGTACGGTACATCTGGTGATAGACCTTTAAAAACTTCATGATATGAAATGAAAAATTTACAAAATGTATTTCTAAAGCAAGTTCTAGGTACTAGTTCTGTACTTACTTAAGACATTATTAGGTATGTATTTATGAACAAAGTAAATTGTTTCTGATTACTTGTGAATATTGCACTTTTTGCTTGGTGGCTTTACGTCGCACCGACACAGATAGGTCTTATGGCGACGATGGAATGGGAAAGGCCAAGGAGTTGAAAGGAAGCGGCCGTGGCCTTAACTAAGGTACAGCCCCAGCATTTTCCTGGTGTGAAAATGGGAAACCACAGAAAACCATCTTCAGTGCTGCCGAAAGTTCGATTCGAACCTACTATCTCCCAGATAAAAGCTCACAGGCGCGCGCCCCGAACCGCACGGCCAACTCGCCGGGTAAGTGAATATTACTGAAAACATAAGAATCATTTAAAAATATTTGTTTGAGGAACGATTGCTATTATTGATCTGTTTTCTCTGAGTTTGTGAATATTGTTATTATATAGGAATGTTTGCATTAATAGTAATTCGCCATTCCATATGCCTGTATACAAGTTAACCAACGCCCCCCAGCCGCCCTCCAATGCTTACCCGAAGTGGACGCGTCTGACTGGGGATTAGGCGGCCATTGTCCTATGCTGACCAGGGCCTTGTGGTGTTTGGGAGAGAATGGCAAGGGAGAGGGAAAGAAGCGGCCGTGAACTTGAGATGAAGTGGGAAACCACGGAAAACCACTCCGAGGAAGGATTAGGTGGGAGTATAACCCTCTCTAATCAAATGACCTCCTAAGGCTGAGTGAATCCCGTTCCAGTTCTCGTACCAATTTTCAGATTTCGTGGAAGAGTCGGGCCTCCGAAGGTGGGTGCAAATCACAACACAGATGTGGACGTAGCAATATTCGCGGTGAAGTAATTTAGACATGTACTGAATTCTTCAAGTGAAAGGTGGAGATATTGATGATGCCATCACATTACCGGTTGCAGCAATGGACACGAATTGATAAGTATCACATGAATGTAACACACAGCCTTCCGATAAAAAAAACTACGCGATACCGAGACCTATGATTTGTAAGTCTGCCATCAGAGGGAAGGAAGATAACGTTCTTCAAAGAAATAAGTATTTCAAAGACCATCAATTATAATATCGACATGATATTGACTTTGGGGCTTACGCCGTGTCAACAAAATAAGGCATAAGCCCAAAAGCCTATACCATGTCTATAAGTATGGACTGTGAAAGCTTCTCTGGCAAAATCATATCAATCATAATATACAATGATGCAAAGTTTGGGCTGTGAAGCCTTGGGAGAAAGGAGACGAGCTGCTCGATTAAGTGTTATGTTCCGAGGTGTCAGTGGAGAGATGGCGTGGAATGATATTTGTAGATGTATACGTTTGAGTGGTGTCTTTTAAAGTAGGAAAGAGGACAAATTGGGGCAAATATTCGTCAAGTTATAGCAAGCGGAGTTAGGGATAGGAATAACATACCAAGGGAGATGTTCAATAAATTACCAATATCTTTGCAATCAAGAAAAGGCTAGGAAAACAACAGATAGGGAAGCTGCCACCTGGACGACTGCCCTAACTGCAGATCAGGATTGATTGATTGATTGATTGATTGATTGATTGATTGATTGATTGATTGAAATCTACACATCGAAGCTGCAAACACAAACAATAAGAAAGCGTAAAGCCAACTTGTATGCTAGACAGCCTATGAGAATAGTGGTACCTGGCCGTGTACACTTCTAATTCAAATTCGTATCCCGTCTCTCGGTAGGTGCCGTACGCACGCCATGTCTTGGTTGTCCCGGATTACTTTAGACTTCTATCCATGTGCAGTATAGTATGCGCACTTTTTAGTGATAGATTTTTGTACTCGTTCGAGAAGTAAGAAGGGTTCCATTAATACTGCCAACTGAATGGAAATGAAATCTGAATTGAATCGATAATATGATCGATCGATATGAATTTTATAAACCTTTATTATTTTAAGCAAACAACTGTGTCACACACAGAATATATAATACTATATAACATTTCCCGTTGCGAAACGTGTTCCTAGCATGAATTCTATAGTTTGGCTTTGCTGTGTAAACAACAACAGTACGAGTACTCAAAGGGTACGCCAGATGTCGCACAGCGATGATAAGCGATTCTTAGTTTGTGTTTCAAAGGTTGCCAATACGAATCTCGAAGATAACCGAATTCGACCACTTCAGCACTAGGGTGTAAATCTATCACTAAAAAGTGCGCAGATAGTAGTTAGCTGGAGATAAGTAAATTATACCGGGTGTGTATGTATACGGAACGCACTCACTGGTCATAAATTTGTGAGGAACCCTATTCGCTATTTCCGGTTTACTTTCGAAGTGGCTGACTTGTCGTTATTTAATATTAGAATTAATTTGTTTTGTACTGTGCATCTCGACATATTTTCGCTGCTTGTGCAGGTTTATTCTGTGGATTGTGCTGTTTCTCTTGAGATTTTCTACATCAGGTAATTGCAGTTTCTTACGTTTTACTCCGTGTCCAAAGGAGTCTCAGTCTTGTACATCTCCATAAGGAACTGTATATCGTACCGTACGTTACGTGATAGGAAATAAGGTAAGCTTTATTGTTCAGTTCGTATTTAAACACAAAAGATCAGCGGCAGATAATTCTGTTTTCAGCCGACTGTAGGCTGTCTACATAAATATATCCCACCTATATTTCTTAGGGTTAATACATGCACATTTGTTCCAAAATGGTACCAAATTGATTCTGAATAACCTGCTCATTCGCTGTAGTATACATGCTGTTCCAACAGAAATTGTTCTGAACTGTGAGTTCTGAATTCATGCTATTCTAACTCCATTCAGAACCATTTCAAGTTTGCGTTTAAATACAGGGACTGCATTTTCTATACATGAACATTTGATTCGACCATTAAATGGTGTGACTACATGTAGTACTTCTCATTGGAATAGTGAGATCTTCCATCACCCTTCGTTAAACGTGTTGTAACAATTCGTAGATGACGTTCATGTACTTCACAAATGTCATTTACTAATTCCAACAAACCATTGTTAACAATCAGTTCTGGAAGCATTCTGATTCATGTACCGTACGCGCACCTTTTAGCGGTACATGCACACGCTAGTACTCAATCGGTCGACCTCGGTTATCTTCGAGATTCTTATTGGCAACCTTTGAAATGCAAACTATGAATCGCTTATGCATCGCTGTGCGACATCTGGCGTACACTTTACGTACTAGTGTTGTTGTTGTTGTTTACACAACAAAGCCAAACTATAGAATTCATGCTAGGAATACGATTTCCATCGAGAAATGTTATATAATGTTAAATAATGTACGTGTGACACTGTTGTTAGTGTAAGATATAAAATGTTTAGAAAATTCATATATATCGATCATATTATCGATTCAATTCAGATTTCATTTCCATTCAGTTGGCTGTATAACCGGAAACTGGGAGAGCTCCCTCCTTACACCGCACCCCGTACAAAGTAATATCACTCAAAGGTGCGCGGACTATATGCCCATTAAGATAATTTTGAAGTGGTTCATAGACAGTTCGGAACTGTTTGTTGTAACAAAGGAGTTCGTAGCTGGTTTGGAAATGTTTGTTGTAACAAATATACAGTATATACCGGTATTATAGCATAATCGTTAATGGTTGTAACTTTTTGGATAAAGTTGCCAATGTACTTGGCTATCCTCTATCAAATATATTTGTTTTATCAATAAGGAATCTGGCTAAACTGCTACTGAATTGAACATATTGTATGGTAGCTACTAAAAGGGTAGCTAGCCCAGGTGAGGATTGCGTCGAGAGAAGAACTATGACAATATCTATGTAAGAAACTGGCTTATTAATATACATAAGGCACAGGGCTTACCCACAATTGTCATGAACCTCCAGAATGATTTACATAATTTGTAAGTGTGATGAATAACACTGGCCTCACCACTTACTATCCGAAGGTTTGTGGATTGGAAACAAAACTTAACGAACTATATCAGAACATTCCTAATAGTGAGTTAAATTTTATGTTGTATCTGAATCACCACTGGATTCCAGTTTAAAGACCGTGAGGTGTATGTTAAGCAGTACAAAATGTACACAGTTAATGGAGCGCGGGAATTGTGTCTCACAGTGGCTAAAAGCAGATCATGTGCCCTGCAAGTTGAGTAACGAATTAATAGTTTTGAAGGTTTGGTTGTAGAATTTCTCTGTTTTTTTTTTTTTAATTGGCAGTACATTGCTCTGACACAGATAATGGTAACAATGGGATAGGAAAGCACTAGGAGTGAGAAGGAAGTTGCAGCCCTAAAAAGAGTTTTTTGTGTGTGTTTTACCATTTTTACACGAAGCAGATGCTGGGACTGTACCTTACTCAATGCCACAGTCACTTGCTTCCCACTCCTAGCATCATGTCATAAGTCCTGTCTGTGCCAGTGTGATGTAAAACAAATAGTAAAAGAAAAAGAAAGCAGGTACATCAAACCAGTCATTGGACTCCCTTTGTAATGGGCAATATGCAAGTTGCTTAGTCACAGGCTTTTCACAAGGGGTGAGCAAATTAATCCCAATCTGTGGGTGTGGGATTTTCTTTCATTGAAAATGTTTATCCCTGAGATTGGGGGTTGAAGTTGCTCACGTCCGTAGGTTTAACCTCACATTGCCCTACACGTGACCCCCGGGTGGTGCTAAGCGAGCAACAGAGACTAGATGCCGCCGTACTGTCCTCAGCGACCTCACGGCAATGACAATCAAAGATTTAGCCCTTTTCAGGGCGCAGCATCCTACACATGGACACTAGGCCCTCAATTAACCATCTGTCAACTAAACATTGAGGGTATAAGTTGAGCCAAAAGTGAATACTTATCCAAGATACTTCTGGATCATTCTGTTGATATTCTGGTGCTACAGCAAACTCATTGTGAAGATGAACATCAGTTGATTACGAGGGGGAAAATACCTGGGTACAAACTAACTACCGGACTTCACCACCCTAAATATGGCATCACCATCTATATGAAGAACAATATTGACAACTATGAAGTTCTGCCACCAGACTCTATGCATAATATCTTCACCACATCTGTCAAGGTTCAAAATATTACTATCACAAACGTTTACAAACCACCAGTGGTTAACTGGCCAGACTCTATCACACTAAAACCCACCGAAAATAGTGTTATCCTAGGTGACTTTAACAGCCATCATACATTATGGGGCTATAAGGATAGCGATGAGAATGGCGATAGACTATTGCAATGAATAGACATTAATAACCTGACACTGGTGTATGATGCCAAGGACAAAGGTACATTCCATTCAGCATGATGGGATCATGATTATTCTCCAGACTTGTGTTTTATGTCACATGGACTAATGACCCAATTTTCACAAACACAAAGGCAAGTACTGAACGATTTCCCACGAAGCCAACACAGGCCCATAATCTATAAAATCGGCCTGCAAATCCCAATAATTAGATCAATACCTAAAGCTCGGTGGAATTTTCAGAAAGCTGACTGGAAACTGTACTCCTCGTACACTGATGCTAACATACGATGGGTAAAACCATCTCCTGAGAACTACGTCCGTTTCGTGGGACTAATCAATGCTGCTGCTAAGCGAAGTATTCCGAGAGGATTCCATAAAGATTACATACCTGGGTAGAGTGAGGAAACTAGCCGAATATACAAAGAATACGAACAAGACAACAGTCATGAGAAAGCTACCGAACTGCTGGCATCCTTGGACAGTGGCAGGAAAGAAAAGTGGAACAAAACTGTTGAAGGGCTCAGCTTTACTCACTCAAGCTGGAAAGCTTGGTCTCTTATCCGAAAATTGGACTCTTCAAACAAGCCAGCAAGAAAACGATCATCTATAAACTTAGAGAACATTGCTAACTACATTGTCTCCTCATCCAGGCCCATGAAAGATAAGAAATACATCAGAAAAATTTGATCTGAGCTCAAGCGGTTAAGACAAGAAGCTGAACCTCATACCATCTACTCTCGTCCATTTTCTCCAGAGGAAGTACAACATGGCCTGAAGTCCCTCCAAAATGGTAAAGCAGCTGGATTTGACGGTGTATATCCAGAGCTACTGAAGAACTGTGGCCCCGCAACTGTACGCTGGCTAGCGTCCTTCTTTAGCAGTATACTGCACACTGGACGTGTACCCCCAGTATTTAAGAGAACCAAAATCATCTCGATATTGAAGCCAGGAAAGGACTCTTCTCTACCCCAGAGCTACAGGCCAATTTCGCTATTGTGTGTTACATATAAACTACTGGAAAGGCTAATTCTGAACAGGATAGCTCCTGCAATTGAACACCCGATCCCAATAGAGCAAGCTGGGTTCCGCCCCAAGCGAGACTGTAGTGACCAAGTCCTTGCCTTAACATCATATCTGGAGATTGGTTTTGAGAAGAAATTTAAAAATGTTTCTGTCTTCCTTGATCTGTCAGTGGCATATGATACTGTCTGGAGAGAGGGTCTCCTCCTGAAGCTCATCAAGATTGTACCTTGTCTTAAGGTGATTACTCTCATTGATAATGTATTGAGTAGTCGATTATTCCAGGTATTCTCTGAAAATTCCAGGAGTAGAGTTCACAAACTGAATAACGGCTTACCGCAGGGTTCAGTCTTAGCCGCTATACTCTTCAATTTGTACATCCATGATATCCCAGAAACTACAGCTCGGAAATTCATTTATGCCGACGATATAAACCTAACAGTACAGAGATCTACTTTCAAGGAGGCTGAGGATATACTGTCTGAAGATCTACGGGTGATGGATGAATACTTTAGGAAGTGGAGACTTCAGCCAAGTCCTTCGAAGACGGAAGTAGCCGCGTTCCATCTCAACAACTTAGAGGCTACTTATCAACCTAGGATACAGTTCCGGAATCAACTTTTGAAATATAATAGTACACCAAAATACCTAGGTGTAACATTAGAGAGATCACTGACATACCGAAGTCACATAGAAAAAACAGCCGCCAAACTTAAGACTCGGAATAACCTGCTGAGCAAGTTAGCTGGAACTTCATGGGGAGCTGACGCCAATACTTTGCGAACTACCGCCTTGGCCATGGTGTATTCTACAGCTGAGTATTGTGCCGGAATATGGTTAAATCGCTCTCACTGCAATCTAATTGATATCCAGCTTTGCCAGGCTATGCATATTGTATCCGGCACGCTGTACTCAACTCCAGTGCAATGGTTACCTGTCCTTTGCAACATCTCTCCCCCTCATATAAGGAGACAACAAGCACTTAATAGCTTATGGTGCAGAATAGTGAAGAATGAGGCCCTTCCTATACACCAAGATATAAAGCAGCATACTACAACTAGGCTGAAATCAAGAAAACCAGCGTGGAAGACAGCTTTGGACCTCTCATGTCTTCAGTTCAATCCCAGGAATGCCTGGAGTGAAGAGTGGAGGATGTCATCACCCAGTGGCTTATGTGATATCTCGTGTTGTTTGGTCAACCCTGAACAGGATCCGATGTTGTGTCGGTAGGACTAGCGCAGCCTTACATCTGTGGGGATGGGTAGATTCTCCCTGCTGTGACTGTGGTGCTCAAGTGCAGTCTATCAAGCACATAGTTCAAGAGTGCCCCCTATGTGCATTTCCTGGTTCTGTGGAGGAATTTTTTGAAGTAACACCAGAAGTGATTACATGGATACAAAATTTGGACATTAAAATATAAAAGTGAAGTCCTGATGCTGTCACCAACTTGTATATTTGTATATTTTGTATTATATTTGTATATTTTGATTGTCATGTACACGTCATATGCTAATAATAATAATAATCCCTGAGATTCAGTTTCCAGATAAAACTGGAGGTCCCGTGGCAATGAGGACAATATCAACAGTCACCTAAAACTACAGACTGGACTACAAACAGCAATAATAGTGTTTGTTGCTCATGCTTCAGTGCAAGGTCTGTGGAAGTAATCTACAGCCCCAAACCGTCTATACTTTCCCACGCTGTTTAAAATGGACTTGGAAGTAAAGATCAAAGAGGAACCAATCTGCTTTGAGGAAATATCACATACCCCATGCGTAAGTATCATTCCAGGCAACTTTATAGTGATTAGAATCCCTTAGCAGTCGTCTGAGTTTGACTGGTTACATAACTCTACTTTGTCTGTTGTTCAGGAGATATATGAGTATCTTGCTGTCTCTTCTGAAGGAACATATATATTTGTGTACTAATTTCATATTGACTAAATAAACTTTTTTATGATTATATAAATGCAGAATTTATAGGTATGCACCTTTTATTTGACACAGCATGTCTGAAAGCTGAATTCATTCTTTAGGTTTTGAAGAAGAAGTGGGTTTCTCTTCAACTCTCTTTGCTTTGTAGCTCTTGTCAGGGAAGATGGCTGTCTGAGTAGCTCAGGTTATGCAGGGCTTGCTTTCTCGTTTCAAGTTGGCATATTAAGTCCTTAATCACCCTGATGGTATGAAAGGTGCTCTAATACATTAGCCTCTTGTGGGAATGATTTCCGTCATCTCAGTGTTTCAAAATCTTTAAAGCTAGTTTGCATGACATTGAATCAATAAGTGTTAGGCTGGTGAGCGGGTAGTCTTTCTCCGCTTCGATAATTTACAATGTTGTTGTTGTTTGTGTCATCAGTCCATAGACTGGTTTGATGCAGCCCTCCATGCCACCCTATCCTGTGCTAACCTTTTCATTTCTACGTAACTATTGCATCCTACATCTGCTCTAATCTGTTTGTCATATTCATACCTTGGTCTACCCCTACCGTTCTTACCACCTACACTGAACAAGTCCTTCTTCTCGTCAAATTTAGCCAAATCGATCTCCTCTCACCAATTCGATTCAGTATCTCTTCATTCGTGATTCTATCTATCCATCTCACCTTCAGCATTCTTCTGTAACACCACATTTCAAAAGCTTCTATTCTCTTTCTTTCTGAGCTAGTTATCGTTCATGTTTCACTTCCATACAATGCCACGCTCCACACGAAGGTCTTCAAAAACATCTTTCTAATTCCGATATCAATGTTTGAAGTGAGCAAATTTCTTTTCTTAAGAAAACTCTTCCTTGCTTGTGCTAGTCTGCATTTTATGTCATTCTTACTTCTGCCATCGTTAGTTATTTTACTACCCAAGTAACAATATTCATCTACTTCCTTTAAGACTTCATTTCCTAATCTAATATTTCCTGCATCACCTGCCTTTGTTCGACTGCACTCCATTACTTTTGTTTTCGACTTATTTCTTTTCATCTTGTACTCCTTACCCAAGACTTCATCCATACCATTCAGCAACTTCTCGAGATCTTCTGCAGTCTCAGATAAAATAACAATATCATCGGCAAATCTCAAGGTTTTGATTTCCTCTCCTTGGACTGTGATTCCCTTTCCAAATATCTCTTTGATTTCCTTTACTGCCTGTTCTATGTAAACATTGAAAAGGAGAGGGGACAAACTGCAGCCTTGCCTCACTCCTTTCTGGATTGCTGCTTCTTTTTCAAAGCCCTCGATTCTTATCACTGCAGACTGATTTTTATACAGATTGTAGATAATTCTTTGTTCTCGGTATCTGATCCCTATCATCTTCAGAATCATAAAATGCTTGGTCCAATCAACATTATCGAATGCCTTTTCTAGATCTACGAATGCCATGTACGTGGGCTTGTCCTTCTTGATTCGATCCTCTAAGATCAGACGTAAAGTCAGGATTGCTTCATGTGTTCCTACATTTCTTCTGAAGCCAAATTGATCTTCTCCCAACTCAGCTTCAACTTGTTTTTCCATTCTTCTGTAAATAATACGTGTTAAAATTTTGCAGGCATGAGATACTAAACTAATGGTGCGGTAGTTTTCACACCTGTCAGCACCAGCTTTCTTGGGAATAGGTATAACAACATTCTTCCGAAAATCTGATGGGACTTCTCCAGTCTCATACATCTTGCACACTAAATGAAATAACCTTGCCATGCTGGTTTCTCCTAAGGCAGTCAGTAATTCAAAGGGAATGTCATCAATTCCAGGTGCCTTGTTCCTATTGAGGTCACTCATAGCTCTGTCAAACTCTGACCTCAAAATTGGGTCTCCCATTTCATCAGCATCAACAGCCTCTTCATGTTCCAGAACCAAATTATCTACATCTTTACCTTCATACAACTGTTGGATATGCTCCTGCCATCTTTCTGCTTTGTCTTCTTTCCCTAGAAGTGGCTTTCCATCTGAGCTCTTAATATTCATATACCTAGATTTCCTTTCTCCAAAGGTTTCCTTGATTTTCCTGTATGCAGCATCTACCTTTCCCAGGACCATACAGCCTTCGACATCCTTGCACTTCTTCTTCAGCCATTCTTCCTTAGCTACCTTGCACTTTCTATCCACTTGATTCTTTAATCGCCTGTATTCTTTTCTGCCCTCTTCATTTCTAGCATTCTTGTATTTTCGTCGTTCATCAATCAGGTCTAGTATCTCCCGAGTTATCCACTGATTCTTAGTTGATCTTTTCTTCCTTCCTAACATTTCTTCAGCAGCCCTACTGACTTTATTTTTCATGACTCTCCACTCTTCCTCTATAGTGTTTGCTTCAGGCTTTTCATTTAGTCCTTGTGCAACATGTTCCTTGAAACAATCTCCCACACTCTTTTCTTTAAACTTGTCTAGATCCCATCTTTTTGCATTCTTTCCCTTCTTCAATTTCTTCAACTTCAGATGGCATTTCATGACCAAGAAGTTGTGGTCAGAGTCCACGTCTGCTCCTGGGAAAGTTTTGCAATCCAACACCTGGTTTCTGAATCTCTGCCTAATCATAATGAAGTCTATTTGATACCTTCCAGTGTCTCCAGGTCTCGTCCACGTATACAGCCGTCGTTTGTGGTGTTTGAACCAAGTATTGGCAAGGACTAAATTATGATCAGTGCAGAATTCAACCAGCCAACTTCCTCTTTCGTTCCTTTGTCCCAATCAAAATTCTCCTACTGTACTACCTTCTCTTCCTTGGCCTACCACTGCATTCCAGTCTCCCATCACAATTAGATTCTTGTCACCTTTTACATATTGTATTAAATCTTCTATCTCCTCATATATTCTTTCGATTTCATCATCATCCGCTGAACTAGTAGGCATATAGACCTGCACTACTGTGGTGGACATACGACAATAATTCTTTCACTATGCTGGTCGTAGTAGCTTACCCGCTGCTCTATTTTCTTATTCATTATTAAACCAACTCCTGCATTTCCCCTGTTTGATTTTGAGTTGATAATTCGGTAGTCGCCTGACCAAAAATCTTGTTCTTCCTGCCAACGTACTTCACTTATACCAACTACATCTAACTTTAGCCTATCCATCTCCCTTTTCAGATTCTCTAACCTACCACAACGATTCAAACTTCTAACATTCCACGCTCCGACTCGCAGAATGTCAGTATCCATCTTCCTGATGATCGCCCCTCTCGTGTATTCCCCACCCGGAGATCCGAATGGGGGACTAGTTTACCTCCGGAATATTTTACCCGGGAGGAAGCCATCATCAGTACATCATTCATACAGAGAGAGCTGCATGTCCTCGGGAGGTAGTTACGGCTGTAGTTTCCCGTTGCTTTCAGCCGTGTAGCAGTATCAACACAGCTAAGCTATGTTGAGTATTATTACAAGGCCGTATCAGTCAATCATCTAGACTGCCGCTCTTGCAACTACCGAAAGGCCGCTACCCCCCTTTCGATGAACCATTCGTTAGTCTGGTCTCTCAACAGATACCCATCCGATATGGTTGCACATGCGGCTCGGCTATCTGCATCATTGGGACACGCAAGCCTCCCCACCGCGGCAAGGTCGCATGGTAATTCTAAATTCCCATGGAGGGAATTAGATATTTTTCCACCAATAGAGCATATAAAAAATCAGATCAAAAATTAGATGTATGGCTTTTCAGGCATTTGCTCTATTAACCAGCAATCCCACTCTGACGAGTCTAGTGTCAGACCTAAGACAAAATTCTGGTTAATAGAGCAAACGCCTGAAAAGCCATACATCTAATTTTTGATCTGAAGGTCATATGGTTCGCAGAGGAGGAAGAGCAAATAAGAAGACCAAGTAATATCCACGAATTCAAGGACATGATGGGAGATTGGATCTGCTCTGTCAAAATCCAGCCCAACACCAACATAGCAAGATTCCATCTGACATGATATAATGAATTACACTTTTAGATCTAAGGATTCAAATAATTCAATGGTAAACCAGTTCATTCTACAAAGTGTTCTAACAATAACTTGGCAAAAATATTAACTTTGGTAGTATGATAGTTAATTTTTTTAATAGTTCTATGCTTAAGTGGGCTACAACAGAACAAACAGTAGCAAGAAACATTTTATCACTGGTCAGCTTTTCTAAGGAAACAATCTGACATTTTAATACATGTTTTAAAGTGTTATATAACATAAGAATAACCAATTGAACTTTTTATAAGTGTTCTAAACTGTTCCATTACAACAAATTTTATCAAGAAATGGTCATTATGTGTGTATGTGTTAAAAATAATTGGATGTATTTATGATGTCTTATGTATAGCTGAATAATGTTAGATCTTAAGATATGGGGAATATTGATTTATGATGTAGAAATCACCTATGATGGTAGTTTGAGCTTCCGAAACCTGTACGAGTGAAATAATTCTACAAAATTTGAAACTGATAATATATTGACAGGGCGGACGAAACCATCACCCATAGTATACTATATGCTGGATGGCATTCATTGTTATTGGAAATAGTGGATAGTTGTTCACATTGGAACCTTGTATTCATTATTTTCCCCCTGGATAATTTAATGATTTGTTACATAACACTAATTATTTTCAGTGTAAATTAACTGAGCAGGCCCTATTCCTAAGAGAATGAGCACCTTTATCTTACCTACCAGGCCCCAGTAAAATTTCCAATGAGTTTGAGATAGCAGTAGCTGAAACTTAGTGCTGATTCGGGATCCTATCAGTGCTATGGACTTTTTCTTCACTAGGTAAAACTATTACAGTGACATTTATGCTACTGTTCATGATAAAATTACTGATTGGGACTGGTCAGTTCCTTTTCACCTAAAATCATGAGGGTATCGAGTCCATTAATGCAGTATTGATGAATCTATATTATTCTCTTTGGCACCAACAGATTTAAATTTAAATTAGTGTTTAAATGGGGAGTTTGCTCATTATTGAATTTTTGTACTTATCTTTTCTCCTGATTGAAAAGATTTTAGTCGACAGTTAGGGGCACACAGCTGTGAGCTCACATCCAAGAGATAGTGGGATCGAACACCACTGTCGGCAGCCCTGAAGATGGTTTTCCAGGCAAATGCTGGGGCTGTACCTTAATTAAGGCCATGGCCACTTCCTTCCCATTCCTAGGCCTTTCCTCTCCCTATCTGTGTTGGTGCAATGTAAAGCAAATAGCAAAAAAGAGAGAAAAAAAAAAAGAAAATATTTTATAACATACATTGTTAACTTTGATAATTGGATTTTACACTGTCACAATACTCTAAAGGCTTCCTAATGTTTTGCTTTTGAGGAATTAATAGGGATCATCAGGATAGTGAGATGGTTTAGTACTCCATTGAAATGAAAAGTCACCTTATACTGCATTTCAAAAACCAGTTAATGGCAAAATAGTTGACCACCACTTTTTCCACCATGATATTACAACACTGGTATCACCTGACCTGATTGTGTGGCTGAAGGTACTGCAACAACTGTATTATTGTTCTATGAAATCTACCACAACTGAATGAATGTTATGACAATCTTATTGTTATCTTTGTAGAAACAAACTCCTGCAGGATTTCATTAATTTAGTTTAGGAGCAAGTGTAGAGGATTAGAGTGGTAGGACATGCCATAATGTTAATATGATAAAAGAATTGTAAAAAATATAAGTTCAACTACAGTGCTCTCCCTAAGACCTCTTTAATGGGTGTGGTGCCCTGGCGTGTTTACTGATTGCCCAGCTAACATAACCTAGATATGCACTAATTGCGTACTCTAAAACTGTTTAGATCAATGATCAATCATTATTTGTAGCATAATTACATCGGAGTTTTGATGTTTAGCGGTTTTGCATGATGTCACAAACCCATATGGCACTCCACAGGAATGGAATGGTAATCCCCGGTATTGAATGGTTATGAATCAGTAGAACAATAGAAGATCAAAATCCTTTGTTGTCTTGTTCATGGCAATAATACTAAAATAGTTCAATTTTGCAGTTACTGTTACCTGTCTGTTAAAATGAATGACCTGAGGGGAATAAATTGAAATTTTTTCATATCTGTTTTAGTTCTAGAATGCCCCGCCTGGCCACTCATTCCTGATACCCGGCTGACAAACTTTCTATGAAAAACAGTGCACTAGTTAGAGAAGAACCTGGTAGGACAGGATAAATTGACATGAAAGGATGCATCATTCTAGACCATGGACTGGAAAGCCAAGCATATTAATAATGACTGTAATCTACATAAATTTATATTAAATGATTATTTTACAGCATTTTCTTATAATTATCCTTTTCAGGTATAATAATGATACCTGAATATTTCTTAGCTATTGGTCTGGCTTTCTTTTTGTTGTTGTTTGAGTTCCTGTAACTGAATAACTACTGGATGTATTTGAACCCACATTTAGAATCCTCTTATCCATGGATGGTTCTTAGGTTCAATATCATTTTACCATCCATGAATTAACTGGGGATTTATCGGAAGAGTGAAAGAGTGATTTTGCTCTCCCAAAAATATACATGGCCAACCTTATTTAAAATCTACCAACCTTACTGGAAATTTATTTGTAAAACTTTCTGCTCATGTACACTATTTAGATAGCAGGATTAATCAGGGAGATATATTTTCCGAATGTCTTACATCTTAATTTCTAAACCATATAACTTAGCCTGTAAGAAACCTTTTTCTACCTGAAGGAACTTCACATTTATTGTAAAATCACATAGATTTAATCAGTTTTTATATTCACATGAAATAGTAGACGTGCTGTCCTAATACCACTTTGAGAAGTCTGATGAGTCAGACTGTTCATGAGAATGAATGCTACTGGGATAATCCTCAGCATCCTCCTTCACAGTTTCAGAAGTGATTGACGTGGATTGGTCACCTCACCTAACAATGTTTTCAACCTCACAACTCTTCCAACTCTTTCCCATGATACACTTCCAGCATCTGTGTTAATGGCCAGTCGATCCAGTTCTTCCCATCAGCTGCAACCAGCACCAATCCATTTCTCCAGTGTTTTTAGACATCTTATCCTGCTTCTGGATCAACTGACTTAGGTACTCGTCTCAAAATCTTGTTGCAACTGTAGTGGAAATTAAAATCTCCTTGATAAGTTCACAGAATCCAGTTGATCTAAATCTAGTATTCTCATGCAGACATCATCTTGCAAAATACTTGAAGGTGAAAGTTGGTTGAGTTCTTCAGGCTTCTCAGGCAAGTAGGTAAGAAGACAGGAATTAACCATGGCTTCACACTCACACAGTAGGGTCGTCATCTGTTCATAACATAGTGAAGCTCTCCTAAGGACACATCTCAAATTTCTCTTTACTATCTGAATCCGATTTTGCCACCAACCACCCCACCCGCCTGCTGTGGGAGTGTTAATCCTCTACTGTATTTGCTGCATTATGGACTCTTTTTCTGTGTGGTTTTGTCAACAGTTCAAAATTATCTGTACTAGTGGAATTTCTTCCATTGTTGTTGGAGACAATTATGTTCTCAGTAAAAATCCATTCGTTATGTAATTGCTGACCAGTTCCAAGTGCACTGCCCTATTACTTTCAATATCAAGAGTCCAGCAAGGTCTACACCTGTCACCTCAAATACCACAGCATCTTTTATTCTGTTTTCCGATGGAATTCCAGAATCAATGTCCACCTTCTTAGCTTCATGCCATTTTTCATCTCACACATCTTGACAGCATGCTTGGCTGTTCCTTTATACTTGTATAACCGACAATCTTTCATGCAATTGCAACAGTAACATGCAAGTGCCAACGTGTAATATTCTAACATGTTCCTCATGAATTAGAGGTTGCACCAGACGATGTTTACGCGTTGGTACTGTAAGGCGTTTGAAGTCCTCAATATCTTTCCTTTCAGTGTTTTTTTTGTTTTTACTCACAAATTTCCTTCACAGTCATACATCATGCAAAGTGACTTCCATCTGGAAATCCCTTCTCTCCCAGAAACTTCTTCTTGAACGAATCAAATGAGTAACCTTCCTGATGCTTTTTCATCCATTGTTGTCTCTCCCACAAGTTTTCCTCTCACATTCCTTCTATTGTTATTAATAAACCACAACATCCAGATGACCATTCTGGCAATCTTGATATAGAAAAAGAATATTCCAGATACCAAGGAGGCTCCCCAGAGAGGATAGCATAAATCACAGTTTCCTTACCTCTTTCAAGATCGAATTCCTCTTCTTACCTGGCAACTTCACTGGAAGACCACTTTTCTTCTCCCAGCTCCACCAGGACGTTCCCTCCATTTGGATTCCTCTAAAAGCTCATGCACATTGCAAGCCTGTGGAGGCAAATCAGCTGGATAAATTCATCCTTGTAAATGCTGCCACTCTGCTCTGTAGGAGAAAGTCAATGTTTCCTTCACTTTATTTTGTACAAAGACACCCTTCTTTATCCATATCAATACAGTGTCCAAAGATAGCAGTGAACATCAACAAGCCTGAGACTGTTTTTTATAGTGGTTAACATTCAAACATCAATATGGCAAGAAAGTAATTCTAGTCGAGGTGTTGTAGTTCTCTTAAATGGTGCTACCCTCCCTTTTGCAAATATTACCTGCAGAGTGATTTTATCATGATTAATAAAACTTCCTTACAGTCAGCCAAGGTAAATCGTCTTGGTATAGCGATACAAGCTTATCCAGGCAATTTTTCCTTCCACTTTATGAAGATTTCTTTTCTTTCTGATAGTACCTCTTTGTCCTAACATATGTTCTGCTCCTAACTGTCTTGCAACAGAACCTTCGGCATCAGACACATAGGACAGGAGAAATCAATGGGGACAAAGATAGTTAAAATACTTCATCTTGTTACAGGTTTGTTACGAATTTTCCAATTTTCTTTGTGACAAGACGTAGCAGCCCCAGTTCTGGAGAGACTGAGTCTTCTGTCCCTGAAAAATGCATGCTACTTTCCCATTCACTCGGCGATGACGAAAGACCTTGAAACTCGTGTGAGAATAATCTTCCCCTCACAGAAATTAATCAACCCTCTTTACTGACACTTGTAAGGAATGCCTTTCTTATGTCTGGGATCATACCCACTGGCCTCTCTCTAAACATGAACAGAACAGAGGGAAGAAGTTCTATTAAGTTCGGACCTTTGTCATATAGTCATTCAGTGACAAGTCCCTCTTCCTTTTACTGGATGCATCGAATATGGGCCTAATTCACATAGTTGCACTGTCTGTAAAAAAATCTGATGAGTTAGAATGTAGCCTTTACCTCTAGCGCCTTTATAATGTGTCTTCAACAATACCATCTTTAGCCATTCTTGCAGAACAGCATCATGCTCTTCAAATTAATTCTCACGAATAATTTTCTCAGTCATAGAACATAGTCACGGTTCATGATGTGGGTTACTGTAGTCACATCCTAGTTCGTGAACTATGAACAACAGCTGAGTGGCCTAGTATGTGGTCCTAAGAGTCGGGATACCAGTTGCTATGGAATGGAAGTGGGCATCTCGGACATATTCTGAGTCGTGGCCCTCCTTGTACTCAGGCGGTAGGACTATACAATCCACCGGTGGTCCATAACCCGTTAGAGGGGAGATCCTTACTTGGACTATGTGTAAGTAGGGCAGCATCCTGCTTCATGAATTTACTGAGCTCAGAACATTTTAAACAAGCCTCGGACCTATGAGAGTAACAGAGTCCCAGTCCCATTAGACAGGCGAGGGATTCCTTGGAAACAACATGGCGAACGGATTGGAATTCGATGGGGAGCTAACAATATTGATGGGGCTTATGGAAGAAAAGTAGAACTGGCTGAGTCAGCAAAGAGGATGCATCTGGATGTGCTAGAAGTAAGTGATATTCGGGTAAGGGGAGGTAACGAGGAAAAGATAGGAGATTATAAAGTGAACTTGATGGGTGTTAGAAAGGGAAGGGCGGAGTGTGGGGTAGGGCTCTTTGCTGGGAATACCATTGCACGCAACATAATTTCTGTTAGCACGTAAATGAGCAAATTATGTGGGTAGATTTGTCAGTTGGAGCAATCAGGCCTAGAATTGTCTCCGTGTATTCACCATGTGAGGGTGCGGGTGAGGATAAAGTTTACAAGTTTTATGAAGCATTGAGTGACATCGTGGTCAGGGTCATCAGCAAGGATAAAATAGTGCTAATGGGCGATTTTAATGCGAGAGTTGGGAATAGAACTGAAGGATACGAAAGGGTGATTGGTAAATGTGGGGAAGATATGGAAGCTAATGGAAATGGGAAGCGTTTGCTGGACTTTTGTGCTAGTATGGTTTTAGCAGTTATGAATACATTCTTCAACCATAAGGCTATTCACCGCTGCACATGGGAGGCTAGGGGTACCAGATCCATAATAGACTATATCTTAACCGACTTCGAATTCCGTAAAGCCGTTAGAAATGTACGAGTTTTCTGGAGATTTTTCGATGATACAAACCTCTATCTGATCTGTAGTGAACTAAATATCTCTCGGCCTAGGGTAGACAAAGTGAGATCTGTCTGCAAACGAATAAGGGTGGAAAAACTCCAGGACGAGGAAATTAGACAGAAGTACATGGATGTGATTAGTGAGAAGTTTCGAACAGTAGACAGTAAGCAGGTTCAGGATATAAAAAGAGAATGGGTGGCATACAGGGATGCTGTAGTAGAAACAGCAAGGGAATGCTTAGGAATAACTGTGTGTAAAGATGGGAAAAGGCGAACATCTTGATGGTATGATGAAGTGAGAGCAGCCTGTAAACATAAAAGGAAGGCTTATCAGAAATGGCTCCAAACAGGAGCCGAGGCAGACAGGGATTTGTTCATATATGAAAGAAACAGAACAAAACACATAGTTGCTGAATCCAAAAAGAAGTCTTGGGGGATTTTGGTAATAACCTGGAAAGGCTAGGTCAAGCAGCAGGGAAACTTTCCTGGACAGTAATAAAGAATCTTTGGAAGGGAGGGGGTGGGAAGGAAATGAACAGTGTTTGAGTAATTCAGGTGAACTCATAATTGATGTGGAGGGAATATTTTCAAGATCTTTTCAACGGAAAAGGAAATCTTCCTGGTGCTGTTGCGAACAGCCAAGCTCATGGGGAGGAGGAAAATGATGTTGGTGAAATTATGGTTGAGGAAGTGGAAATGATGGTAAATAAACTCTATTGTCATAAAGCAGCAGGAATAGATGAAATTAGACCTGAAATCGTGAAGTATAGTGGGAAGGCAGGGATGAAATGGCTTCATAGAGTAGTAAGATTAGCATGGAGTGTGGGTAAGGAACCTTCAGATTGGACAAAAGCAGTAATTGCACCTAGCTATAAGCAAGGGAACAGGAAGGATTGCAACAACTATCGAGGTATCTCATTGATTAGTATACCAGGCAAAGTATTCACTGGCATCTTGGAAGGGAGGGTGCGATCAGTAGTTGAGAGTAACTTGGATGAAAACCAGTGTGGTTTCTGGCCACAGAGGGGCTGTCAGGATCACATTTTCAGTATGCGCCAGGTAATTGAAAAATGCTACGAGAGGAATAGGCAATTGTGTTTATGTTTCGTAGATCTAGAGAAAGCATATGACAGGGTACCGAGGGAAAATATTTTTGCCATACTGGGGGACTATGGAATGAAAGGTAGATTATTTTAATCAACCAAAGGCATTTATGTTGACTATTGGGCTTCTGTGAGAATTGATGGTAGAGTGAGTTATTGGTTCAGGGTACTTACAGGGGTTAGACAAGGCTGTAATCTTTCACATTTTCTGTTCATAGTTTACATGGATCATCTGGTGAAAGGTATAAAATGGCAGGGAGGGATTCAGTTAGGTGGAAAAGTAGTAAGCAGTCTGGCGTATGCTGGTGACTTGGTCTTAATAACAGATTGTGCCGAAAGCCTGCAGTCTATTATCTTGGAACTTGAAAATAGGTGCAATGAGTATGGTATGAAAATTAGCCTCTCGAAGACTAAATTGATGTCAGTAGGTAAGAAATACAACAGAATTGAATGTCAGATTGGTGATACAAAGCTAGAACTGGTCGATAATTTCAAGTATTTAGGTTGTGTGTTCTCCCAGGATGGTAATATAGTAAGTGAGATTGAATGAAAGTGTAGTAAAGCTAATGCAGTGAGCTCGCAGTTGTGATCAACAGTATTCTGTAAGAAGGAAGTCAGCTCTCAGACTAAACTAGCTTTCCATCGGTCTGTTTTCAGACCAACTTTGCTTTACGAGAGCAAAAGCTCGGTGGACTCTGGATATCTTTTCATAAGTTAAAAGTAACAGACATGAAAGTAGTGAGAATGATTGCTGGTACAAACAGGTGGGAACAATGGCAAGAGGGTACTCAGAATGAGATTATAAAGGCTAATTTAGGAATGAACTCGATGGATGAAGCTGTACGCATTAGCCGGCTTCGGTGATGGGGTCATGTGAGGCGAATGGAGAATGATAGGTTACCTAGGAGAATAATGGACTCGATTATGGAGGGTAAGAGAAGTAGATGTAGACCAAGACGACGATGGTTAGACTGAGTTTCCAACGATTTAAAGATAGAGGTATATAACTAAATGAGGCCACAGCACTAGTTGCACCGGGCGAGTTGGCCGTGCGCGTAGAGGCGCGCGGCTGTGAGCTTGCATCCGGGAGATAGTAGGTTCGAATCCCACTATCGGCAGCCCTGAAAATGGTTTTCCGTGGTTTCCCATTTTCACACCAGGCAAATGCTGGGGCTGTACCTTAATTAAGGCCACGGCCGCTTCCTTCCATCTCCCAGGCCTTTCCTATCCTACCGTCGCCATAAGACCTATCTGTGTCGGTGCGACGTAAAGCCCATAGCAAAAAAAAAAAAAAAAGCACTAGTTGCAAATAGAGGATTGTGGCGACATTTAGTAAATTCACAGAGACTTGCAGACTGAATGCTGAAAGGCATAACAGTCTTTAATGATAATGTTTGTATGTATGTAGAACATAGTCTTTTTCTGCAACATTGCTGTGTCATATATTACTTGCAATCCCTATAGTTTCTCAGCTCTTGTGTCAAGAGGGCAGTGATGTTGGTGAAATTACTCTTAAGGAATTGGAAAGGATGATAGATGAATTCCATTTTCATAAAGCAGCAGGAATAAATTAAATTAGATCTGAAATTTTGAAGTATATAGGGAAGGAAGGGTTGAAATTTCTTCATAAAATAAGATTATTGTAGAGTGTTGGTAAGGTACTGTACCAGGAAATAGTTATAGGGTAAGAGCATGGGAAGGATCTCAGGTTGTGTGCGGTTACTATTTGAGCAGGTACAGAGAAGGATAATTTCGCAGGGTGAATAATAGGTGGTAATTAAAATTTTTGACAATATTTATTGATAATCTCAAGCAAATCACCCTGCTTCTCATTTATCAAACTTAAATTTTCAATTGATCTCTTCAGAATGCAATAAAGTAAATGAAATATATGTGCTGTTATATTCTGATACATCCACTCAATGTTAATAATGTTCAGAAAAAATACCAATTTTCTAAGATCTCAATACACCCTACAGTTCATCTAGGATCTCTCATATAGACTCAAATTCAAAATAACACTTTGAACATAGAACTTCATTATACCACTTGTTGATTTACCAAGATTTTAGATTGCAAAGAAATTAAGTCCATCACTTGCGATGCAAACCTAAAGTCTTTCTAAAATTATTCAACATAATATTAACTCACACTTGCTTTAGCAATCCTATAGTTCAAATTAAATATTTTCAATCACTTGCTAAAAAATCCTACACTTCATCTAAACAGATTATACAAGATTGTTAAATTGTGCACTTGTTATATGACAAGCCCTACAGTTCATCTAAGTTATTGTAAAATGACTTCAATTTCCATAAACCTCGAAGAGAAACCTACAGTTCATCTAAATAAGACCTGAAGTCTTGTTGAATAACCTCCTACAATTTCTACTGGCAGTAGGCTTAGAATTCACACGATTGAAATTACGAGCCACTTTTCATTTGATGAACGTAGCACTGTTGAATGATTGAGTGCTTTATTGAAAGGTCAGTTAGTGTCTAAGTGTAATTACTCACTCAAGAAAATGTCAAATACACTGATATCACCTGGGATCTGCTCATAAGAATGGATGAAGTACGGCTCCGCAGCTTGGTGACTGGAACTTTCGGGAGGGAACAGCCTGAACTGGAACTCAGCACCAGCAGCGTAGCACGTTCCATCCCACTCAGACACCACGTTTTAATCTCTCGTAGAAACCACGATTAATCCCACGCTGGATATGACGTTCTGCGTAATATTATATCACGACACTGCGCCAAGATTTCCGGTGTTTTTAAAATAAATGTTGAAACACGGAAAGTTCAATTGGCACTATACAGCGAGTTGTAGGACTCTTTATTATCATTACTAAGTTGCATTTCACACTGAAATAAGTCCGAATGCACAGTTTGTACTCGCACTTTGGTACTATGGCATTAAATACGTGACTTAGAATTAGCACAGTCTATGTTACAGTTCGACTATAAGTCAAGTTACTGTGCTAAGAAAATGAGGTCGTTCTTAAAGTCGAAAGCACAGTCTTTCACTGCACAGTTTATAGGGCATGAAGTTAAACACTAGCACAGTTAATAATAATCACTGATTGTGTCTTAAATTCAGTGTGAGTTTAACTATCACAGTCCGTTAAATGCTCGAAAAATGCAACAAATATCACTTCTATAACAGTATCTTGAAACCTAGTATTCACTGCTTAAGTGATTTCTATGAATGAGTTTGCGTAAAAAGGGTTCGTATGACCTAATATCACCATAAAATGTCTTTAACATTCAGTTCTTCCCGTATGACACTAATAAAAAATTCGAGAAAATACGTGAAAAATAGTCACAATCATTCCTATTAATTACTGGATGTTCGAGTGGAATAGTATTTGAAATAGTTAACGATCGTAATTTAATACGAGAAATGCGTCTCAAAACTAATGAAGTTGTCACAAATTGAAAGTTCAGTTCATCACGCACAATTTCCCAATATGCTTGTCACAGTCAATTATCACGACAAAGTTCAAAAAAAGATGAGAATTTTTTTTGCTATTGGCTTTACGTCGCACCGACACACATATGTCTTATGGCGACGATGGGATAGGAAAGGCCTAGGAATGGGAAGGAAGCGGCATTGGCCTTAATTACGGTACAGCCTCTAGCATTTGCCTGCTGTGAAAATGGGAAACCACGGAAAACCATCTTCAGGGCTGCCGACAGTGGGGTTCGAACCCACTATCTCCCGATTACTGGATACTGGCCGCACTTAAGCGACTGCAGCTATCGAGCTCGGTAGGTGAGAAATTAACAAAGTCCATAATACCGTTGAATGGTAAATTAAACACAGGTATTCTCAATTCTACCTCAATGCACAGTCAATATCGTAAGGTCACTTTTCAACAAAATTCGTAAGTCTTGTACGATGAGACCCTTATAACATCTCACACGTCCACGACGCGGTTGAAGCTTCTCGCACAAATTCAAAGTTTTAGAATACGACTTTCACATCTCTCGCGAAGCGCGACGAAGCAGTATGACGGTTGGTCATGATCGAGTTGTAGATTTTAACTGACTGTACCCTTGAGTCGTTGACCTATTCTGCTAGAAGCGAACTCACTGGGTCAGGTGACAGGGGTGGTTATGCATTCCAAATTTCTACTCGTCATATCTTTTAAACTACTAGGTGGATTGAACTCAAATTTTCAACATTGTACATTTGAAATGTGTGATATAAGTTGGTGTTTGCCTCATATTTATCTGTCACGCCGTTGAGAAGTTATAAAAATTATTTCTAGACGTTTCCATGGGGAGGTGAGATACATGTGGCGCTGACGTCACTCGACCTTGTTCCCCTCTCTTGCTGTCTCCGTCACACTTACACAGAGCAGCAGAGGCGAGAACGTTCCCTCGTACAGCTCTTCAGATGTTGCAACTCAACCGTTCCTTCATGATTAAACATTTTAGAACACTGATGATCCAGGGCTTATGCCTTCCTGGTACAGTACATTCAGATTAGATGAAAGCTGTAATTGCACCTACCTATAAGCAATCAAAGAGGGAGTATTGCAACAATTATCAAGGTATCCTAATAATCAGTATACCAGGCAAGGTGTTCAATGGCATCTTGGAAGGGAGGGTGAGATCAGTGGTTCAGAGGAAGTAGGATGAAAAGCAGTGTGGTTTCAGACCATAAAGGGGCTCTTAGGATCATATTTTCTGTACTCACCAGAATTTTGGAAAATCTTTTTTTGTTCGTAGTTTACATTGATCATCAGCTAAATGTATAAAGTAGCAGGAAGGGATTCAGTAAGGTGAAAATTTAGTAAGTAATCTGGTGTAAGCTGACAACTTTATCTTAACGGCAGATTTTGCCAAAAGCTGGCAATCTCCTATCTTGGAACTTTAAAATATGAATATGGTATAAAAATAAGCCTTTTTGAGGTCAAATTGTTGTCAGTAGGTAAGAAATCCAAGATAATTCAATGTCACATTGGGGATATAAAGTTGGAACAGGTAGATAATTTCAGAGGATGTGTGTACTCCCAGGCTGGTAATATATTAAGTGAACTTGAATCAAGCTAATGCAGTCTGCTCACAGTTGCAATCAATGGTATTCTGGAAGAATGAAGTTGGCTCCTGGATGAAACTATTTGTACATAGATATGTTTTCAGACCATCTTTACTTTACGGGAGTGAAAGCTCGGTGGACTCAGGATAACTTATTCACAATTTAGAAGTAAGAGACTTGAAAGTAGCAAGAATTATTGCTGGTAAAAACATGTAAGAACAATGGCAGGAAGGTACTTTATATGAAGAGATAAAGGCTAAGTTAGGATTGAACTCAATGGATGGAGCTGTGGTCATATGGAGCGCATCATGGTGAGGTTATGTGAGGCAAATGGAGCAGGATAGGTTACCTAGGAGAATGATGGAGTTGGTCATGGAGGGTAAGAGGAATACAGGGAGACCAAGGTGATCATTAGACACAGTTTCTGTTGATTTAAAGATAAGAGATATAGAACTTGTTTGAAATAGGGGATTGTTGTGGTGATTAGTATATTCACAGAGGCTTGCAGACTGAACACCAAAAGGAATAACAGTCTATAATGAAGATGTGTGTATGTATCTATTCCTTTAACAGGACATTTCATTATGTGCTCATGGATAACAATTACATTAGCGCAGTGTCCGTGTTTGCCACTATAGGCATCATGTTCTGAAGTTATTCGGAAGATTACTCTATTCTTTATGCAGTACAAAATACTAAATGCATTCCTACATACAATCATAAGTGTATTGCCTTATTATATTATAAACAAAAATGCTATCTGATTTGACTGTTGGTTCACTTTTTGTTCACCTCCTTGATGGTGGTTTTTGATCAGTCAGCCCCATTAAGGAAGATTCTTGCTATTAGCATAAGCATGAAGCAAAATTTTCAAGGAATGTCCCTTCAAATCACGATTTAGTGATGCAGAATATTGATAATAATATTAACTTTGGCCTGTTGCAGATTTTTTGAGCTGACACCTATAGGAAATCAGGAATGTCTAAGCACTGAGGCAAAGAACAATAAATATGCAAAATCTTACATACTGTGCATCTCAACCATGATAATAAAGAAAGGATATATTTCATATAGACTCAATACACTGCACCAATCCAGTGTATCAGTGCTTGTGCACTACAAAAGAATTATACCTTCATAGGAATCTGTTAGATCCGCATATTCAATACGAGATAAGAATTGCATTAGTGCGCTGCCCGTGTTTGCCCTTATTGGCAGCATGGCCTGAAGTTATCAGCGAAGTTACCCAGAAGTTGGTAGTGATTTGGAGGATGTAATAAAGTCTTGTAGGTGTATAATTTAGTACAGCCATTACAGCAGATTTGAAGCTGATATTATGTAACACTGCAAAAAACACAAATATTGCAAAATTTAATTGATTTAGCGATATATTATACACACTGCTTGCAATATAATAAACATATTCACTATATCCCTTTCAGAACCTGCCTACACAATTTTGTAGATAGAGCTATAATCCTAACTTACACAGTTGTGTAGGCTGGGTTTCTATTTTATGCCGCCTATGTAGAACTGATTCTTAGCGCCAGACCTGTGTGCGTCAGTTGTGTAGGTATCATGCTATTCCTTAGAATTTTAGTTCATTTCCCACGCTCTCCACTGTGAGGCAGCACTGTATTAATTTGTTGTGTAGCCATCATAGCTGAATCTGGCAAGGCGGCATTCTATAAGTACTGCTTATATTTTCACATTATGCTTATATAAGAGAGGGTGTTGTGATATTTCATGTATAAGCAGATGTTTGTTCTGTTGTATGGAATTTGTTTTGCAAAGTAATTAGTAATATCAACAGAATTCTGTTTTGAATGTTTACCCGCACAATTGTGTAGGTTAGATTTTGGCGGTAAAGCCAAATACGTGCAGTATGTGTTGCAACTGTAGAGAATGGGCCATTTCTCATGAAGAATGCGTATTAACCCATTAGTGCATAAAGTTAATGTGTTGTGTTTTATGTCAATTTATTTACACATTTCTCCTCTTAGTAATTGCAGAAATATGTTTCAATAATCAGAAAGTTCATACAAGTGAAAGTTTTATTTACACAGGCTGTCCATTGTATCAGATGCTATGCACTCAGGTCAGTACAACACTAGTTACTCAGCATTATATTGTACGATAATGTTGCAAGCCAGGTATTGTTAGGCCGTCCCCATGGTGTGTGGGAAGTGTACCTGCCTCTTTCCCGTAGGTGCAGAATTCGATTTCTGGCCAGGTCAGGGAATTTTACCTGCATCTGAGGGCTGGTTCGAGGTCCACTCACCCTACGTGATTACAATTGAGGATCTATCTGACGGTGAGATGACGGCCCCGGTCTAGAAAGCCAAGAATATTGGCTGAGAGGATCCGTTGTGCTGACCACATGACACCTCGTAATCTGCAGGCCTTCGGGCTGAGCAGTGGTCCCTTGATAACCCATGGTCCTTCGGGGCTGTTGCGCCGTGGGGTTTGATTTTAGGTAATGTTAGAGAGTTGGATTACCTTATGCAATTTACACTGTAACGTAGATCTTCAATTTCCACTAAAGACTTGTCACAATATCGTAAACTCTATTTACGGTTATGTATTTACTGATTATGATATCCACAGAAGCGACCCACTCTTCGGATGCCACTATAAGACTTGAACAGCTATCATTGCTGTACAGACATTTTGCATATTTTTTTTTACGCTGGACCACCTTGGTGCACCGCTTATCTCCTTCTGTTTGTAGTTCGTACCACCACTGATAACACTCAGTCCAACAGCAACGCATGACCAAAACTCCTGCAGTCGTATGATCCCCTTCTTTTTCCTGTCCGCCTTTCTTTGAAGGGGGCAATTCTCTGTCTGATTTTTTTGAAATGTCCCTGTTGCACTTATTGCCTTTGAAGCCAGATGTCTCACCAATTTCAGGAATGTAAGGTAGCCATCAAAGAATATTGTATGCCCCCTGATTGATTCAGTTCCACCTGCTTCAATGAGAGGTAGGACTACACTTCCTCCAAGTCAAAAATTCATTCAGCCTTTCATTTTACATTGCTGTATACACTACGAAAGGTGGAAAGGCATCCGATAAACACTGGCAGAGAAAGAAATGTAGCGGAATTTCACAATTTTGCACATCATCTTTTGTGGAAGGGGGGGGGGGGAGGTGGAGGAGACAGGAAAACATTCAGTTACTAATTGAGATGTAGGTTGTCATCTTTTCCGCTACGGGGCTGCTTCTTTTGTGTTACAATTTGACTTACTAACACTTTTGAATATTCTATCAGAGATATCGGATACAGGGGTACTGGCCCAATGTTATGACTCTCTCTATTTTCGTATGACAGCTTCCGTTTGCACGGTTTTCTGGTTTTTCGGTTCTATCTGTAAACTTTTGGTAACATTTTGATTACTACTGGACCTAGCCTTTTCTTTTTCGTACTTTGTTGAAGCAATTTGCCCTTCATATTTACTCAGAAGTAGGTTTCTGCCAAGGTAATTTAGATTACCCTCCTACTCATCTGTCATTGTCATCAACCGTTTTGCACCCATCATCAGGAGGTTTGGTGCGCTGCTCCTCTCCAAACTTCGGTTCTTCCTCCAAAACTTCCAGTATTTCACTCACCATCAAACTAGTAAGGGATTACAAATGTCTGAGACAGTAGGACTGCCTGAGCATAGTGTCCAATTTTCAGGACAGCTACATTTACAACCCTCTATCACGTTAATAATTTGACATAATTGACATCTTTGTGTGTCGCTAGATTCATAGGAGTCACAACAATATGGTCCATACCAAAGTTTACAATCATGGGAAATAGTTGTTAATCTATATATATATATATAATAAGAGTTTTGTCTGTACATTGCTCAGATGAATATTGAATTTTCACGACCGCATTGTAATCGAAACAGACTTTCAACGTATTAGGTCGTGTTACGTACATGTAGTACGTGTTGAAGAGATGTCGACCGGCTGGCCATTTTTGTTCTGTACTTAACATCTCTTCAACACGTACTACATGTACGTAACACGACCTAATACGTTGAAAGTCTGTTTCGATTACATTGCTCAGAATTTAAAAAGGGTGGTATTTCTGTATCAGTCGTGCCCACAGTAACAAGGAAATACACTTTTTACTTTTCCGTAATTTCTGTCTGTATGTATGTACACGCATCACGAGAAAACGGCTGAAGAGAATTTAATAAAAATCGGTATACAAAGTCGAGTAATAAGTCGCTACAATCTAGGCCATAAATAATTTTATTCACGCTGACTGAAATGGTAGTTTAGGGGAAGGCCTAAAATTTTACTCTAAAATATTTATGTTATTAGTGACCATATCTTAATGAAAATCGGTACACAAGGTCATAGAATAAGTCGTTATAATCTAGGCCATAATTAATTTTACTCACGCTGAGTGAAATGGTAGATTAGGGAAAGGCCTAAAATTTTATTCTCAAATCTTTGTTATTAATGGTCGTATCTTAATGAAAATCGGCAGGGGAAGTCAAGGAATAAGTTGCTACAATCTGGGCTATAAATAATTGTATTCACGCTGAGAAAATGGTAGTTTAGGGGAATGCCTACAAAGGAATTCTCAAATACCTACGTTATTACTGGTCCTATCATAATGAAAATCGGTATGCAAAGTCGGGGAATAAGTCGCTATAATCTAGGCCATAAATAATTTTATTCACGCTGAATGAAATGGTAGTTTAGGGGTAGGCCCAAAATTTAATTCCCAAATAATTATGTTATTAGTGATCGTATAGATAAATACTGTATAACTAAAGTTATATAGTATTATATTTCCGATCATTTATGTATTACACATTGTTACCATAACGGATATGATCAGAGATATTCATGAATTTGGATGTTTCTTCCTAAGTCCTTATCAGCGCCGAGTCACGAGAAAATGAGTAGACAGGATGTAATGAAAATCAGTATGTAAAGTCGGAGAATAAGGAACTACAATCTACGCTATAAATAATTTTATAAGCTGCCCTAAGATCACAGAGTCGAAAGAAAACTAAATGTGAAGACCTACAATATAGAAATCTCATAAAATTGATCAACAATAACATTACATTGACCATTGTTTGTTGTGATGTGTTTTGTTTTCTGTTGCCACTCATCTTCGATAGATTGGATTACTGCTGCTCTCGAGTATTTTTTTAAAATTTGCCTTACGTCGCACCGACACAGTTAGATCTTATGACGACAATGGGATAGGAAAGGGCTATGCATGTGAAGGAAGTGGCCTTGGACTTTTTTTAATACTATTTGTTCGGGACGTCGACCTATAGAAATTTTTTGCCCCTACTTGCACCATATGTTTTGAACCTGTGTGTAATTGGAATTGTGGAAGTGTAGAGTGTTGAGTGTGAGGAAAGGAACGTTAAGGACGGCACAAACACCCAGTCCCGAGGCCAGGGATATTAATCATTTCCCGGCCGGGAATCGAACCCGGGGCTGCCGGGGGACAGGCGGACGCGTTGCGCCTACACAGCGGGGCCGGACGGCCTTGGCGTTAATTAAGGTGTAGCCCCAGCATTTGCCTGGTGTGAAAATGGGAATCCACGGAATAGGATCTTCAAAGCTACCGACAGTGGGGTTCGAATCCACTATCTCCCGCATGCAAGCCCACAGCTGCAGCCCCTAACCACACGGCCAACTTGCCCAGTCGTACGAGTGTAACAATCTGTCTAAATATTGGCGGGAAGTAGCTGGGTAGTTGGGTAACTTTCTTCTTTAGCATGTCATTCCTCTGTTTCATAAATTTTCTGATACTACTGGTACGTAACACACAGGTTCATCGTAGCGTTCGAGCTATTCAATCCCTACTCTGAGGCTCTGATTGGAATGAGAAGTGTGCATATTTAACGGAATAATGGTAGAGAAGTATTCACGCCTGTCTGCGGCCTGGTCATTCCAGTTCTGGAACTTCGGACTGTTAGATCGACACCGTAGTTCTGTTCGTTATAAGTTAGAAAATGTGCAGTTTTCTATTTGATCGAGTATTTTATTTGATAATATTGCTTTTAATCGCTGCATTCCTACTGACGTTTTTGTAATGACCTATATTGACTTCAGTTAAGAAAATCACAAAGTCAGTCTTTCTGAGAATCCCGTAGCGAAGCACGGGTACATCAGCTAGTTCATAAATAAAAATCTCGACTGTTGCACAAAACTCTGTACCATCTTGCTGCCATACTTGTAATAAGTGAGATTCAACAATGAATGATAAGGATAAAGAATGATTTCTTCTTCGTTATTGTTATCTACAGCCTTTCTGAAGCTCAAGAAAGTTTAGTGGACTTAAAACCATGCATAAATGTCACATAATTTTATTTTTTACGACGTCCAGTTTTTCGGACACTATGCACTAATTGGGTTAACGAGGATATGTTTTGTGGCTGGGGCTCTATCTTGAATAATAATAATTTTTACCACTTCATTGCATTCAACCAGAGATTGCTGATGACAGTTTGAACTTGCTGTTGAATGATGACTCGGAAATTGAAGACCATTCCGATGATGGTGGTTGTGATATTCTCCAGCGAGATATTATTTCAACACAAGAGGAACTGGAAGAGAAAGTGATCCGCGAAAATGTACCATGAGACATTATGAGTGTTTTATGGAATAAGGACAGTTTTGTTTCCAAACCATATCCCCAAATTCAAGAAGCACATGAAGAGTAACATATCATTTTAACTCCTTTGGGATATTTCAGCAAATACTGTCCGGATTCTTGTTTTTTGAAGATACTGCCAAATATACAGCTATGTATTGTCTTAAAACAAAAGGCGAGGAACTCAAAACTGATGCTACTGAAATCAAGAAACTGTACATCAAGCATTTAGTGATGGGTTGCGTTCCATACCTGCGTATCTGGATGTATTGGTGATCAGGAATTTCACTGCATCTTGTGGCAGGGACTGTGTCACGTGATCGCTGTTTTATTTTGCGAAACTATCTTCATGTTGCTGATACAAGCAGTCCTCCTGATGGTCGAAGCAAGTTGTGGGAAGTTCAGAATGTGATTGATACAGTTCGTAATGCATGTTATCGTACTGAATGTACAGCTGGTAATTTTTCAGTAGATGAACAAATGGTGCCCTTCACAGGTAAATTTACATTAAAACAGTATGTTCCATACGAGACTAGGCCAGTCGGATTAAAATTTTTTGTTGTAATTACATCTGCAGGGCTCATGATGGACTTTGAAATGTACCAAGGGAAAGAAAGCAATTTCCCAGAGACAAATACATTAGGACTTGGTCCATCTGTGGTCCTCAGACTAAAGGATTCCATTCCACCGTTCAGTGTAATATATTTTGACAGATATTTTACAACAGGTCCACTGATGGAAAAGTTCAACGAAGAAAATTTTTATGCTACAGGAACTATAATGACAAACAGATTGAAGCGCTTCACTTTCCACTCTGATCGGGATCCCACTAGAGCGAATTTTGAAGAATTTTGCTCCTCGGATGGGAGGCTTGCTGCATCAAAATGGAAGGACAACGAATATACAACATTTCTATCCTCAGTGCCTGGAAGTTCTCCAATTGGTGTGTTACAAGGTGGAAGAAGAGTGACCATGCTAATGTTGATGTCAAGTGCCCTGCCCTTGTAACAAAATATAAGAAGTATATGCGAGGGGTATATCTCTTCAATCAGTTGTTAGAATGTTATAGAACATGGATAATAACTAAAAAAGTGAACACTCAAAGTCATACTGCACTTCCTGGATCTTGTTGTTGTCAAAAGCTGGTTGGAGTATTGTGATGATAGCAGGAAAAATGGCATTCCAAACTGCAGAACCATTGACTTGCTCAAAATTCAGGATGGACCGAGCGGAAGCTCTCCTCTGCAGCCCTGATCATCCCAGATAAATTTTGGATAATGAAGAAAACCCAAATTCATCTCCACAAAACAGACCTCAAAAGTGGCGAGCACCTTTACCTGGTGAGGACAAATGAACAGATGGCTATAAGCACTGCCAGATGTTGATTCCCTGTTAACAGCTAGGGCTTGCCGAATGAAAGGTCGTATTTCAAGGTCAAGAGTGCAATGTGAAAAATGCAACGTGTATTTGTGTTTAACTAAGGACAAAAACTGTTTCAGAGTGTTCCACACGTAAACATGAGAGTAGCCAGAGGATTTTTAAGTTATTTTGAGAGATATGACCAAAAACTAGATCAAAAAGAGTATATATATTCTTTCTTTTTTTCACCTAGCCCTTACATTTTGCTGAATGTTTTCATTGATGTAATTACATCATAAATAATGATATATCAAGAAGGGTTTCTTTTCTGGTTCAAAAATCATGTTCTTTAGGTCATTCCTAGAATACACAATTGTGTAGGTTAGTTATATAGACAACTAGTACCGGTATGCAGAAAAATAGAACACATGAGTTTCATACTGTAATATGCATTGTTTGTTGAACTAAAGTGGAAAAAAGCGTTGAACAAAAAAAAAAAGTATCTAAACTATAGAACTTCAAAATTTTTGAACTTCTGGGCCTGAAAGGGATATAAAGAGGGACTACATAATTGGTGACTTAATCTTGATCAAGTCTGACAAATCAGTGTTTTGCTGAATTGTCTGTACAAGACCAGGGTTCAGTAAAACAGTACCTTTCAAATACACATATTAGAATTACAAGATGGGTCGATCTGACCAGTGGGACATTTCGTGTATGCAGCTTTGAATTGAGCAGAATTTTATTTCCATCTCTGTGCCTCACACATGAGAGGATGAGTTCCAGGTGATCGTGGCTTAACCTCCATGTGAGGAGGTATCATAGTAGAGAATCCTCTCCCCAGAAATGTGTTTCTGCAAGACCTTGCACACTTAACAAATCAGAAATGATACATTCATTGCAATTATTTTGTTAGAGTTACAGAGGGGCAAACCATCAGTTAGCATAATATTATTAAGATAACTTATGCATTTTTCAATATCAGTACAGATTTTGTCCTCGTTTGAATACCTGTTTGCAGCCTTGATTTGCTTACATGTATGATGGCATGAATTTATTAAATCATATGCAAGATTTAGGAACATTGCAAACTGAATAGTACTTTCACAATCAGTAAACACTTCAAGACACAGATCACTGTAAAATTTAAGGATATTAGCCACAGAATTACTGAACGTTTATGCACCTAAGGAAATGTTTATCTTCTGTCTCACCCACTCTAAATTCTTTCTCCTTAATCTATAAACAGTGTGCAGGTCTTTCACTTCCTGTAATAGTACCAGGTTCTTAGAGGTATTTCACCTCAGTAATATTTTGTCGGTGTGGAACACTACCATCTACAAGAATCTGCTTTTCTGCTAGGGAATTCATTGTAAGTTTTATATTGTGAGCAGTATCAAGGAAAGTTAATGCCTTTTGCTCAAACTCTCCTGAATGAGGAAAAGAACACTGGGAGTTCAGTCCAACAAACTTCATTCCTAAGGCTATTTGTCACAATCCCATCACAGGTGCTGACTATATGTTTTTTTGTATGAGCCCTCCACTCACTGGTATTTTTGAGCTCCTATTCAGTGCTGCTTCCTTGGCCACTTCATACTCACCAGTGTCTAAATATCCCTGATTATGTCAACACAGACACAAACCGCTTATTGTCCCGCACCATGTTCTTCATAACAGCTGTTTCATTAGATATCTATGTTCCAAGGAGTGATTATGATATAGCCCTAACTTCTTCTTTCTTTTAATAACTCTCCTCTGTAAAACATCGACTGCACCAATAGATGTTGCCCAGTAACAAAGATTTTGATCATGTTTCTGATTTCCTCTTTAAAAACCAAGGAATTAACTCAACAATGGGTTGTGAGGATGAAAAGAGACAAATGGTATCCCAACCCTGTACAGTCATTCATTCTCTGCACACTTCGAAGATAAGTACATGTATCAAATGACCAGTGGCTATTACTGCCAAACATGGTTCTAAGCATACTTGGGTTATTTATGCATGATTGGGTTGGCCTGAAGCTTGACAAGGTCCTCTTGGATATAGCTACCCAGAACATTAAGACCTGAATTGTTATGTTTCTTGTGAAGACCTTCAATAATTTCTTGCTGATGGAAGACTTTCCTCCTGTTCCACTTTGTTTACTTTACCATGATTTCAGCCATTTTATTTTCCTGGTAGCTTGCACCAATTGCTGCTTTAATTTCTTAGGGATGAGACAAAAGCTGTAGGTTTGGTGATTTAAAAGATAAAGTTAAAACAATTTTAAAACAATGTCATCCAGATCACTACAATTTTAAATTGCATGATAAATAGGAGCAGAAAATGGTTAGGAAAACTCAAGTTAAAGCTGGTTAATACTCCCCAATTTATATGCATTAATTTTAACAGGTTGGCTCTGGTGGGTTTTCTTGGTTATGTTTTATTGGCAGTGAACACACTATTTTTCTTTGTTTGCAAATGTGAGGGAAAATAAAATGCTTAGAAACATGTTTGTCCACTGGTCATTTGATACATGTACTTATCATCAATGTGTGCAGGGCATAAATGACAGAATAGGGTGGGATACCATTTGTCTCTTTTCATGCTCACAAACATTGTTGAGTTAATTCCTTGGTCTTTAAAAAGGAAATCGTAAACCTGATCAAGTGAATAATAACTGTCTCTTGCAGTGCTTCCTCTGTTTAAACATTAAAATGGGTTTAATTATGAACAGGAATTACAAAAGCAATGTCAGTTATAATTCAGTAACAGTTAGTTTAAACAAAATGTATCCTTGGATTAGTTACACTGATTAGCGCAGCCATATGCTGAACATAGGGCTGGCATTCTTGAGACAACAATGTGACCTTTTGCTTCTCAATACATATGAAGTTCAGTCATAATGCACAATATATCTCTATTGGGCAAGTGGCCATGCAGTTAGAGTCATGTAGCTGTGAGCTTGTATTCGGAAAATACTGGGTCGAACCCACTGTTGGAAGCCGTGAAGAGGATTTCCCATGGTTTCCTGTTTTTACGCCAGCCAAATGCTGGGGCTGTACCTTAATTGTGGCCACAGTCACTTCCCTTTCACTCCTAGGCCTTTCCTATACCTTTGTTGCCAAAAGACCTATCTGTGTCGGTGCAATGTAAAGGTTTGCAATATCCCCGCCAGCTGACCATAAATGTACTCATCCCTTCACAAGGAGCACTGATGTCAGGCATACAGACCCTATGTGATATTGTAGATAACATATAGGAATAATTGTTTGTATGGTTCATGTTGTTTACAGCTTATTTCCTTGATAAGTTCCTTTCCAAATTTCATATGAGGTGGCCTGTCCTCAGTGTTGCCAACTTATATTTTCAGGATCCGCTAAATACTACTAAAATCCGCTAAAATTCCGCCCAGAAACCCGATCTCAAATAATGAGCAATAATAATAATAGTAATAATAATAATAATAATAATAATAATAATAATAATAATAATAATAATAATAGCAGCATTCTGGCAGATTACTTCAAGAATTTACTTAATTGCTCTAAACCGCAAAGCGCCATTGAGACCAAGGAACCCTTACTCAGGTACCCAGATTCCAGACCACCTGACAGAGATGAGATCAAGCGCCCTATTGCCCGTCTCAAAAATAACAAAGCACCGGGGGAAGACTCAGTAGTAGCAGAACTATGGAAATATGCCCCAGAGGAATCACTTGATATCTTGCAAAAGCAAATAGAAGAAATTTGGAACAAGGAGACCCTACCCGAAGATTGGAAAATAGCTTTGATCCATCCATTACACAAAAAAGGCAACATGAAGAACATCAACAACAACAGAGGAATATCTTTGCTACCCGTGACTTACAAAATTCTATCACTTGCCATCCTGGAGCGTTTGGAAGCACAAGTCGAACATCAAATAGGTGAATACAAGGAGGGTTCAGAAAAGCTCGCTCAACAGCTGAACAGATCCAAAATCTCAAAACGATCATCAAATATTGTACACTAAGGTCCAAGCAGTATGTGTCTGTCTTTGTGGACTTTAAGAAAGCGTACGACTCCATTGACCGGGAAGTCCTGCTAAACATCTTAAATGAATTTGGAGTTGATTTGAAACTGCTGGCATTAATTAGAGCCACCCTGACCGATACAAAATCCAAGGTGAAGTTCCACGGATGTCTCTCGCATTCCTATGACATCAAAACAGGAGTCCGACAAGGTGATGGGCTATCCCCGATACTCTTCAACTGTGTTCTTGAAAAGATCATCAGAACTTGGTGGGTGAGATTACAGGAAACCAACTACAGTCCATTGAGAATAGGAACAAAATCCAAGGGGATCGCAACAGACTGCTTAGCATTAGCCGATGATATTGCTGTTCTCTCAAACGACATAGAAACCGCTAGAGCTCAAGTTGAAATTTTAAAGGAAATTGCCGAACAAACTGGTTTGCAGATATCGTTTGAGGAAACAGAAGTAACGATTAACATCAAAGAGACTCCACCAAAACTACATACAAAATACGGGGACATCACCCGAGTAGACAAATTCAAATACCTGGGTGAGATCATCATGAAAAATGGACTGGACAAAGAAGCACTTCAGGAGCGAGTACGCAAACTGGAAATAGCCTACCAAACATCCCGCACAATCTAGAACAAAAAATGCCTTTCACAAAACACCAAGATACGTCACTATGAAAGAGTTCTGAAGCCAGTAGTTCTATATGCAGCCGAAACCCTGTCTCTAAATGCCAACAAAGGACTCCTTGAAGAACCGGAGAAAAGAGAACGCAACATTGTGAGAGGAATCTTGGGATCAAAGTACAGAAATGGAATCCATCAAAAGAGATCCAACAAGGAAGTCTACAGCAAAATAGAGAAAATTACCGACACAATCAGAAAAAGACGGGCACGATTTTACGGTCATCTGAAAAGAATGGATGGAAGAAAGTTAACTAAAGAAATCTTTCACTTTTTTGATTCAAACCCCCAAACTACAATTCCCTGGTTTAGAAATACCAAAGAAGACCTGCAAATGCTACATATCTCAGCTGAAGACGCCCTTAACAGAGATCTCTTCCGCAAGAAAATATTGACGAACGGGCTAAACCGAGACGAGCAACCGAAGAGAAGACACGGTGCCCCTTGGACAGAGGAGTGTAAGCAGGCCCACTCACAAAGAATGAGGGAAATTTAGGCTCTAAAGAAGGCCAAGTTCAGTGTCAAAGGCAACAAGACTTAACGTGGTCCTTGATGGCCCCAGCGATTTATATATATATATATATATATATATATATATATATATATATATGTTGTTGTTTGAGTCATCAGTCCATAGACTGGTTTGATGCAGTTCTCCATGCCACCCTATCCTGTGCTGACCTTTTCATTTCTACGTAACTATTGCATCCTACATCTGCTCTAATCAGTTTGTCATATTCATACCTTGGTCTACCCCTACCGTTCTTACCGCCTACACTTCCTTCAAAAACCAACTGAACAAGTCCTGGGTGTCTTAAGATGTGTCCTATCATTCTATCTCTTCTTCTCGTCAAATTTAGCCAAATCGATCTCCTCTCACCAATTCGATTCAGTATCTCTTCATTCGTGATTCGATCTATCCATCTCACCTTCAGCATTCTTCTGTAACACCACATTTCAAAAGCTTCTATTCTCTTTCTCTCTGAGCTAGTTATCGTCCATGTTTCACTTCCATACAATGCCACGCTCCACACGAAAGTCTTCAAAAACATCTTTCTAATTCCGATATCAATGTTTGAAGTGAGCAAATTTCTTTTCTTAAGAAAGCTCTTCCTTGCTTGTGCTAGTCTGCATTTTATGTCCTCCATACTTCTGCCATCGTTGGTTATTTTACTACCCAAGTAACAATATTCATCTACTTCCTTTAAGACATCATTTCCAAATCTAATATTTCCTGCATCACCTGCCTTCGTTCGACTGCACTCCATTACTTTTATTTTCGACTTATTTCTTTTCATCTTGTACTCCTTACCCAAGACTTCATCCATACCATTTAGCAACTTCTCGAGATCTTCTGCAGTCTCAGATAAAATAACAATATCAGCGGCAAATCTCAAGGTTTTGATTTCCTCTCCTTGGACTGTGATTCCCTTTCCAAATATCTCTTTGATTTCCTTTACTGCCTGTTCTATGTAAACATTGAAAAGGAGAGGGGACAAACTGCAGCCTTGCCTCACTCCTTTCTGGATTGCTGCTTCTTTTTCAAAGCCCTCGATTCTTATCACTGCGGACTGATTTTTATACAGGTTGTAGATAATTCTTCGTTCTCGGTATCTGATCCCTATCATCTTCAGAATCATAAATAGCTTGTTCCAATCAACATTATCGAATGCCTTTTCTAGATCTACGAATGCCATGTACGTGGGCTTGTCCTTCTTGATTCGATCCTCTAAGATCAGACGTAAAGTCAGGATTGCTTCACGTGTTCCTACATTTCTTCTGAAGCCAAATTGATCTTCTCCCAACTCAGCTTCAACTTGTTTTTCCATTCTTCTGTAAATAATACGTGTTAAAATTTTGCAGGAATGAGATACTAAACTAATGGTGCGGTAATTTTCACACCTGTCAGCACCGGCTTTCTTGGGAATAGGTATAACAACATTCTGCCGAAAATCGGATGGGACTTCTCCTGTCTCATACATCCTGCACACTAAATGAAATAACCTCACCATGCTGGTTTCTCCTAAGGCAGTCAGTAATTCAGAGGGAATATCATCAATTCCAGGTGCCTTGTTCCTGTTTAGGTCACTCACAGCTCTGTCAAACTCTGACCTCAAAATTGGGTCTCCCATTTCATCAGCATCAACGGCCTCTTCATGCTCCAGAACCAAATTATCTACATCTTTACCTTCATACAACTGTTGGATATGCTCCTGCCATCTTTCTGCTTTGTCTTCTAGAAGTGACTTTCCATCTGAGCTCTTAATATTCATGCACCTAGATTTCCTTTCTCCAAAGGTTTCCTTGATTTACCTGTATGCAGCATCTACCTTTCCTAGGACCATACAGCCTTCGACATCCTTGCACTTCTCCTTCAGCCATTCTTCCTTAGCTACCTTGCACTTTCTATCCACTTGATTCTTTAATCGCCTGTATTCTTTTCTGCCCTCTTCATTTCTAGCATTCTTGTATTTTCGTCGTTCATCAATCAGGTCTAGTATCTCCTGAGTTATCCACTGATTTTTAGTTAATCTTTTCTTCCTTCCTAACGTTTCTTCAGCAGCCCTACTGACTTCATTTTCCATGACTCTCCACTCTTCCTCTATTGTGTTTCCTTCAGCCTTTTCATTTAGTCCTTGTGCAACATGTTCCTTGAAACAATCCCTCACTCTTTTCTTTCAACTTGTCTAGATCCCATCTTTTTGCATTCTTTCCTTTCTTTAATTTCTTCAACTTCAGATGGCATTTCATGACCAACAAGTTGTGGTCAGAGTCCACATCTGCTCCTGGGAAAGTTTTGCAATCCAACACCTGGTTTCTGAATCTCTGCCTAATCATAATGAAGTCTATTTGATACCTTCCAGTGTCTCCAGGTCTCATCCACGTATACAGCCTTCGTTTGTGGTGTTTGAACCAAGTATTGGCAATGACTAAATTATGATCAGTGCAGAATTCAACCAGCCGACTTCCTCTTTCGTTCCTTTGTCCCAATCCAAATTCTCCTACTGTACTACCTTCTCTTCCATGGCCTACCACTGCATTCCAGTCTCCCATCACAATTAGATTCTCGTCACCTTTTACATATTGTATTAAATCTTCTATCTCCTCATATATTCTTTCAATTTCTTCATCATCCGCTGAACTAGTAGGCATATAGACCTGCACTATTGTGGTGGGCATTGGTTTGGTGTCTATCTTGACGACAATAATTCTTTCACTATGCTGGTCGTAGTAGCTTATCCGCTGCCCTATTTCCTTATTCATTATTAAACCAACTCCTGCATTTCCCCTGTTTGATTTCAAGTTGATAATTCGGTAGTCGCCTGATCAAAAATCCTGTTCTTCCTGCCAACGTACTTCACTTATACCAACTACATCTAACTTTAGCCTATCCATCTCCCTTTTTAGATTCTCTAAGCTACCACAACGATTCAAACTTCTAACATTCCACGCTCCGACTCGCAGAATGTCAGTATCCATCTTCCTGATGTTCGCCCCCTCTCGTGTAGTCCCCACCCGGAGATCCGAATGGGGGACTATTTTACCTCCGGAATATTTTACCCGGGAGGAAGCCATCATCAGTACATCATTCATACAGAGAGAGCTGCATGTCCTCGGGAGGTAGTTACGGCTGTAGTTTCCCGTTGCTTTCAGCCGTGTAGCAGTATCAACACAGCTAAGCTATGTTGAGTATTATTACAAGGCCGTATCAGTCAATCATCTAGACTGCCGCCCTTGCAACTACCGAAAGGCTGCTATCCCCCTTTCGATGAACCATTCGTTAGTCTGGTCTCTCAACAGATACCCATCCGATATGGTTGCACCTGCGGCTCGGCTATCTGCATCATTGGGACATGCAAGGCTCCCCACCACGGCAAGGTCACATGGTTCGCAATAATAATAATAATAATAATAATAATAATAATAAAAAATCTCTGCACTCGCCTGATCTGTGAGTTTCACTGGGATTAACCCCCTGCCTGTGAGGCGGCGAGCTAAAACTTGTAGGCGTTTTAGTGTTGGGTGCAAACTAGGTAAATCCCCTACCTCAAGGTCCACACACAAAACAGGCCAGTTCATTAAACTGTCTTCCTTCATAGCATAAATATAAATGTTGCTCTCTCACAGTTTCATTATCTGTCGTCATTCGTCAACTAAGAGAAAAGTACTCTTTCCCCACGCATTGCAAATTTATGATACCATGATCTCATAACATCAAATCCAAATAACATGATTTCCTCATGCCACTGCTAGCTCCTGATAAGAAATACGGAATAGCTCGGAGACAGACTGGAGTACAAATTTAAAAAAACGTAAAATTGATAAAACACTAAATTCCGCGAAGTTATAATAAATCTAGAATTCCGCCAAAAAATCCGCTATCCGCTAAATGATATTTTTCTCCACCTACAGTCTTCTAATTCCGTTAAATTTAGCGGAAAATCTGCTAAGTTGGCAACACTGCCTGCCCTGATCCATTTCTGGTGGGATACTGTGTGCTCAGTGCCTGTTGTCTTCCAGATTTGGCCAGAACAAGTTTGTCACTAGTATTTTGGGTCTCAGTCTTATCCTCAACTCTTACGATATGAAAGTGACTGAGATATGAGCAGTATGTGTAACACCATTCCTAATACAGCCAGATCCTATAGGAAAAGGTGTGAAATTGACGTTCATATAGGTGGTCTGTGTGTACAGTTAAGTGAACATGAGAGACTGGTGTGTAACTGCACTGTCTGGCTGGAAGAGGGAAGCAGTGGAAAACTACCTTACTCCTCATTTACTTAGTTTGCCTCCTCACTGAGACATAGCTATCTATGGCAGCTGATGGTAGAGCTGTTGAGGATCATCCCCACCTTCAGGCTGCGCACTTCATATACAAGAGGAAATATGCAAGATACATATTTCCTGCTGAGTTGTATTTGCCGGTACATGATGTGAATGATTACAGTGATAAATTATGAAGTTCTAAATATTTCAGAATTAGTTTGTTTATAATGAGCAGATTATTTGTATATATGTCTGTATATTTTCATGATAATTTGGTGTTATTTTAGAATGTTATGTATTATATAATTGTTCTACTCTTCAAAAATATCTTCGAGCATTCAAACAGGACATTCCTTCACTCCGGAATGTCTCTTAGTTTTCATGCTTTTATGGATACTCGACATAGAAATTTTCTGACAAATGATAATGAAGATTTGAAACTGAAACTGTCTCATTTACTAGGCAATGATGAATTGTTAATCCCACTCATATATAACTACATTTCAAGATGTGTGTGAAAAATTTGCCTAATATATTAACGTTTCCACAGGACAATTACAAAATTATATCAGAAGAGATGCATTAGAAAGAAGAACCAAAATCAGAGTTGGCAGAGCACACAACTGAAGTAATCTAATATTTTGATGACATTTTCCTGATAATGGAAATTATAACAAACTGCTGAATAGACTTCACTGAGCAACTCCTCATGTTAAGGCAGACATTTTGAAGATCCTGGGAAAGTGAGATTTCCAATATTTTGAAATGTTTGTCATATTTTCTTCATAGAGTTCAAAATTTTATGCTAGGTAATATACATCTGCTATTATTGTTCAAAGTCCCTCCACTGCATGGCACCTGGTGGCTGGTTTCATCACTCCAAACAATTTCTTCAAAATATTGTTCCAAGATGTCCATCTTCTTCTAAGTCCTCTTGTCCCTAAATTTTCTCCTCAAAATATTACTTGTAACAGACTGCCCCTTTTTAGGAGTCCTCATAATGTGGTACAATGTATTTGCTTCTTGAATTTAATTGTCTTGATAAGCTGAGGTCAACAGCTCATTGTGTGGGGCACCCCACTGTCAGCAGCCCTGAAGGTGGTTTTTGTAGTTTCCCATTTTCATATGAGTAATATGCTAGGGCTGTTCCTTAATTAAGGCCACGGCTGCTTCTTTTCTACTCCTACCCCTTTCCTATCCCTTAATTGGCATAAGACCTATCTCTGTTGTTGTAGCATGAAAATAATCCACAGGAATTAGACAATATGCCATTACATATCCTCATTTTGAAAGTTTGGATTCTTTCTTCTGTGGGTAATAGAATATATAGGGCTGTACAGTGTTTAGTAGGTTGGAGAGGACACAGCACTTTGTTATTCTCTTTTTGAGCTTTATTCTGAGATCATTTCAGAATAGGAGTTGCCACATGTTAATGAAGATGGACTCTGCTTTCTCTATCCAGCATTTGATTTTGGCAGAATGGTCCTACGTTACTCCGTAGATATACCATTTTTTTAACCTGTCTGCCTATATGTTGTACATCCGAAAGATATCAGGTGGTGTAGGTTTCTTTTTTACATTGCTTTTGTTGCATTGAGGATACAGTCACAATCTTTGGGTACAGCTTGTGCAAATTGTGGAGAACATAAATTTAAGTGCAGGACAGGAAGAACGCTGTAGTGAAAGGTGACAAGGACTTGGTTCGAGCATACATAGGAGAGTATGTGAGGATATTTATACAATGCATGCCTTATGAAACATACAATCTTACCATAAATTATAGTATTCCTGCTAAGAAAATTTCACAAATCCTTCCAATAATTACACACATAAATGCACATTACACATAACTAAGTGTCTTAATGACTTGATAGAAGATTATGGATCATTCTCTGTCACTATTGCTAGGCACAGTAAATCTCTTAGAGAATGTTCCTCCCACTGTTTCATCATATTCTGTATCCTTGTCCATTTTACTTCCACTGGCAGTGTCTGTCGTTTTAGTATCACTTTCTCTTGCTGTTTCAGTATTGCTTCCATCACTGACACGATTTCTGTCCATTTCACTTCCCACGGTTTCACTTACCATGGTCCAATAAACCTTCACTTAAAATTACTGATTTTCAAATTTATTTAGTGCTAACAAATTTTACTTCCAGTCTTCATTTGTAACAGAAGCAATTTGTTCACCATAAATTATTGTAATGCTTCCATTCTAAACATCTCATCTATATATATATATAATAAGAGTTTTGTCTGTACATTGTTCAGAATTTAAAAAGGATGGTACTTCTGTATCCGTCATGTCCACAGTAACAAGGTAATGCAGTTTTTACTTTTCTGTAATGTCTGTCTGTCTGTCTCTCTGTCTGTCTGTCTGTCTGTCTGTCTGTCTGTCTGTCTGTCTGTCTGTCTGTCTGTCTGTCTGTCTGTCTGTCTGTCTGTACACGCATCACGAGAAAACGGCTGAAGAGAATTTAATGAAAATCAGTTTATAAAGTCGAGGGATGAACTACTTTACTCTAGGCTATAAACCATTTTATTCATGCTGAGTCAAATGGCAGTTTAGGGAAAGGCCTAAGATTTTATTCTCAAATGTGGTTGTATCGATAAATACTACATAACTAAAGTTATATAGAATTAAATTACCTATCATTTATGTCTCATACATTTTTACCATACCGGCTATGACAACACAGATATTCATGAATTTGTATTTTTGTTGCAAATTCCATATCACTGCCCAGCCAGGAGAAGATGTGTTAACAGAATTTAATGAAAATTGTTGTATAGAGTCAGAGAATAAGAAACTACACTTTAAGCTGTAAATAATTTCATGCACCGTGGGTAAAATGGTAGTTTAGGGGAAGGCAACTAAAATTTAATTTTTAAATACATATGTTATTGGTCCTATCAAAAAGTATTACATAACAAATGTTATAGAGAATACAGTTTTCAATCAGTTATGTTTTATTCAGTTTTACCGTACCAACTATGATAAGAGTGGTATTTCAGAGTTGGAAGAAAATTAAATGTGACGGTCTACAATATTGAAAGCGCAAACACTGATCAACAATAACATTACATTGACCATTGTTTGTTGTGATGTTCCTTGTCTCTCACGTTGACACTCAACTCCAATAAATGGGACTACTGCTGTGTACTGATTATAACAGCCTGCCTGAATACAGGCAGGAAATAGCTGGGGGAGTTAACTTTGTTCTTTAGCATGCCATTCCTCAGGTTCACATATTTTTCCTAATACTGCTGCTACGTAACACACTGTTTCATCATAGTATTCCAGCTGTTCGATTCCTACTCTGACATGCTGTTTTGAATGAGCATGTGCAAACTTAAGACAGAAGCTCTCTTAGTAGTAGTAGTGTGAAGTGGTCTAGAATTACAATTTAGGCCTATTCCAAATTATAGCACCACAAATCACTAAATAACTCAAAATTCAACCCTGATAAGGGCCGTTTCTTAAGAAAAGCTTCTTTCTCTTCACTTTTATTAAATCTACATTAATTTTATTCCAAATTAGCAGCTTGGAGGAAAAATTTGCCTCCAAGTCAGATCGTTTCTTCCTCCGTCAGTGTAGTGAATTGAGATTTTCCAACTCATCGGATACTCCTAAGAAACAGATAAGTAAACGGGCATAGATCTTGCCCTGGGAATCTCGACTATTAAACCCCTCCCTCGCCGATAGAAGAAACGAAGTGTGATCATGGGTGTCTGCGGCCTGATCATTCCAGCTCTGGAATTTTGGACTGTTAGATCGGCAGCGTAGTACTGTTCGTTAAAATTGAGGAAATGTGTGTTTTTTTTTGATGGAGTATTTCATATGAAAACATTGCTTTTAATCGCGCCATTCCTACTGATGTTAATATAATGACCTATGTTCATTTCAGTTGGGAAAACCACTAAGACAGTCTTTCTGAGTATTTAAAAATGCAGGTGGAGAGTGAGTATCTGACATTATAATGAAAACTCCCCAACCTGATTGTGACTGAGGGTAGGCAAGCAGGTCTACCATTACAATGAAAATTCCCTAACCCAGTCTTCATATGAGAAAAGACGTTTAATGAATTACCCGTCGCGTTTCTAGGGTAACGTTAAGAGCTATGCAATTTAATACAATCTTGCTTACAACGTGTATACTACCTAACCTAGAATGCCGTATACAATGTAGAATTTCATAGCGAAGCACGGGTACATGAGCTAGTTATGTTCATAAATGCCATTCTTGACACTTGCCCATATCAACTTAATGGGATTCATTTCGGGTGATATGGAGAAAGGTGTAATACGGTATGAGCATATTTAGCTTAAATACAGTCTATTTTATAAATTTATTTATTTATTCACGAAGCACAAGATACAGCTACACTGAGCAAATTTCACTTGCACTGTCAACAGACTATTTAACAAACGTAAACTTTCATAATAAAATATTACAAACATAACAAAATATAACAAGATCAGGTACACATCCTACTGATAACTGTCCAAATCGAAAACCATGAGAATGTCCATGTTCATAGCCAAGTCATCGTGGGTCAAGATGGCGGTATAATCCCTTCACATCAACTTATCTTTAAGATACTATTTACACACCTCTCGAATACACTTTTATTTGATGCTATATCAAGCTCTTGTCTCCTATTAATATTGTTAAAGAGTGTTGGGGGGCGGATTAGGAAAAATCGTTGAAGTATTGAGTGCTGAGTGTGGGGAATGTGGAGAAGGTCTTTGGTTCTGGTGGAGCGGGAAGGATCGCGGATAGAGAAGAGTGAGACAAGATGTTCCGAGCGGTAGTGTCCATTCAAGATCCCGTGGAGGAAACTCATGTCAGCTACCTGTCGCCTGATGTGCAGTGGTGACACATTAATTGCCATTAATACCTGCTGCGTAGACAGATTTCTGAGCTTGGGGTTTCTGTTCCTTACAATTGCAGCAAAGAAGGACACTGCTCTGTCTAACTGCTTAGTATTGGAGGGGGCGGTTGTTGTCCAAATCGGATAGCAGTAGTTTAAGAGAGGTTGAATGATCGTGAGGAAGAAGTGACGAAGAGCAATGGGGTCAGAAATTTCCGTGAAGCGATAGAGAATGCCTAGTAATTTCATAGCCTTGGTTGTATATGTTTCTACATGGGTCTTAAATTGTAATTTTATATCAAATATTACACCTAGGTCACGCTGTTGCGCAACCACGGCGTTGGGCTTGTCGAGCAGGTAATATGATGTCGGTAGAGGAGATTTACGTATAGGTGGGCCGGCACAAGGTTGCACTTAACAGTTGTAAGTCATGTTGGCACCACTACAAAAATGAAATGAAGAACGTCACCCGTCAATCAGAATCACCAATCCACTACTTTTTATGTCAGATACAGTTACGCATTTTATTCATGTTAATTCGTATTTAATTCCGTATAGTGTTCATAATCTTTAATTTGCCTACATAAATATAAGCATTTAAAAGATATTATAAGGTTTAAGCGAGCTACAAAATAAATACGAACTATTTTCAGTTGATTGTTGTTGGCAATATAGGTAATATAGTGGTGCCATCTATAACTAGCTTGACTACTGTATTGAAGTGTTGCCGTTTTGTCTGTCGCCGCTAGCACGTGGTCAGGTGTGATTCGCGCGTTTATGAAAGTTTTGTTTTCATTCTGAGATAATTGTGAAATTTTATTTTAACGAATGCAGTGCGATGTCTCGGAAATGACAACATAGTCATGACGCGCGAAGTGATAATCCTTTGAGCCGCGGAGTGATAAAAAGGGGACTCTGGGCCAGGGGCTAATGCGCAAGATGGCCGCCGCGCGCAATCTACCTCTAGGGCTACCGCGCAAGATGGCCGCCACGAGCAATCTACCTCTAGGGCTACCGCGCAAGATGGCCGCCACGCGCAATCTACCTCTAGCTACGCGCTACGTCCTCGGACACCTTCAGAAAATAGGATGTCGTTATCTTATGGAATACTGTCGAAAGAGGCTACTAAAAGGGATACCTGACTTGGAAGAGCAAATGTTAGCGAACTAGGGGTCATTAGCTGAGCCTAGGTATGATGTATGCTAAGCTGTTGTGTATAACCTCCCTTGGCCAACTCCTGTAGGTCACTTTATTCCGAGGGGGCGGGGGTTGATCAGAGTAAAGCTCCTCCAGGGGCACCGAGCAACCTGTGCTGTTGTTGTGTCTGCAATGGCGAACTTAGGTTTTTTACCTGAGTCTAGCTATGATGTGTGCTAAGCTGTCGTCTGTTTAACCTCCTTGGCCAACTCTTGTAGGACACTTCATTCTGATGTGGTAAGGTTCTAGCAGAGTAAAGCTCCTCCATACCATTAATACCATTAATAAAAATCTACCCCTCCACCCTACCTCATAAAACAATTCAGATCTAAGTAGAGTAACGTTATCTTGGTAGCAAGAGCTGTAGTTCCGTCATCGCGAACAAGCTATGACCTGTAGCTGAAGACTCCGCGTTCTCTCTCAAGTCAAGTGTCTCGCATCATAACATATTGTCAACATTTTTTAGTACTACACCAGGTAGGGGAAAATACAGCTTAGCTCGCAAAGTCATTCTTTTTCTGCTGAGATGAACATGTCTCCACATTTACTGTAGTCAGTACACATCGTACACATATTTCAATCAGGGTGAGGATATTTGAATTGCACTTAAGCTCTTTAGTTTTGAGTTTATGTCAACTCCACGTTCGAATCCTTAGGAGTAGCATTTACTCTGCTCCTCTAGGGCTGAAGTACTCCCTACAAGAGTTGGCCAAGCAGGTTGGATAGACGATAGCTTAGCACACAACATGCCTACACCCAGCTAAAAAACCCGAGTTCGCTAATGCAGGCACAACATCACAGGTTGCTCGGCTCCTACCTAAGGCAAGGGTGCTCCTGGAGGAGCTTTACTCTGCTAGAACCTTACCACATCAGAATGAAGTGTCCTACAAGAGTTGGCCAAGGAGGTTAAACAGACGACAGCTTAGCACACATCATAGCTAGACTCAGGTAAAAAACCTAAGTTCGCCATTGCAGACACAATAACAGCACAGGTTGCTCGGTGCCCCTGGAGGAGCTTTACTCTGATCAACCCCCGCCCCCTCGGAATAAAGTGACCTACAGGAGTTGGCCAAGGGAGGTTATACACAACAGCTTAGCATACATCATACCTAGGGTCAGCTAATGACCCCTAGTTCGCTAACACTTGCTCTTCCAAGTCAGGTATCCCTTTTAGTAGCCTCTTTCGACAGTATTCCATAAGATAACGACATCCTATTTTCTGAAGGTGTCCGAGGACGTAGCGCGTAGCTAGAGGTAGATTGCGCGTGGCGGCCATCTTGCGCGGTAGCCCTAGAGGTATATTGCGCGCGGCGGCCAGCTTGCGCATTAGCCCCTGGCCCAGAGTCCCCTTTTTATCACTATTACCTCTCAGTTCCTGTAGATCATGTTCTGGATCGCATATCTCAAACATTACGGCTTTCAAAGCGTACTGTCATTCAAACAGGTGTTCGCCTCCAAGAACAGAAGGAAAAAGTGACTGGGGTACATAGCAATAGCGAAAACGGGGCTGATAGTAAGGACTTGTTTCACAGCACTCCGGGAAAGAAACGAATTAAGCTATCTCCTGTAATAGGAATTAATTCTTTCCAGGCTGATGCAATACGAAGACACGAGTACGATTTTTACAGCTCAAAGTCCCTTCTGTCATTGTTATGGACAATGCACGTTACCACTCCGTAATAATGGACAAGACCCCTTCTTCGAGAGCCGTAAAGAACTGTAAGTGGAATGGCTGCAGTAAAGAAATATCCCAGCGCATATGTGTATGACTAAGTTAGTTGATACCGGGCGAGTTGGCCGTTCGGTCAGGGGCGCGCAGCTGTGAGCTCGCATCCGGGCGATAGTGGGTTCGAATTCCACTGTCAGCAGCCCTAAAGATGTTTTTCCGTGGTTTTCCATTTTTACTCCAGGCAAATGCAGGGGGTGTACCTTAATTAAGACAACGGTCGATTCCTTCCCATTCCTAGGCCTTTCCTGTCCCATCGTCGCTATAAAACCTACCTGTGTCGGTGCGATGTAAGTCAAATAGCAAAAAAAAAAGACCAGGTAGCGAGGGAACAAGGGCACGATGTTATTAGGTTGCCGCCGTACCACTGTCACTTCAACCTCCTTGAGTTGGTACGGTATGGGGTGAAGTAAAACATTACGTACTGTGACCTGTACTGCATCGTAGCCCTAATTCTTATCAAGTTCCCCGTTGGACCGACAACAATATATGTATAACCATCGCGCTGTACTTCCTCTCAATTTGCTTCATGCTGTAATACTAATTTAATATGTTGTTGCCCGTGCTATCTTTCCTCTTAAATGCTACTAATTAACTATACGAAATCGGGGACGAATATACAGATCAAGCGCTGTGGTTGCATGTCAATGTTTAGTCAGCATCTCAGGGTAAAACATCCATATATATATATATATATATATCCGATAATACTATTCTTCGTAAGTTCCGTTGAAGAGGGTGAATATGTTCAATAAGTTACTCATTTTCCCCCGAAATCTTATCGTAAATCAATATGAGCCTCTAAATATATCATAATTCTGAAATACCAGTCTATATATTATCTTATAACTAATCTTCCTATCTCTACCTTGGAACATAAACGCTTAAATAATCTCAAAACTAATTTATTAGCATGCTAATACTACAAATAATAAAATAATATCAATCTCTGGTAATAGAGGAAAATAAACTCAAATGTAACACATTATCATTCTTGACAAATCAAATTCTTGAATTAATACAATTAAAATTGGGTAGGTCTCAGTAATTCACTTGGGCATTAATTATTATTTTTGTTGTGTGACCACATTTCATGATTTTATTTCATCATGGGGATAAATGAGGTTTATTCTTTATTAAAGGAGTCTTTAGGTCTATTTGCAGTCTTCTTTAGGATTGGTTTGGAAATGCGTATTGACTTGTCTATGGCATGAGATAAGTAACTCCTTTCCAAATATGGCTTCAAAATGCCATCTTAAGTAATTAAAAGAAATTAATCCTAACCATATTAATATCAATTCCAACATCCTTATATTTAAAAAAATATGTGCCAAAATAAAATTTTTAAAAAATCTTCATTTACGAGTGCCATACCAATGTTCATCTATCGTCATAACCTGCTAGAGTCGTACAGATCAATTAAATACTATGTGCATTTTCAATTAAAATGAATCCTTCTACTGCCTACCGATGTGCCATGTTTAGGTTCAAACGTGCTCCAATATTATATATTCACTATGTGAGACAAATATATTGCTAGGCGACTATATCTCTTTCCCATATGTGCTTCAAAACACATGTAAATTACGATCAATCTATCTCAATATTTGATTTTAAGTTCAACCAATCGACCATCTAACCTCTATGCTATACTTAATATTCACGTATCTAGGCCTTAATTCCATTGCTTGCCTCATTTTCAATCATAACATAACCGTAGCTAGGCCATAAATTCGCGCCTATGTCATTCAATCATTCTTTACACAATAACTATTCAACATTTCAAAACACCAACAACATATTATTATTCACGCATCTAATTACTGCGACTCCTCCTCATACAACCAATATCTTTACTCAACTTCCCCATAATTAATACTACGTCGCAGTAAAACACTGCTTTTACCTCAATATCTATTCATAACACTGCAAGCTGCTACTTTATTCCAATTCTTCGTAAATATGAACGATATTGGCCTTGTTAGTCTATCTGGTCGTTGGGTAACCTAGTATTCTTTTACACTTCACTTTCTTATCTTAGCCTCGCCTAGTTTGATATCCGACGTTCTCTTAAGCATATAGGTTCAAAAACATCATCATTCACTTCCCGATACTGCTCACATTAACCTAAGATCAACTTATGAGCACGGCAGTATATTACTATACATACGTAACACATATCTGTGGTTATTTTCTCCGGCATATGCCTTAGAATTCACATATTGGCACAAACAAGTTATATTTTGGCATTTCAGCACTTCTACAATTATACTACACTAAATGAAGTAATTTTATAGTTAAATTTCTTGAAAATGTTACTTATCTCAAGCCATTTTTATGTCCGATGTTGGTTTCTTCTTCCTCCTCATGGCATCTCAGAACATCTAGCCTCGTGCTGGATTACGCCATACTGGATCTCTCTAAGTCGCCGGGCCTGAGGTTACGATGATCTGGTCAGCCTTCCTCCATCGATTTACGCTAGCTCCATTTCGAGTCCAAATTCCATGTAACGAAAAGACATTGTTAATTTCACAGAATACATCTTAGTTTTCCGTATACAAAGGTCTTCCAAGTACATTGACTAATTGTATTCATGCTTCTTATTCTTTAAGGATAATGCTCAGAGTTAATTATATCTTTATAAATTGGTTCTTTCTTGGTGAAATATATTGCCTAAACAATGTTATTTGAATCTTGTAGATGGATTATTCGTATTATTTGAGAAAATCTGGCCGCTTATTAAGTTACTATTGGCCTTATTTATGAATGCCGTAATCCGACACCTCTTCTTCAGCACAGTTCTTGGAGTGTATTATACGTGCTTCCCTGCCGTTTTAAAAAAAAAAGTAGTTTTCAATAGTTTGTTGTTGGATTCTTCCCGCGTACGGATTCTAGTACGGTTCTCTCGATTATAATAGCTGTTCTTCTGGTTAGGTAATCACAATTTTATAGCTTGTTTCTGGTGTAATCTTTTTGCCAAAGTAGATAAGAATAGGACGTTTTCAATTTTTTTACGTACAATTGTTCATTTTTCATATAGTTTCCTTTCCTTCTCGCCAGGCAATGCCTCTTAATTGCGGTCAACTTGTCATAAAAGTTTACTCCGTGCATTCTTGACGCTTGAAGCTGACCTGCGCCATTTTTCATCCGATCTATCTTCATGTCAATCGACGTCAATTGTAACGTAATGGTACATTTTCTCCTCCTACTTATTTTAAATATGTTGGTTACAATATATTTACATTAAGCTTCCATTTACGCAATAAATGGACCTTTACGTTATATAACTTCCTCCTCCGTACTTCATTCCATGACTGTTGTCTTTGTAATTACCCTATGTATTTCCTTTTAAACAATTTCGTCTTCTCTATCTGTTTGACATTCTGAATTAATGGATGCTTCCTTTCCGCACATTTTCGGTATATTATTTAGGAACTGTTCCTGATGAATTCCGAACCATTCATTAATAATTTTGCTATGCGTTTTCCTTCCTTTATTACCATTTCCCTCATGATCTAATTCAAAATTGTCGTTATTTTCTCAGGAACCTCTAATCCTGTATTGAAATTCTGTGCATTCGGGTTAGGAGGACGTTTCCCTGCTTCCAAGTTTTTATACTGCTGGAGCTCTAAACTCTCTGCGCCTTCGATATCTCCAACAATCTCCTTGTCCTTAAATGCTTGCTTCCATTTTTCTTGATTTCTCGAGTCTTCTTTCAGCTCCTGGGCATATCTTCTATTTGCAAACTCCCTTTCTCTGAAGTTCCGTCCACCTCTTCCTCCGTAATAATTCCTTCTTCGGATCATATTTCTATTTCTCGTATATCTGTTATTTGGCCTGTCATATGGCACATATCTTCCATTCATCTGATATGTTTGCCGATATTCTTGACCTCTTTGACGTTGGTAACCTCTCATCTCTTTTCTTTCATCCATCTCCTGATTCCTAGCCACGACTCTCTGTCCTCTTCGTTTGCTAATTTCATAATTCTCATGGGCTATTACATTGATTGACTCTTCATCTCCTGTACTACGTATTAATCTACTCGTGGGATGAGCAGTTGTCATGTCAATCTGTCTCAGCCTATCTTCCATTTCAATTGCCGTTTGAACGTTTGAGGTCGCCAATAGTCTTTGTATTTCAGGTGGAAGTTGGCTTTGAATAGTCTTAATAGCTTCCAACTCACTGGGTGCATAATCCAAATCCTGAAAACGTTGAAATTGGAAAGCAAAATAATCACTTTATCTTGTCTGACCAGCGAAAGAGAATTTTCGTGAATATAATTCCATTCTAAGCTGCTGTTGTATTTCCGGACTCCAATATCTCCTTAGGAATGCCGTTTTGAAATCCTCATACTCATGGAAACTGTACTTAAATGCCTGGTACCAAATACTCGGTTTAGCATCTAAATGTTTCTCAATTACTTTAAGTCGTTTCTCGTTTGGAACGTTATTATCTCGGAAATAATCCTCCATCTCCCTTAAAAATCGTTTTGGGGATAAACTTGCAGTATTATTAAAATGTTTTGGCCTATCCTCGATGGTTTTAATTATATTTATTATTGTTGGACTTCCATTATTACCATTTCCGTTCCCCATCGAACCTCCATTAATACCTTGGCTTGAATCCGTAGTCATTGCTGGCGTTGTTTCCCTATCACAAGCCTGAATTTCTACTGTTCTCATTACATTAGGCCTTGTTGTTCGGTTCTCTACTCTTAGCTCTTGAATTTCCTTACGAATCGTGTGTAATTCTCTCTCCGTTCTGCCGATTCTGTTGTCAGTTTCATTTTTATTCCGTTCAGCTTCTTCTTGTATTTTAATTTTATCTGACACCTGCTCTCTTGCCAGAATGATATTTACTTCCACTGACTTATTCGTTGTTTCGATTGCCTCATTCAATTTGTTAATTCTTTCTGTGGAATCTATCCTCAAACTCTCCAAATTATCCGTTATACTCTTTATCTCTTCCATTTTCAACTTTTGAATGACATTTCTGCTTTCTGTCAATTCTTCCCTAACTTTATTTATTTCTTGATTTAGCTCTTGATTCTTATTTTCCATAATCCCTGTCATATCCTTACGTAAAACGTCAACATCCTCTTTAATTTGTGTCATTTCACTTCCCACTTTTTCCACTTCCATCCTTACAGCTTCTCTCACTTCCTTCATTACTTCCTGCCGTTTTCTTGCCCGTTAATGAATTCCTGAAGTTTTCCTTCAATCATTTGCTTTTGTTTCTCATCCTGTCCGTTGATTATTTTCTGAAATTCCTCATTCTTCTCATTCATCCTTTCCAAGAGCTTCCCTTCCAGTCTGCTAATATTTTCTTCATTCTGCTTCCTATTTTCTTCATTCTGCTTCTTAATTTCTTCATTCTGCTTCCTAATTTCTTCATTCATCTGTTGTTGTCTCTCCTCCTGACTTTTAATCATCTCCTGGAGCAGCTTCTCACTTTGCTTCCTATTTTCCTCAGCCATCTGCTTCCTATTTTCTTCATTCGCCTGTTGTTGTTTCTCCTCCTGATTTTTAATCATGTCCTGGAGCAGCTTCTCATTCTGCTTCTTATTTTCTTCAGCCATCTGTTGTTGTTTCTCATCCTGATTTTTAATTATGTCTTGGAGCATCTTCTCATTTTGCTTCCTATTTTCTTCAACTATCTGTCTAATCACTTCACGAATCCCTATTTGCTCTTCCTTGGTTTTCTGTATTACTTCATCTCTCTTCCTGTTATCCTCCTCAATTTCTTTTTTGTAGTCCTCAAATTGTGATTTTAATTCAGCTAAGTTCGACATTTTTTTAAATATTTCACTTAAAATGCTCTAAAATTCCAGTCAAGTTATCTATAACCCTAATTCTCTATTTATCCTTCAACTTCAACCAATCAATCATCAAATCTCAACATAAAATAGTGTATCAGACTTATAACTATATCTATTACTATAAATAATTCAAAGTTTACTCTGTACTCTCTTGTTTAACTGGGAAGGACTAACCCAGACCATTGTAACTCAGCCACGACAACCTTGCAAACATTAACATATATACCCAATTTTAATTATATTTATGTTCTATTCACATAATCATCTATATATATAAAATAAGAGTTTTGTCTGTACATTGCTCAGAATTTGAAAAGAATGGTATTTCTGTATCGGTCATGTCCACAGTAACAAGAAAATGCATTTTTTACTGTTCCGTAATTTCTGTCTGTCTGTCTGTCTGTCTATCTGTCTGTCTGTATGTATGTACACGCATCACGAGAAAACGGCTGAAGAGAATTTTATGAAAATCGGAATGTAAAGTCGGGTGATGAACCGCTACAATCTAGGCTATAAATTATTTTAATCACGCTGAGTGAAATGGTAGTTTAGGGGAAGGCCTGAAATTTAATTCTCAAATATTAATGTTATTAGTGGTCGTGTCTTAATGAAAATCGCTAAACAAAGATGGAAAATAAGTTGGTACAATATAGGCTATACACGTGAGAAAAATGGTAGTTTAGGGGAAGGCCTAAAATTTAATTGTCAAATATTTATTTTATTAGTGGTCTATCTTCGCGAAAATTGGTATGCAAAGTCGGGGAATAGGTCGCTATAATCTAGGCTGTCAATAATGTTATTCGCACTAAGTGAAATGGTAGTTTAGGGGAAGGCCTGAAATGTAATCTATATATAAAACAAGTGTTTTGCCTGTACATTGCTCAGAATTTGAAATGAATGGTATTTCTGTATCTGTCACGTCCACAGTAACAAAGAAATGCATTTTTTACTTTTCCGTAACTTCTGTCTGTCTGTCTGTCTGTCTGTCTGTCTGTCTGTCTGTCTGTCTGTCTGTCTGTACGCGCATCAATAGAAAACGGCTGAAGAGAATTTAATGAAAATCGATATGTAATGTCGGGTGATAAACCACTACAAGCTCGGCTCGCTGAGTGAAATGGTAGTTTAGGGGAAGGCCTGAAATGTAATTCTCAAATAAGTTATTTATGTTATTAGTGGTCGTATCGATAAATCTATATAAATAAAATAAGAGTTTTGTCTGTACATTACTCAGAATTTGAAAAGAATGATATTTCTGTGTCGGTTATGTCCACAGTGACAACGAAATGCATTTTTTACTTTTCCGTAATGTCTGTCTGTCTGTCTGTCTGTCTGTATATATGTATGTATGTATGTATCTATGTATGTATGTATGTATCTATGTATGTATGTATGTACACGCATCACGATAAAACGGCTGAAGAGAATTTAATGAAAATCGGTACGTAATGACGGGTGATGAACCACTGCAATCTAGGCTATAAATTATTTTATTCACGCTGAGTGAAATGGTAGTTTAGGGGAAGGTCTGAAATGTAATTCTCAAATAAGTTATTTATGTTATTAGTGGTCGTATCTATAAATACTACATAACTAACCTAACTTTAGTTATGTCGTAAATTAGTAGCAGTTATGTAAGTAGTTATTAAATTTCCGATCACTTATGTCTTATACATTGTTACCGTACCGCATATAATCGGAGATATTCATGAATTTGGATTTTTATTACTAAGTCCATATCAGCGCCGAGTCACGAGAAAATGGGTAAACAGAATTTAGTGAAAATCGGTATGTAAAGTCTGAGAATAAGGAACTACAGTCTACGATATGAATAATTTTGTAAGACACCCTAATATCACAGAGTCGAAAGAAAATTAATGTGAAGGCCTGCAATATAGAAAGCTCATAAACTTTATCAACAATAACACTACATTGACCATTGTTTGTTGTGATGTGCTTTTTGTCTTCTCTTTCCTCTCATCCCCGATAGATAGGATTACTGCAGCGTACCGAGATTTTTTTAATTTGCTTGATGTCGCACCGACACAGGTAGGTCTTATGGCGACGATGGGATAGGAAAGGTGTGGGAAGTGGAAGGAAGCGGCCGTGGCTTTAATTAAGGTACAGTCCCGGCATTTGCCTGGTGTGAAAATGGGAAACCACGGAGAACCATCGTCAGGGCTGCCGACAGTGGGGTTCGAATCCACTATCTCCCGGATGCAATCTCACAGCTGCGCGCCTCTAACCACACGGCCAACTCGCTTGGTCCTACCGACTGTAACAGCCTGCCTGTATATTGGTGGGAAGTAGCTGGGGTGTAAGATAACTTTATTCTTTAGCATGCCATTCCTCTGGTTCATACATTTTCTGATATATCTGGTACGTAACACACTGGTTCAACATAGTATTCGAGCTATACAGTCCCTACTCTGAGCCAATGATTGGATTGAGTAGTGTGCATATTTAACGGAATAATGACAGAGGAGTGTTCACGGCAGCCTGCGACCTGGTTATTCCAGGTCTGGAACTTTGGACTGTTAGATCGGCACTGTAGTACTCTTCGTTGAAAGTGAGAAAGTGTGCGGTTTTTCATTTGATCGAGTATTTTATATCATAACATTGCTCTCAATCGCTACATTCCTACTGACGTTTTTGTAATGACCTATGTTGAATTAAGTTAGGAAAACCACCAAGTCAATCTTTCTGAGAATCCCGTAGCGAAGCACGGGTACATCAGCTAGTATATATATATATATATATATATATATAACAAAATAATATGAAACTGGTGTTATATAACTTTTCCCTCATCATCCATGCATTCAAATTTCTTAAAGTAACCTAAATATATATAGTGGACATCTCCTTCCACGAGACTGTTAAATATTGCAAGATTCCGCATCAAATTCCTTGCTACCTCCTTCCTCTCCATCCAAAAATATCAATCTTTCCATGAGTTAAGCTCTCTCTTCCTTAATTCTCATGGCTATCAATCCGTTCTGCATCGCATGCCATATCTATGTTCATAAACTATCAGGCATCATCTCCTTCTTCAAATTAATTTCAAGGCTGTGGTCCAAGATTTAATTCAACAACTCCGGTATCTCTCTCTTGAAACTATCTCATTCCTCAATTCGTCCTTCTCTTCAGATTTGCTCGACGCTGCGGCATCACACAACATATGTCCAAGCCTAACATCCATATCTCATCTTCAAGATTTGCTCCATGATCAAGTTATCAAATTTCTATATATCCAAAACCTAATTATTCATCCGTCCTCTTCAAACTTGCCTCACGTATGGGACGCCAAATTTAATGTGACCTGTACTGGCATCGTAGCCCTAATTCTTACCAAGTTCCCCGTTGGAACGACAACAATATATGTATAACCATCGCGCTGTACTTCCTCTCAATTTGCTTCATGTTGTGATACTAATTTAATATGTTGTTGCCCGTGCTATCTTTCCTCTTAAATGCTACTAATTAACTATACGAAATCGGGGACGAATATACAGATCAAGCGCGGTGGTTGCATGTCAATGTTTAGTCAGCATCTCAGGGTAAAACATCCATATATATATCCGATAATACTATCTACCTTCGTAAGTTCCGTTGAAGAGGGTGAATTTGTTCAATAAGTTACTCATTTTCCCCCGAAATCCTATCGTAAATCAATATGAGCCTCTAAATATATCATAACTCTGAAATACCAGTCTATATATTATCTTATAACTAATCTTCCTATCTCTACCTTGGAACATAAACGCTTAAATAATCTCAAAACTAATTTATTAGTATGCTAATACTACAAATAATAAAATAATATCAATCTCTGGTAACAGAGGAAAATAAACTCAAATGTAACATTATCATTCTTGACAAATCAAATTCTTGAATTAATACAATTAAAATTGGGTAGGTCTCAGTAATTCACTTGAGCATTAATTATTATTTTTGTTGTGTGACCACATTTCATGATTTTATTTCATCATGGGGATAAATGAGGTTTATTCTTTATTAAAGGAGTCTTTAGGTCTATTTGCAGTCTTCTTTAGGATTGGTTTGGAAATGCGTATTGACTTGTCTATGGCATGAGATAAGTAACTCCTTTCCAACTATGGCTTCAAAATGCCATCTTAAGTAATTAAAAGAAATTAATCCTAACCATATTAATATCAATTCCAACATCCTTATGTTTAAAAAAATATGTGCCAAAATACAATTTTTAAAAAATCTTCATTTACGAGTGCCATACCAATGTTCATCTATCGTCATAACCTGCTAGAGTCGTACAGATCAATTAAATACTATGTGCATTTTCAATTAAAATGAATCCTTCTACTGCCTACCGATGTGCCATGTTTAGGTTCAAACGTGCTCCAATATTATATATTCACTATGTGAGACAAATATATTGCTAGGCGACTATATCTCTTTCCCATATGTGCTTCAAAACACATGTAAATTACGATCAATCTATCTCAATATTTGATTTTAAGTTCAACCAATCGACCATCTAACCTCTATGCTATACTTAATATTCACGTATCTAGGCCTTAATTCCATTGCTTGCCTCATTTTCAATCATAACATAACCGTAGCTAGGCCATAAATTCGCGCCTATGTCATTCAATCATTCTTTACACAATAACTATTCAACATTTCAAAACACCAACAACATATTATTATTCACGCATCTAATTACTGCGACTCCTCCTCATACAACCAATATCTTTACTCAACTTCCCCATAATTAATACTACGTCGCAGTAAAACACTGCTTTTACCTCAATATCTATTCATAACACTGCAAGCTGCTACTTTATTCCAATTCTTCGTAAATATGAACGATATTGGCCTTGTTAGTCTATCTGGTCGTTGGGTAACCTAGTATTCTTTTACACTTCACTTTCTTATCTTAGCCTCGCCTAGTTTGATATCCGACGTTCTCTTAAGCATATAGGTTCAAAAACATCATCATTCACTTCCCGATACTGCTCACATTAACCTAAGATCAACTTATGAGCACGGCAGTATATTACTATACATACGTAACACATATCTGTGGTTATTTTCTCCGGCATATGCCTTAGAATTCACATATTGGCACAAACAAGTTATATTTTGGCATTTCAGCACTTCTACAATTATACTACACTAAATGAAGTAATTTTATAGTTAAATTTCTTGAAAATGTTACTTATCTCAAGCCATTTTTATGTCCGATGTTGGTTTCTTCTTCCTCCTCATGGCATCTCAGAACATCTAGCCTCGTGCTGGATTACGCCATACTGGATCTCTCTAAGTCGCCGGGCCTGAGGTTACGATGATCTGGTCAGCCTTCCTCCATCGATTTACGCTAGCTCCATTTCGAGTCCAAATTCCATGTAACGAAAAGACATTGTTAATTTCACAGAATACATCTTAGTTTTCCGTATACAAAGGTCTTCCAAGTACATTGACTAATTGTATTCATGCTTCTTATTCTTTAAGGATAATGCTCAGAGTTAATTATATCTTTATAAATTGGTTCTTTCTTGGTGAAATATATTGCCTAAACAATGTTATTTGAATCTTGTAGATGGATTATTCGTATTATTTGAGAAAATCTGGCCGCTTATTAAGTTACTATTGGCCTTATTTATGAATGCCGTAATCCGACACCTCTTCTTCAGCACAGTTCTTGGAGTGTATTATACGTGCTTCCCTGCCGTTTAAAAAAAAAGTAGTTTTCAATAGTTTGTTGTTGGATTCTTCCCGCGTACGGATTCTAGTACGGTTCTCTCGATTATAATAGCTGTTCTCCTGGTTAGGTAATCACAATTTTATAGCTTGTTTCTGGTGTAATCTTTTTGCCAAAGTAGATAAGAATAGGACGTTTTCAATTTTTTTACGTACAATTGTTCATTTTTCATAGAGTTTCCTTTCCTTCTCGCCGGGCAATGCCTCTTAATTGCGATCAACTTGTCATAAAAGGTTACTCCGTGCATTCTTAACGCTTGAAGCTGACCTGCGCCATCTTTTATCCGATCTATGTTCATGTCAATTGACGTCAATTGTAACGTAATGGTACAGTACGCACTTATAACACGTCCTTCACAGTTACTGAAGTGGAAGGACTGTTCTGGGTGAGTATTGCTCGAATGGATGCGGCTTTGTGCAGGAAGAAATTTAGCCATGTCGCAGCATTCATTAATTCGGCAATGGCAATACATGGCATCATCAGTGACTCTCAGGAGTTGATGATCTGCCTAGACGATGATGACAGTGACAACGAAGGCGACGGTAGTGATGGCAGTGAACTGGAGGCTATCGAGCCTCTGCCTTTGTGAATCAGGTATGAAAAGAAGATTTCTGAATTTTCGTAAATTTTATAGAATTTACTTGAAACATTTTGTGTTGGCACCGGTGTATATTATTCTAGCATTTATTGGTGAAGGTGTATATGAAGTGAGATCCTTGTCGGCCGATTTCTTCCGTGTTTTCTAACATCGCGATAATAAGAACTTCGTAGTATATTTATCTCGTATAATTTTGTGTGATGAATAATCGGTGAGTTGAAAGTTCAATTTTTGTCGGCAGATTTCATTTGTATTGTGTATCATCGCGATGACCTTAAAAACATTTCTCCCATGTTTTTAAAAACACATGCGTCGTGCAATCAGCTGTTGTTACGTCGGCAACATCGCTTCGTGCGCCATTGCTGTGTGACCAATATTGTGCGCAGCTGTCATGTGCAACCTTACGCCGGCCCACCTATAGTGTTATGGTCTTGTGGCTGCATTTTTGTGGATTGGGGAAAGTTTCCAAGTACGGCACTAGTTCGAGAGGGCATTAAGTGAGGACTGTAGCAGAGCTGCATCTGCTGGATTCCTCATCTCCCTAAATATCTTGCAGTCATCAGCAAAGAGTAGGGTATTCGCTGTTTCATTGAGTTCGGACGGCAGATCGTCCATAAACAAGGAAAACAGCAAGGGGCCAAGAATACTGCCTTGTGGGACACCGGAGGTGACTGGTAACCGTGAGGATGAAGTGCCTGATATTACCACTCTCTGCCAACGGTTATGTAGGAAGCCAGCAAGAAGGGTCAGAAGACTGCCATGTATATTAAATCGTTCGGAGTGTTTATGGAGCAACAGAGTATGGTCTACAGAATCGAAAACTTTTCAAATGTCTACGTAGCAGATATCCAGCTGTGATTCAGTTACAATGGCGTGTGATGCAAAGCTATGCAGAGTGGCCAGGTTTGTTAGACAAGAGCCACCTGGTAGAAAACCATGCTGCTTGGTTGAGATATACGGCAAAGTGAATGCGAGGAGACGCTGGTGTATAAATTTTTCGAAGACAAATTATAGTGTGGGGAGAATAGAGATTGGTCGGTAAGATGAAACATTAAATTTGTTGCCTGATTTGAGAAGTGTAACAATATTTGCCTGTTTCCAGGTAATAGGAAAATAGCCCGCGGCAAAACATCTGTTAAATAATTTAGAGAGAGGGACGCAAAGAGTGCTGGCAGTATTTTCTAGGAAAAGAGGACCTATAGTGTTGGCACCAGTAGCTTTGTTGGTACGAAGAGTTTGAAGAAGGTTATGAACTTTACTTGGTGTGGTAGTTATGCTTGATAGGGTTCTGTTTGAAGCTGTACCAACAGGAGGGAGCGGTTGGTTTTGTAAGGGAGGGGAGAAGTTGGAGAAGAAATACCTGTTGAACAGTTCATTGTGATCGGCACCATCTGCTGTTGCATCGTTGTGGTTCACGCTGACAGGAATCCGCTCCGTCCTTCTCCGTGTGTTGATGAGACTCCAGTAGCGCTTGGGATTGCTGTGGACGTTTTCAGTGACAGTGTGTACGTATGTTTTGTAGTCTTTTCTGACCATAAACCTCGCGTGGAGGTGGATTTTAACGAAGGTATTGTGTGTGTATGGTTAGGGAAGTCTTTCCACAGGCGCCAAGCTCTCTTCTTATTAAATAGTATCAGTATGGTCTCTTGCAGGGGCGAATGCTGGTCATAAAAGTCAGGCTTGCTCTTCTATTCGTGAGAGTTGCTGGGGTGAGACATGCATAGTTCTGAATGAATAAAATTTATAAACCCAATAATCGCTAAATCACATGAACATTTTAATCATCGGTTACATGAACATGCATTCAAACTGGTTACGTCACACTTTCAAGAATGGCCAAAAGAATAACAATCAGGCACATTTTATAATTATTAACAAATCATGACAAGCCAGTGTTTATATAATTTAAACAAGTAAACGTCAAACTATGTACACAGAAAAATTGCAACTATTTATTAGATCTTCCTACTTGAAAACAAACTCTACTCTGCGGCTTCTCTTTACAAAACCATCAATAACTTCATCATAGAAGGAGGACTGTAATCTAATTTTTGCAAGCAATCCTTTTTCAGCGACAACGTAGCTAATGATGATAGCCTCTCCTGACCTTGAGTCGATCTGCAATATTTATTAATGCGTCTCAGTGTTGAAAAAGAACGTTCTGCAGAGGATGTAGTAGCAGGAATTGTTGCTACAAGTTTGATGAGCTTGAAAATTTCTGGCATACCCATGTACAATTTATTAGTATGCATAAACTGCATTAAGTCTGAAACACTTTTCTCTTTAAAATCAGAAGATGAATACATCACACTTACTTCGGTTTTTAAGCGAACAATGTCGAAAAATGACCCATAAGTCTTTTCTACGGCAGTAAGATCACTGTCTGGAAACCTATTTCTGTGCTTCTCCAACAAATCACAATCCAACAGCGAGAAGAACACAAATTTCTTTATGCATTTAAAACGCTATCCTATTTGAACAAGTACATTGTCAATAATTTCATTGAATAGACGTTTGTATTTTGATTTTTCTGGTTCATCACTAATTCTTCGACTTTTAGAGCACGGCTGTCCTCCATAAACCTCAATTTCAGTATCAACATGTCCATACAAACTATCAAAATCTTCATCTCTCATAGACTGGATATTTAAAAGGAGCTCCTCAACCTTCTTGCCACAGTACTGAATATCCAGACTTTTTGTTTGTAAAATACTAAACACAGTATCGGAGAATGAAAAAATCTTGGAGAACACTGCCAGCAGAAATCTAGTGTTGAACTTAAGTAAGAAGAACAAAAATCCTTGTGCTTTCAATGTAGTGTCTTCATCCCAGTCGTCTGAAGTATCCTGTACATGTTGAAAGAATTTCACCAGCGTATCATAATATTCCTTCACAGTATTAATAAGACGTGAAGCAAAATTCCATCTCGTTGGAGCTACTGTTGGCAACTTCTTCTGAATAAAATCTCGAAGAGCAGCTGTTCTCTTTGTAGACTTTGAAAAAAAGCAGCAAGTCCTGACATTGCTTGGAAGAAAATTGTACATTCTTTGATTTTTGAAGCAGACTGCTGTAGTGTTAAATTCAATAGGTGGCTATAACAATGCACAAATGTCGCATATGGATACTGGTCTTGAAGTAGTTTATTAAGCCCATTCACATGCCCGGCTAAGACAGCAGCACCGTCATACGTTTGAGCCACAATCTTTTCCTCACAACTGAACTCTTTAAAACAGCACGAACATGATTTAAGAGGGCTCCAGCAGTGCGATCTTTACTAACGTCAGCAAAACCAAGAAACCTCTCTTGAATTTCACCACTTTCATCTACAAAACGGAATAAAGTAGAGAGTTGTGACTTATTAATGATATCGGACGTTTCGTCCAACATTATTGCCACAAAAGTTGCTTGTTTGAGCTCCTCCTTTATTCCTCTCACAATTACTGAACTTATTTCTGATATTAAATCATTTTGGATTGCAGACGACGTCCCTCTAAAAATGGTGGAGTCTTTCAGATGAGCTGCCAGAAGAGGATCATATTCACTTATAATTTGTAGAAGTTCTATGTAATTCCCTCTGTTTACGGAAGTTGCAGACTCGTCATGTCCGCGAAATGGTAGTTCCTGTTTTGTTAAAAAACACACTGCATCGATCAGTCGTTTAAGTATGTCACGATTTTTCTTTACCTTTTCATTATGAAGTTGGTCACTGATGCGTTTCTGTTCATCCACTTGGTGATCGATCCTTGTACGCCCAAAGCTATTTAACTGCAAGAAACACTTCATATGGTTTGCAGATTTCTCATGTCTTGTAAAGGACAGTGTCAGGGTGTTCAAATTGTCAAAGCCACTTTTACACCATACACCGTTATCAGCAGAAAATAGTAAACACGGCCAGCAAAACAGTCTATTCAGTTTCTTGGACCCTGTCAACCAGTGCGTATTATTATATTGAGATACAGAGAACGAACGTACATATTCTCTCTTTTTCTCCCTGTGCTGTGTCTTTAAATCTGGCAGCGCCTGACAGGCCCTGCCATTCTTAATAATGTCTGTTTTCTCTTGGATAGTCCTCCGAGAAAATGGATTTGATAACAAGCTGTCAATAATGCACGGTTCGGAACCCATTGCAGCACGTCAAATAGTTCAGAATAGATGATACAGAAGAGTAGAAGAGACAAAATAAGGAATGAGAAAATCCGGGAAGAAATTGGAGTGGAAAAATGAATGATAGAATAGAGAAGAGCCGACTAAGATGGTTTGGGCACATAAAGCGAATGAGCGACGAAAGAATGCCAAAAAAGGTGATGGAAATGCAAATCCAAGGAAGGAGAGGCCGTGGACGACCACGATTGAGATGGAAGGATACCATCCAACGCAGCATTATAGAAAGAAACCTGGACTGGGACACAGTGTTGGAGGAGGAGTGGTGGAAAGACCGAAGAAAGTGGAGAGGAACCATATTTGCCCCTACCCGGCTACAGCTGGATAAAGAGAAAGGATGATGATGATGATGAAATGATCAAGAATTTACAGTACACTACTCACTGACACAACACACTAGCTCTGTAGCTCTCAGACCAGAGCTTCCAACTACACATTACAAACGTAACAGCTTTCAACCGGCCTTGGAGAGAAGAAACCTGCGCGCGCATACATTTCTCGCTGTGTCGACAGCTCCGCTGAAGCTCTTAAGACACGAGCAAGCCTCGCTGGACTCGCCAAGATATATGCAACATACGATTTGTATAATGCAGATCTATTACAGATAAGGTACATATTGTAATTTTTTAACTCGCCTGCTTTAGAAAAATATTGCGCTTGCGCAGCAAGCGTAGCATGCTCGGAGAAATCGCCCCTGGTCTCTTGTGATATCCAGTGTTGATGTTTGCTAGTAGTATCCCGTTGTGCAGGTACGAAGTCTTTAATTGCAGCTTGCAGCCAGTCGTACAGCAGGTCAAGAGCCGATTCGATATCAGCTATTTCGAGCAGACTCCAGGGAAGGCATTCCAGGGCACGACACATTGCAGGCCAGTCGGCACGGCGCCAGATGTAGGTAGGGTGGTAGAATGTCCTGCTGTGAGGCTTTGAGGAGGGGTGGGGAAGGAGGAATGTAGCATCGAGGGACTGGTGGTCGCACAGGAAAAGGTTTCTGCCTGGGGTTATTGTTTTAAGTTCTAATGAGGAGAGTATGAAATCCAGGGTGTTGGGTACATATTGAACTATTTCAGTCCGAGGCCATTAATAAAACTGTCCATAAAGTATGTGTCACAGTTGTTAGCTGACTGTCCGGTAGTTGGAGAAGGCCATTTTATAGACAGGTTAAAGTCGCCCATTAAAATTACTTCACCTTGAGCGAGCGCTGCAATTACTGAGTCCAGGCACTGTTCAGGGTCACAGAATGGGCTGTTTGGTGGTCTGTAGTAACACCCCACAAGTAAAGGGCGTCGAGGAAAGAGTAGCTCTACCCACACTAACAGTTCCGTTCGAGATCTGCCCTTCGTTTACATGGTAACGCACTGTTTACTGCTAGCATCACTCCACCACCTAGAGTAGCGCGATCACGACGGAATATGCTGTAATAAATGCACTGGACTAGCTTGTTCCTCTTCATTAATGAATATAACCAGGTTCTCAGCATGTCCTCTTGGAAAGGAAATGCAATCTCTGTTAACGAGGACACAATTTCTTACTTGTTATTGTCCAAAGACTGGATTGATGCAGCTCTTCATGCGACTCTATCCTGTGGTATCCTTTGATTTCTAGATTACTACTATATCCTACATCTGCTCTGATGTGCTTGTCATATTCATACCTTTGTCTACCCCTACTGTTCTTACTGACTACACTTCCCTAAAGAAACCAACTGAACAAGTCCTGGGTGTCTTAAGATATGTCTCTTCTTGTCAAATTTAGTCAAATTCATCTCTTACCAATTTAATTACCGTCAGAAGGGGTGAAGTCGATCAGGTGGGGTGAAGTTGATCGCCAATACATCGTTATGATTTTTGCTACTGCTACCTGGTGGCAAATCAGGAAACTTTATGATATATATTCTCTTTGAAAGCCAATGAGTTGCAGAGTATTTTCTATCTGTGGAATGTTCTCTGTGGATAACCGTTCAGTGGCACTGTGGGAAATAAACACATGCATTTTGGTGACCTGTGAATGAAGTCAGACAAAAAGTGTCACAATACCACATCATAGGCATATAATTCAGCCGTTTTCGGACTGTTAGTTGGTAAGTGAATGCATTGTCATCCGATTTATGTATTTGCAAAGGCTAAAGTTTGTCGTGAGGACGAGTACTGATCTATTAATTGAATTATTGTATTTTGCAGAGTGAAGTCGATCATGCCGCGAACGTACGTAAAGAAGATGGGCAGGGAGGGAAAAAGGAACTACAGTGCAGTATATCTGGAAAATGCCGTTCGGGAAGTGAAGAAAGGAAAGTTGAGCATTCGTAAAGCATCCGAGTGTTACGGTGTGCCTTATACAACGCTAAATGAGTGGGTGAAGGGCAAACGTAAAAACAGTTATGGTGGGCAGCCTGTTCTAAATTCAAAAGACGAAGAATGTTTAGTACATGGATTGATCAAGTGTGGAGAGTGGGGCTTTCCTTTGAAACGACATGATGTGAGAAATGTTGTACAGGGGTATTTGAATCGTTCTGGGCGAGTTGAGAAACGTTTTAAGAACAATAAACCAGGAAGAGACTGGTTCTTAGGCTTTATAAAAAGAAACCAGGATCTTACTGAAAGATTAGTGCAAAATATCAAGAGGAGTCGTGCTGGAATTAGTGAGGAAGTTATTCATGATTATTTTGATAATCTGGAGGTATACGTTGCAGATATGCCTCCTAGTAACATAATAAACTTTGATGAGACCAACTTTACAGATGACCCAGGCCAAAGTAAAGCACTGGTTAAACGAGGAGTAAAGCATGCAGAGAAAGTCATGGATTCGTCCAAGACAAGTGTTAGTGTCATGATTGCAGCTACAGCTGAAGGTGTTGTTTTGCCACCATGTGTGGTATATAAAGCAAAGTATCTCTACCCAACATGGATTGAAAATGGCATTCCTGGCAGTGGGTATAACAGGAACACAAGCGGTTGGTTTGACCTTGAGATATTTGAAGACTGGTTTGAGAAAATTCTGCTCCCGTTTGCTCGTAAGCTGAACGGTAGAAAAGTAGGCCTACTGATTGGAGACAACCTCTCAAGTCATCTTTCTCTCCATGTTATTCAGTTGTGTGAAGAGAACGAAATTGACTTCATTTTACTTCCACCAAATACCACCCACATTTGCCAACCACTTGATGTAGCCTTCTTCCACCCACTAAAAGGAGCTTGGAGAAAGTGCTTAGAAGAATGGAAAATGAAAAACAGAGGAATCTTGCCTAAGTGTGAGTTTCCTAAGATGCTGAAGAAGACCTTCGAGGAAGTGGGTGTTCACCTAACATCCAACGTTGTGGCAGGATTCGCAGCATGTGGCATTGTTCCTCTAAATCGAGAAGCTGTCCTTAAAAAACTTCCAAAACCTCAGAGGGAAAATGAAGGATTGGAAAGACGGTGGAGTGACACATTGGTGGACCACTTAAAGGAATTAAGAAAGGAAACCACTGGAAGTACCGAGAAACGCCCAAGGCAAAAACGTCTCAATGTTGCGGCTGGCAAGGGAATAGTAGTTCGTGATCTCGTAGAGTCGGGTGATGATATGCATTCAAGATCATCAAACGAGAACCAGTTGCATTCTGATTCAGAGCTATTTGTCGAGGATGATACCGGTAGGTCTAGTGTCATAGATTATGGTGGAACTACTGAAGAAGGTGAAAACTGTAGTTCTTACAAGAGTGGTGAATTTGTATTGGTATCATTTCCGACTGGTAGCAGGAACAGACATTTTATAGGTCAAATAATTCAGATGGCTGAAAGTGACGCTGAAGTCAGCTTTTTAAGGAAAAGAGGATCCAAGCAGGTTCATTTTGTATTTCCAGATGTTCCTGATGTAGACAAGACTCCCCTCATGCAAATTGTAACAAAAGTGAAGCCTAAGGGCATCGGTCGTGGATGCTACATTTTCCCAGATATTGACATTTCAAAAATTGAGTGAAAATTTTTCATGATGTAAGATAATTGTTTGTATAGTGGCTGTCTTTTAAATGAAAATACAATGTTCTAAGCATAAAATATTCTATTTGTTAATTTACATATATGTTAGGTCCCTGAGGAACACCCTCTAGTATTTTAAAAATGAATGAAAACATAGCCTACCATACCTCTAGAGCTATTTCAACTTAAAAATTGGTCGGTTTCACCCCAGTACCTGGGTGAAGCCGTTATATGCCTTTAAAAAAGCAGTGATCGGCTTTTCAATTAAAATAACTCCAAAAGTACAATAGGCTATGTCTATATTCAGCATTAGATATAATGTTAAAATGCTAAGGATTACATGTATTTTTTTAAAACGAATTCTTCAATATATTCCCCCTAAAATAAAAGAAAAACTACATTTTTTGATCGACTTCACCCCTTCTGACGGTACGTATCTCTTAGTTTGTGTTTCGATCTACCCAGCTCACCTTCAGGATTCATCTTTATCGCTATATTTCAGTAATCCGTTCATCAATGTTGAAAAGTGCGAATTTGTTTCCTGAAGAAAGGCCTTCCTTGCTTGTGCTAGCCTGCAGTCTGCATTTTATGTCCTCATTACTTCTGCTGTAGCCAAGTAACCATATACATCTACTACCTTTAGAAGTTCATTTCCTAATCTATTTTTTCCTGTGTAAGCTGACTTTGTTCTACTGCATTCCGTTACTTTTGTTTAGGATTTATTTATTTTCATCTTGTACTCTTTCCCCAAGACTCTGTCTATACCATTCAATAATTTCTTCAGATCTTCTGCTGAGATAAAATTACAATTTTATCAGCAAACTTAAGGAGTTTTGATTTCATCTCCTTTGATTGCGATACCCTTTCCAAATTCTTCTTTGATTTTCTATACTGCCTCTTTCTTCTATATGAACATTCTGAAGGAGGGGTAACCTGCAGTCCTGCCTCACTCCCTTATGGAATACTGCTGCTTTCTCAAAGTCTTCGATTCTTATCACATCAGACTGATTTTGGTGCAGTTTGTAAATAATTCTTCTTTCTCGGTATCTGATAATGAATGCCTTTTGTTGTTCTACAAATGCTATGTATGTGTGCTTGTTCTTCTTAATTCAATCCTCTAAGATCAGACATAAAGTCAGGATTGCTTCATGCGTTCTTACATTTCTACTGTAGCCAAAATGCTATCCTCATGGCAATTCTCCTTTTTCAAGCATCTTGCACACTAAATTGAATAACATCTCCATGCTGGTTTCTCTTAAAGCAGTCAGTAAATCTGAATGTATGTTGTCAATTCCTGGTGCCTTGTTTTTACACTAGGGTCTGTCAAAACTTTCTCGAATTCTGACCTCAAAATTTGGATTCCCATTTCAGCAGCATCACTAGCCTCTTATTTTTCCAGAACCCTATCATCTACTTCTTAACCTTGATACTAGTGTTGGATATGTTCCTGCCATATTTCTGCTTTGCCTTTTTTCCCTACAAGTTTTTTCAATCTGGGCTCTTTTTGAGGGGATTTGCTTGGATACAGTGGGAAAGGTGCATATATGAAATGAGTTCAATCGCTGGACTGCAGTTTCATGGGATTATCAGCAAGCTGTTGACTATGTTCCTCCATATCCAATCCATCGGCACTGTCGTATCACCCATCACTACTCTTTCTTACCTAGTTTTCCTTTCTCCAAAAGGTTCCTTGATTTTCCTGCATGCAGTTTTTACCTTTCCTAGGACCATAAGGCCTTGAACATCCTTGCATTTCTCTTTCAGCCATTCTTCCAAAGATGATTTTCTGTGGTTTCCCAATTTTAAACCAGACAAATTCTGAAAATATACTTTAATTAACCCATTGGAACCTGACTAATTGTCTAACCTGCAGGGACAGAAAACTCTATTTACTTTTGAAAATTATGCTTTAATTTTGTTTGTTGAGGATTGATCAAAAAGTGGCATTTTTTCAAAGCTATATGCATCACAGATCAATGCCTAACTGTTCATTATCTGCTTCTCAGTCTTCAGTAGTGAATCATTGATATTTTTCGAAGCAGCTCTCCAGACGGAGTGGAACACCACATTTTTCACATAGCCACCTCACTTTGGACCTTATGTTATGACACTTGCAAACTTTGCAAACTTTCTTCCTTTCTATTGGAGGAATAGGCACTGAAAAATGCCTCCATACATTTGCCTTAAGCCGCAGGTGGCTGTCTTGAATGGGCATTCTCCCTTTTGTTGTCCTAGGTGAGAGAGTAACCCTCTGCAACAATTGCTTGGCAAATACTGTGAGGAATTCTGTATAATGCAGCTACCTGCCAGTAACTTTCTTGAGCACGTGTGAATTGAAGACAGCAATATCCAATAGATACAGCATTATCTTTTTATAACAATTGACTGTCCATCGCTTTAAGGTTCAATATGCAAGGACTTGGTCTTGATGATCCACTGCATTAATTTTCCAGTTGTATCTTCCAATGCCCTTGGGTTTATTCACTACTCCCTCTCCTTCACCTCGTTTTCTTTGAATTTTCACACCAAGGTCCAAGTCCTTATCAATATTTGAAAGTAAATGGACATCCTTTCTGTCATTCCATTTGTTGTTGATAATTTTATTAGCTGTCATACTAATAGCCTCACCATTCATCAGTTTTACTGTGCGGAACTCTGCAGGCACGTTCATCCTGTTAGACCATATGGTACCCACAGCATGCATTCCATTCTCTAACAAGGTGTGAAAAAGTTCGGGAGAAACATACCAGTTATCAAAATGTAACATATGACCTTGGTTCAAGTTTGCTTCCATTAGTTCCAGCACTGCTGGAATAACACCCTATTTGCCTTGTCTGGTATAAATTTTGAACTGGAACAGTATCCAAAAGCACTTTCACAGAGTTTATGCATTTTAATAACAAACCTGGCTTTTGTGGAAGGATTGTATTGCCCAAAGGAGGTTCCTACCTAGAAATTTCATAACACTGTCATCAATACCTATATATCTGTTAAGATTTTAGATATTCTGAAACTTTGTTTGCAAATATGGAATAACTGGTCTGATTTTTCTTAGACTTTCATTGGGATCTGTAAACATGTCATCAGAGAAGTGCAAAAATCGTGAAATTTGACAGAATAGTTCAAATGTCATTGTCACTGGAAATATTTTACTTTCTGAACCTTCCTCTTAGACCAGCAAAACTTGAGTTTAGGTTTTCTTACCTGACTCATGAGAATCATCAGCAAAAAATACGCCTTATCTCATCAACTATGCCAGGATAGCATTTACTATCACATTTCAGATTTTCTCATCAAATTATTCCCCTGGAAACAGCATAGTCATTGGTTCCTATCACAGTAATTTCCCAGAACTCATCCCCAATAAATTCTGAACACACATCTAATACACAGTCTTCTAAAAACAATGGCACTGAGACCAGAAACACTAGTGAGTGGAATTGTTTTCAGTGTATTGGAAATGTTTGACCAATTCCATGTTGAAGATCCATCTCGTAAAGCAGTCATGCCACCTCGGTCTTCGTTTACATCGTCCGTGCTGTCGTCATCACTAGAATCCTTTTCCCTAACACTCTCATTATTGGTGTAAGGAATAGCGCTGTCTTTTGAGGAAAAATCATTGTCATTATCATTTTCTATCCACTTTAAGATATCTACATAATCATCAGCCATGTTTGTTTACTAACAAGCCCTATCAAGTAGCATTTTTTAAAATGCAGTAGTCTATGGTCTAAGAAGGGTGGATTGTATTTAGAAGTTTCACTGAATGTCGAGGTCTGACTACATGGCTAAATGGTTAGTGTGCTGGCCTTTGGTCACAGGGGTCCCGGGTTAAATTCCCGGCAGGGTTGAGAATTATAACCATCATTTCTTAATTTCACTGGCATGGGGACTGGGTGTCTGTGTCTTCTTCATCCTCATTTCATCCTCATCATGACGTGCAGGTCGCCTACGGGTGTCAAATCTAAATACCTGCATTTGGCGAGCCGTACATGTCCTTGGACACTCCCGGCACTAACAGCTATATGCCATTTCATTTTTTATTGAACTTCGAGAAATAACCTACATGCGGCGCTTGCTGGTAACTAAAACTACAAACGTTTATAGGTTGTTACGGAACAGTTCTGCATGTTGGTGTTTGGTCCATATTGGCGGTGTATGGAATGGTTCCGTAAGTCAGCGCCAATGAGTTAATGCCAAGGCTGCTTCCTTCCCACTCCTAGCCCTTTCCTATCCCATCATTGCCATAGGACCTATCTGTGCTGAAGCACCATGAAGCAAGTTGTAAATAGAAACTTATTGGACATATACAAGGGTTGGAACTTTAATAGTAGCAAATATTGAATAACAACTCACACAAAAGATATGAATGTTGTACCAAGATTTACTGTCCTCTAGGATAGTTACAAGCATTGTGTACCTCTTGTTGCCAATGATGTGGACATCATAGTATGTCTATTGCAGCACCTGTAATGTTGATAGTTCGAATTGAGCAGTTTACTGCCTGAAAAATCTCTGAAACTTCTGGAGCAAAGGCCCGTAAGTGGTTTCTTTGTCTTGTGGATTATAGTATATGGTACAGCAATTCCCAGCCCCACTGAGCAAACAAATCAGCCACGTTTGCACTGTATGCTGCCAAGCGTTGTCGTGGAAAATGATGGGTAATACGCATTGACAGTATGCTGTGAAGGAACATAGTGTGTTAGGATAAAACCATCATAGTGATACATGAGTGTAGCAATAACTTTCACATGGCTGAAGTTCTCATGAACTCTCAATCTTTTGTGGTTTCCCGTAATGATGCAATTATTCCAATCAGTATTTCAGCTGTGGCTCATACAATTTAGCTCATGTCTCATCCATTGTAACAATATGGCATTAGCAATCCTCTTCTTCGTACTCCAAATGGTTACGAGCAGCATCATATCGTAATCATTTCTGCATTTCTCTTGAATCATGCTGAACCCATTTTGATGAAATTTTTCTCATGCCCATGTGTTCCTTCCAATATGAAGCACAGTCGTATTCGCTAACCCCATGTCTCGGGCCAGCACCATATCATAGGACATCGACCAGTGTCCCTTAACACGGCAAGAGCACTGACACCAGGATGACCTGGCTGACACACGTCTGCAACTTATTGGCATCCCTCTTTGAAGCGGTTTAACCACCGTGCCATGATCTTGTAAGGCTATGGAGTTTCCCTGCAAGCTTCCTGAAGATCTTGAGGACACTGCTGGGCTGTATGACCTCTGGCACATTCAATCTTCATCCAATTCCATTGTTCCTGTTTCAAAAACATTGTGACAACACTGTGTTAGATTGCCAGCTAACCCTACGCTGTGTTCATTATGCCTGTTTGCACGCATCTGATGTGAGAATGTATGCTCTGGAGTAAGGTAGGTATGCAACTAAAGTGTGCTGTCAGTGACATTATTAGATTCCATTGCATGGCGTCTCTGCAGCAGTGTTGTTTCTATTAAAGTTCCAACCGTCTTATCTCCCATACTTCAGTTTGTCTTTATATTCTAGATCTAATTAAACATCATTTCTGTTTTCATCCACCTGTGGCCTAATTAATCTTCATATGAAAAGTCCATTGAGAATATTTTGTGGATAAATCTGGAGAATTACCTCTTTCAAGCATGTTGCTTGTCATGAAGTTAATATAGATTGTTGTTTAAAGCTTTGTTGTGGTGAAAAAATGGGGTTGCCTTTCCGGTATTAAATTTTACTTTAAAGTCAGTATAATTCTACATGTGCTACGTGGCATATCCATAGATGCAGCCGATCCTGAAGAGACTCATCTGTGAAAAAATGAGCCTTGAGATTTTCCAGAGCAGTGTTTCCCATGTACTTCGTTCCTTAACTTTTTTTTGCAGCATTTGCTACACAAGGCGATGGGAGTTTCCTCTCTTTTGATGGCTGTTACTTTCAAAATATACAACATTAGTTATGTTTAGATTAATAAATTCATTTGAATATTGCTCTGTTGATGATATACACTATGACAGTTAACTAAATTGAATCTATTCACCTTTGTTAGTACAGTGGAAAGTTCACTTGTAAGGAAGCAAAATGTAAGGTTTCTCTGTTTCTAGAAACCCAAGGGATAACATTAATCTAACATCACATACTATATCAAGTGTAGACTACGTCAGTTGAATGATAACTTTTGAAAATGTTAGGCAGTTCTGCTCATGTCTAGGACACATATTAGGTAGTTTTGAACTCTCTGAACAGAGTCGTTTTAAGACCAAACCAGTACCCGTGGCTCTACAGCTCTGATGAGCATTACCCTGCCAAGCGACCTCTGCTCAGCCTGGCATGCAGTGTACAAGTCAAAGTGTGGTGAGCATAACACATTTTCTTGGCCATTATTCTTGGCTTTTTTGACTAAGGATTCTACCACTCTGTCAGTTAACACCTTCATTGTTCTCATATAGACTGACTGGACCAGCAACTGGACATCGGAGTCTAGTAATAATCTGTGACTTGTCTGGGAATCGATTCTGGAGCTTCCGGGTATGCGGTGTACTTGCTATCCATAGAAATTATGGCCAGCATTGTCCTTTAAAATATGAATGTAAATGTTGTAAGTCTATATTAATAAAGCCTTCAGATTGTCTGGAGTCAGTGAAAAGTCCATCAGCTGACTATTTGTTGTACGAACTTGAACATGGTAGGCAAGAAATTGACCTTTCTCTGGTTAAGATCCAATGTATGTCTGTTTGACAATCAGAGTCATCTGTGGGAACAGAAGAAACAAACAAGTGACCTGTCATTTAAGAATACATAATAGGATGAACACAATGACAGGAAGTTGTAGAAAAATTGCAGAGAATGTTGTTGTCCTTCAAGTTTTTCTTCTTCTTTTGCTCCCTCTTCCAGTGATGTCCTCTTTATCCTATTATGAATGCATTTTCTTGTTTGTGTTCTTCAAATAATTTTGATTTGACACTTGTTTGTTTCCTTTATTTCATTTGGAGAATAAATTGATGTTTTTATTGTGCAACTATGCAGTTTACTTTGTCAGCTGTGTCATATCTATTTTAAACTTTTCCTCTAGTTATCTGTTTACTCTACATTTCTTACTTTGTTTTACATATTTGTTTTTACAGCCGTCCACTGATATTAAGGATGAAATATGCGTAGATGAACACACAGTTAGTCAGTTGGTCACTTGTTTCAAAGAAGAAGACAAGTAAGTACTGTTTAGCTTTATTAGATTTTACACCTCTAACCCACAACCATATGGAATTTGCTATTTATGTGTTCAGTAGCTCCCTCTGCAGACAAGAGGTGGAGTGAAGTCCTCGATATCACAATATGCTGGGTTCAAGGCGAGCACAGGTCCATCCAGATCATTCCCGAATTCTGTACTTCACTCATGGTCCAAACTTGTTGGTTTGATCGTGGCTCATGAGAAAACTCCACAAAATTAAAATAAATCAACCTGTAGTATCTACTGATCATCAGGCTGCCTAGTTGGCACCACTCGGTATCTGAGCCAGTAGAATGATTATTAATATTACCATACCTGTACCAGTTTATTTGTCCATATTGTAATAAGTGTTCCTGGCATGTCTGGTTGACCATGACCTTGCTGTTTGCCATTCCTGCAACATGACCAGTCCAGAGAATCAACCTGCTGTGAACTAGGCACTTGATTCTGTCTCCTTTCATACTTCTGTACATCTTTGCATTCTTCTATCGAAACCTCAATTTCTTTTATTAGTGACACTTCGAAAATTCTTTCTGTTATATTGATATATTTACTGTCGCTTTCAGTGGCTTGTTAAGTTTCAAAGCTGTAGAATACACTGGCTCCAGTGATGGTATAGCAGAATTTTTATCTTGGTGATTTTAGGTACATATTTTTTAATGTTGTTTCAGATGGAAGAATAACATCGGATCCCTGCCTGGAATCTTTCTTATATTTCAAGGCCTGATTATTTGCAGTTGGATGACCATGTACTCAAGTTGTTTTCATACTCAAAATATATTCTGACTTTTGAAAATTTGATCCTGGGATCTAGTGGCTGAAAATCCAGCAGTGACCCACAGAGGATGGTGTGTTATGTTACATCATCTGTATTTTGTGTATTCTTCTTCACCTCTAGCACCTCATTATAAACACTGCTCCATACAATTAGGAAATATTCAGTTGTCTAAGTGACCAGTCTTAATTGCTCTGTGACATTTAACTTGGCCTCCTATTGCTCTTTCACAATTCTTGTTCTTACTTCTGACATTGTAAGTAGTAGCTGATTTCTGCACTATCTGGTGATCACAGGTAATGTATGGTAGGAATGCAAAACACCACACTTAAGTGCGGCCAGTATCCAGTATTCAGGACATAGTAGGTTCGAACCCCATTTTCGGCAGCCCTGAATATGGTTTTCCGTGGTTTCCCATTTTCACACCAGGCAAATGCTGGGGTGTACCTTAATTAAGGCCACATCTGCTTCCTTCCCACTCCTAGCCCTTTCCTGCCCCATGTTCACCATAAGACCTATCTGTGTCGGTGCGATTTAAAGCAACTTGCAAAACACCTCTCACCCACTCATCACCATATTTCAAGGACTATCAATTCAATAAAACTGGAATATGGTCATAAGTAACAGATAAGCAACCTATTTGAGAAATGCATTCTGGTATTGTTAAATTAAGTGAGTAAACAGAAGCAAAATTGGGGGCTGTTTCAGAGCAAGAGGTTGGTGGAAAGTATTTTCTGTGATAGGAATGTTGGCAACACTGCCTCTTGTTTGATTAAATTGAAGGAATCAAATGTTTGGTTTTGCAAGAATGTTATTCTCGAATATTTAAAGCTGCACCTCATCACAGCAAAATAATCAGAAAATAGTTCAAGATGGTGGCAAGCATATATGTAGTGATACAAGTTCTCCGAGTTTGTGTCATCTTTTAATGGTATAAAGTGTATTAACATCTGCAAATATAGTATCAAAGTACTCCTTGACAAATAGAGAATTTTATACAGATTTAGAAATTGATAAGTGCTCATTAGTAGTACCTAAATGTGAGATTAATTCTTGGGCATGGTATAGAAGTGAAGGTCTACACTCCACCGGAGGAATGGGTATCAGACGTCTGGGGGATTGGAGGGTTGCTGGAGAGAGCAAATTTGCCAAACCGCCCGTATCATTTCCCCACCTTGTGATGTGTTCAGTTGCACTTAGTGGAGATGTGGAATTGAACCCAGTACCTAACTCAGAAGTCTCATTCAAACGCCTGTGTAACATGTGCAATACTAAACATCATGTGAATCAGCTATTTATGGCACATACATTTTTTACTCACCAGTCCAGAGAACATGTGCAATGATTAATACATCTCTACTATAGAAAATTTACTCGGGGGTGCAGACATGTTTATGTTGGAAATGTAGTACTCCTCAATCTCAGAATCATTTTTAACATGACATCAGTGTAAATAATGATGTTAGCAACTCATAATATTGGACTGCACTTGACAGTTACTCTGTTTCATTTAATGCTCACAGTCAAAATATGTGAAGAATAAAAGGGAGTTCTGGCCACTCTTGTTGCTTTAGACCCACCAACTGTGTTAGTGAATCCAGGCTAAATTCATCAATCTATGTCACAGAAGTTGTACCTCTGTTGCACACACTATTTAGGAGAACTCAGGGGTAGGAACACTTATTGCTATGAAATCTGAATTCAACCCTGTACACTTTGAGCAGCTGGAAACAAAGGCAGAATTTGTTTGGGTTGAATTCACATGCACTGGAAACAAGTTCATTTCGGGTTCCCAGTACTGAGCTCTGAACCCTCCTGGTGACATCGATGAGGAATTACTACTGTCTCTGAGCTGTGTACAAAATATAAAACATTGAATCAAAAGTATCTAGAAGGCTGGTAATTTTATCATGGAGATGTTCTGGCAGCATGATCACCCTCACCTCCTGCCTCTTCCCATTAGTCCATTAGCAGCAACATCCGTTGTAGAATTCTACAACCAACATGTGTAATGGAAACTCTTGTCCTTACTACCCCTCCATCCTCAGTACTGAAAACAGAAGTAATCCTCTGTTCCTGCAAACATCTAGCAGTTACAACCACCATAAAATACAAGAAACCACTAGTAAAAAGAAATGTAATGGAGAAAACTATTACAACAAGAAAACTGGCTGGGATCTGCTATCATAACTTCTAAGGATCCATCTACCAATCATTACCAAGAAAAACTCTCCATATTTCACAAAAGGAATAGTCAAAATGATAAGCAAACAGAATACGCTTTACAGGAAACGGAAACAGGATACAAGCAATCTTACATGGGACAAATATAAATGCATGAGGAATATCACCAAGAAACTCATCCAAGAAGCATACAAAATCTACATAAACAAGATAAGTAACAATAGCAAAGACATGTGTTAATACCTTAATAGTAAATACGGCAAATCAGCATAAAGTGCATTCTACTCTAATGACAATAGTTGCCTACCGCAAGGTCATTGCCTCAATATTCAGTGAGATATTTAAAGAGGACAATAATGAGCTGGGGAAAAGTACAAATATGTACCCAAACACAGCTAAGCCATTACCTCTTTCTCCCTCCATCCTTTACTTCACAGAGATCAAGGTAATTAAGAGCCTACAAAATACTCGACCACTTGCTGCTTTCAGCCATGATAACATACCTCCACTTATCTTTGTGCAATGTGCGGAATCATTAGCTCCCTCGGAGTGCACATTGGAACATAATGGTGGCAAAATATTGTACTACCCACCGAGCTTGAGAGCTGCAGTCGCTTAAGTGCGGCCATTATTCTGTGTTCGGTAGATATTGTGTTCGAATCTCACTGTCGGCAGCCCTGAAGATGGTTTTCCATGGTTTCCCATTTTCACACCATGCGAATGCTGAGGTTGTACCTTAATTAAGGCCACGGCCGCTTCCTTCCCACTCCTAGCCCTTTCCTGTCCCATTGTCGCCATAAGACCTAACTGTGTCGATGTGACGTAAAGCAACTAGCAAAAAAAGTTTTACTAATGAGACTAGGGACATGGTGTAAGACTTTATACATATGCTTTACTCATAGAGGGGAAACACTGGAGGGTGATTTTCAGGACACAGTGCTGGACTTGAAACAAGATTTTGGCTACACATTTTGCTAATGGGACTAGGGAGATGGTGTAGTGTTTAATACTGATAGGGGCATAATGGAAGGCAACCTAAGGAACTAGGAGTTGAACGTGTAGTTCTATGCAAGATAGTGTGTATACATTTTTATATGGGACTAGGGAGGTGGTGCAAGGCCTAACAATTTGAATTGCTTGCATGGTCGTAATGAAGGTCAATCTCAGAGTCTCAGAGCTGAGTGACCACGGAGTCACTCACTTGTTGATTTCAAATTTCTGTGCTTATAAATTTGAACTTTAGAGACTTCTAATTGCATACCATAAATATTTACATTACATAGAGATTAAAGCTTTGGGTTCAGAACTTAAGAAATGTGTTGAAAGATAGCTATGAAGTCTGTGTAGACTTACTAAAAGTAACTTAGGTGCTGTGCGCTAACTTTTCGAGTCTTGAAAACTGCATTGCATCAGCCTAAAAGGCTGATTTAAGAATGGTAGTCAGAAGTGAACTTAAAAACTTAGTGGAATATCAAGTTCATATAGACTACCTTAGGCTGAGAAGATATCATATTATTCTAAATACTGAGTGGTTAAAATGGTTGAGGTGCTGGCCTCCTGACCCCAACGTGGCAGGTTTGATCCTGGCTCAGTCTGGTAGTATTTGAAGGTGCTCAAATTCGTCAGCCTTGTCTCAGTAAATTTACTGGCATGTAAAATAACTAACTTCCAGCACTTCGGCATCTCCAAAAACCATAAAAGAGTAGTTAGTGGGATGTAAAGCCAATACCATTATTATTATTAATTCTAAGTATGGTACAAGCACCCATCCATCATCCAAGTTTGGTAAACTGACTGTTGAAAACTGTGTGGTCATCAGCAATGGGCATTTGCTACTAAGCAAGGGTCAGTTAAGCATGAAAATGAGCAGGGTCGAATAAGTAATTAAATGATAGGGGGCAATTGAGCAAGGGCTTAGTAGCAGTTACTAATGAGTGCGGGATAATGAGCAGTGACTAAAATGTGTAGATTAATGAGGGTTGTTTTCATTTTATGCAACAATTTTCTTACAGCTCAGTTAAGTTTATATTCATAAATGTCTGTGGTAATATAGCCTGTACACAAACTCGAAAACACAAGTTCGGCCAAAAATGATTGGAAATGTTATGTTTTACATCTTTAGTTATGTAGCATTTTTCGATAAAATGACTACTAATGCTGTTATAAAGGAATTGAATTTTATACTTCCCCCTAAACTGCCATTTTAGCTAGCCTACTATTTTGAGTGTCTCTCTTGCTTTATCCAGGCTTGAGACCTGCTCTACAGGTAGAGTTGGAGATAACACCCTAAGAGACATAGGTTATTGAAATTCTGCTACATTATAGTGTACTGTATGTTACAAAAAATAAAAGGAAGGTACTGTACTGTAAAAGCTGTTACTCAGTAATACCCACACAGTGTAATTCTTGCCCTATTTCTAGATTATCTGCTTCATACTTTGTGTAACGACAATCTTGATCAGCTCTTATCTGTTACAAGCATTCTACAAGTAGGTTAGGATTATACATCTACATACGGTAACAGAGGCTTGTGGTGCACATTTTGGACTAAGTGCAGACAGTTGATATGTAAAACACTGTATTTAACCTGCTCTGTTGGTGAAAAGGCGTTGAGGCCTTTTCGGTTGTCCTCTTTATCATCATCGCCTTCTTCATTATGTACCTCATCCTGCTTCTCTCCTTCTTTAGATGGTTGCACTGAAATAAATATTGTAATTGGCTTAAACAATGGAATAAGATTCAGAACTCTGATGGTAAATACCATTGAGATCTTCTTTTTCTTCCTATTATTTACCTTGCTTTTCTTCCTCTTGAGATGTGAGCATAGGAACAGAATTTGTTTAAATTTTGACAATGAAGAAGGGTTTAAAATGTTTTGTAAATTTTTTTATATTCATAAATAAATAAATAAATAAATAAATAAATAAATAAATAAATAAAATTATTCGGTAGAATATGTTTGAGCTCTTTAAACTTCTTTCTCAGTGAAGCTGCAATACAAGCTCCTTCATGATGTTTGCCACTGGAAGGATTCTAGAACAGACTTTTACAGTGTTCGCACCCAAAAATTGCACTACACATCACCTTATGACACTCTTTTTGTACCCCCAGAGGAAGGTTCTTCCACAATCTTTGCAAATATAACCTGGGTAAGTTGTTTCATGGTAGATATATTTCTAATGACAGAGAGAGGCAAAGAGAGATGAACCAATCCTTTTAGTTTAATAGTTGGATGGAGTTGAGATAGGTGCATATGATTTCTAATATTTTAGAATGCTCTGTTATAAGACTTATGGGACAATATGAATTTAATTGGGATGGTAGTTTTTGGGGTTTCCAAAATTACAAAATTTTGGCATGTACCCAATTTTGTGGAAGGGAGAGGATAAATCCAATATGGGGAATTATAGTGTGTGCTTTATTTTGGAGTTGTAGGAAGTGATGTCGGGCTTCTTTTATGTAGTAAAATGAAAATGTTAAAGGTCCACCTTTTCAATACCATGAATGTTTATTGATGGGAATATATATCACATAGCGTTTAGAGAAGGTTGGTACTAGTTCGACGCTCATTATGCGTCATCATCAGCCAACAAATCAATTGAGCAAAATGCAACTTATCGAATAGCAATATATAACACATGATAGCACCTACAAGACAAATGTTAAACTATGACTAGTTGAAATATAAAACACATGGCAGCAAATACAAGGATTAATGATGAAAGCTAATTTGTCAAAAGTTAAAACAATGAGAGCAAAATAGAGAAGGTAACAACAATTAGGGTATGAAACATGAGAAAGTAGTCCAGCTTGAGGTTTGTAAAACATAAGGTGTATCTATATACAACATTTAAATGCACCAACTAAGGCAAATTTTAAATGTAACATTAAAATGATGAGGGTAGGGTGCGTATAACCATCTAAAACGTATGACAGCACCTATAAAGTCACTGTTAGATTATAAGCAGTTGAAATGATGTGGTGTGTCTCACTGTAAAACATAACATTTTTGAGAAGGTATCCCCGTTGTTGAGTCTTGATAAACAAGAGAATAGTCTAGCTTGAGGTGCATAAATCATGAGGCAAAAGAATTAATTCTGAGTTAAGCCTGTTAATTACCACAACTTAAGAGAACAAGATTATTCTTCCCACTGATAACTGCCAAGCCCTCTTGCTGTATTAACCATCCACCTAGTTTCTTGAAATCACAGAATTCCAATTCTTCTCATCATTAGATCCACAACCACTCTACCCTTCCCCGTCACTGATCCAACATTCAGGATTCCAATTCTCACTTGAACTTGCTTCTTTAACCAGGCCTGTCCATCACCCAGTATCCTTTGCTCATTTCTCACAAGTGGCAGGCAGAATCCTTGCACGTCGCTTCTAGGGCATTCCCTAGCAGTTTCCTAGTCTAATATTGTAGAACTTGTCATACTTGTATGGTTTTGGCTATTGAGTTTTAAAGCCGGATGCCCTTCCTGTCACCAACCCGTTTCCAACTTTCCGGAGATAAATTATGTAACCTCTGTGTCCTAGGCAACGCCGTGAGGAGCATACAATGTGCCTGTCTTCTTCGTATTTTCCACTGCATTCTCAACAAATCGATTAATATGGCTGACACTTTAGGTAAGATTGTAAACGTATTATCAAGTGCCTTTCTTCAGACTGCTATCCATGGATTAGTTTTCGGTTAAAACAAAATGGCTGCCAGTTATGACACTAAAGTTGTGCAATGTTTGTGTCTAAAAACACTATTAAACGATGGTATACTTACAAGATAACATTACCCCGCCTTCAGAACATATTATTGTCTTCTGAAAGAGCGATCTATGAGAACCTGGAAATGGACTTTGCGGTACTAATATTTTTTTTTACTATTTGCTTTACGTCGCACCAACACAGATGTCTTATGACGATAGGATATAAAGTAAGGCCCACGAGAGTTGAAGTCTGACAGGTGAGCGGCGAAAGCTGTAACTACGAAGTACGCTGCGTTGTCATAGTTACCTCAATTCGCGGTCTACCACCTTTCAGACAGGCTGAGTGTTTAATAAAACATGTAGGCCTAGGCCTAATGCAATTCATTTACCCTTGACCGGTTCCTAAGCTCGTGTTAATAATTCCAGCATTTAAGACAGAACACATTATCGATATATATAAGAAATTTCATAATCACTAACAAAAACATCAGTTTCTGACAATAACCTCAACAAATGCACATGTTAATTACGGTATATAACAACACTACCCACATTGATAGTTTTTATTATTTAACGCCGATTGTTAACGGTACCTGTACAATTCGGGAATAAACTACGGTATAATAAACACAATAGGAAGACGGTACTTCATCGAGAAAAGAAATCAGTCAGAATATGAATGACAATGATGGAATTAAGGAGACATTCGGACTTTCCCCCGTAATTGCTCAGAAAATAGCAATAAAATGTACAGACATGCAATGTACACAAAGCACTGAACCGAGATATTTGTAAAAATAAAAAGTACTCACTGCTCTGCCGACAGCAGTCAGTCATCTAGAAGGGGCTCTATCCCATCCATATCATCTCCTGTACTATCCTGCTCGTTGTCACTGTCACTGACACAATCATTTCTCTTCCCTGGCTTCGAACAGTCGCACCTCGGCCAGTTGTATTTTTTGGCGTTTCTTTTGACTTGGAAGTCATTGTTAAACACTCAAAAGAACCGATCAAATAAAACTACACGGATTCTTAACGAATAATGGAGTACTTCACACTAACACTATAGTCACACTACAAGATCGCTAACATCTACAGACGAACAAAATTAGGAACAACTAGCCACCGATAAACTTAAAGAAATAAACTAACACCTAACATAATATTCTGAAAACATACACATTAAGCAGCAACGACTAGCACAGCTAACACAGTACCATTCGGAATACTATCACAAAAGCGACTGAGAGCAAGCCAACCCACGTGGTGATAGCGTCCTAAAATGTTGCAACTCTGTTATCGTTGCCATAGCAACAGGCCATTTTCGAACAGCGTTAGTCAACTTTTTCTCGCCGGTGGCGCTAAACGTCAGACTTCAACTCTCGTGGGCCCTACTGTAGGAAAGGCCTAGGAATTGGAAGGAAGCGGCCGTGGCCTTAATTAAGGTACAGCCCCGGCATTTGCCTGGCGTGAAAATAGGAAACCACGGAAAAACATCTTCAGGGCTGCCGACTGTGGGGCTCGAACCCATTATCTCCCGATCACTGTGCAGTATAAAAAAATGTTGGCACTATCTGACATGGGGAGATAATGACTGGATGCAGATTGCCATGTAAGCAGATCACCATGTGAGGAGATTCATTCATCGAAGCAAGATCCAATTTCATCAGAAATTTAAGTACATTTTTATAATGTAGCAAACTTTCTCTGTGGAGGAGGAAACCATGCCGACTCCAGGATGCAAGCAGGCTGATGCAGCATCGAGCGTTGGGACTCCAAGGTTCTGTTCATCCTTGTAGAAATAGTACTAGCCTATGCATTGATGGTAGTATTTCTGTTGGATTAGAGCTTTTTGGCAATATTTCCATTCTTCTTTCTTATGGGTAATGGTAGTGTTGTTACATTGTGAGTGGATGATTTGTAGGACTCTATTAGCGTAGTTAGTCAGAGAGTGTCTTCTGGTATTGTTCTAAATGGCCCTCTATATGCTTAGAATGCTATTTGAAAATCATAGACCTCTCTGATAAAAGATGAATTTATGTGAGATTAATTTCAAATGTGTGACCTCGTGTGGGACAAAATTACGTCACAATCGACATGTTAAATTTCAGAGTATATTTCACTTTATGCATTTCATTGGATTTAATGCAAGGTAGTGTCATCAGATTCAATGTCGAATTCAGATTTTTGGTGATATCAATAGTCAGCAATAATAATAATAATAATAATAATAATAATAATAATAATAATAATAATAATAATAATAAAGTTGAAGGTCGGGCTAAACTGAAATTTAATGGTTATGAGTGTTAAATGTTATAATTTCTGACATCTGACACTACAGTGACGTTATGTTAACCAGCTTGGTATGAAAATGTGAAACCACTTTAAAACCATCTTCTGAGCTGCGGATTCGAACTTACCATTCCTCGAGTGGACTTTCTTGGCTATAGGACCTAAAAACCATGCAGCAAACTTTCTCTGTGGAGGAGGAAACCATGCCGACTCCAGGATGCAAGCAGGCTGATGCAGCATCGAGCGTTGGGACTCCAAACTAAGTTAATATTTTATCCTAAAGTTCTTTCTGATCTTACCCTGCATAGTGATGTCGTTAAAACATTGTCAGTCAGATCCACTGATTGTTTTTAATTCATGCTAATCTGTCATCATCAATCACTTTAGATTCTTGTTAATTAATACATGTTGAAGTTTTAATTATGGTTTCATATTGTTGCACCAAAAGTGTCTGGTTACCTAGCGGGCAGCCCCCTTTAAACAAGAAATATCATCATTGTTAATCTAGTCGGTGATTATAGCCCCACAGTGTGAGGAACAGTATCGGTCTGCATTGCTTGTGAATTGTACCCTAATGCGGGGAACACCATTGGTCTGTATTACCAGTGAGTGGTGCTATTATATGTGACATTCCTTATGTCTATATTACCTGTGATTAGTACCAACATGTGTATGATACCAGTGATTAGTACCACTGTAGCAGGACGGCCATGGTTCTGCTTTACCAGTAATCAGTACTATTGCATGACGTAGTGACATGGATTTGGACCCTTATTGACAATACACATTATCTCTGAAAATAAGGCATTGTGAATTTGATCCACCGAATGTTTTGGATTTATGGTCATTTTGTCATTGTCATTCATTTCAGATATTACTTCACAATACAAACCAAACCCTTTAATTGTATTTTTTGCAAACTTGATAATGATAGCAATTCCGATTGTAGAAAGTTCAAACAAACAAACATAGATTATCGCAGCAATTTTGTAAAGGAAAATAACCTCTGCTATCTGTGTTTTTTGCTTCGCATGTATTTAAACAGTGTAAGCTGCACAAATACCCCGGTAAAATGGACCCCTCACCTTATAGATTTGTAAAGAACAAACAATTCCCAATAATGAAATTAATGATAGAAGTTCTGCAATTGTGCAACCCAGTCAAATATTCAGCTAAGCTCAGGTTGTGTAGCAGGAAATATTGTACTAGTTAATGATTTTTGGACTGGGGGAATCATTTATCCTTAGTGTCTTGCCGTCTTGTTACGATGTTTGGCATTTTTACTTTGATTTGTTGGCTACTTGTATTTGGTATAGGCAATACTGATTTATCGCCTGGAAGATCCACATGCAACTTTGTTTAGTTCTCTAATGTGTCAGATAATACATTGAAGCTGAACTGTGCAGTCATGAATACAACCACAAGCCAACTTCATGCACAGCAAATTGTTTCAGTTGGTATATTGTTCGTGATCATTTTATATGTTGGTATATTCAAGAAGCATTCTGCTATTTATATCTTGCTAATAGCTGAAATCTGTTATGAAATTCTGTTTTATAATACCGTGCATAAGACAGTTTATCTCAACTTGTTTGATGACTGAATTTGGTTGGGGATTTACAGGCACCATCCCTGAGTTTGTATTAAGAATAATACCAAGGTTCGATTTGAATTTGTAAACAAAGCCACGTGCTTTTTGACAGCTGTCATCGACAACAACGCATCGCTAACCTCACTGCTGCCATCTTGACGGGCCTAAACCTCAGTGGTACCAACTTAACCTAACTAGCGCGAGATTTGAATTGGTACACAAATCCACGTGTTTTTTGACAGCCACGTGCTTTTTGACAGACAACAACGCATCGCCAACCTCAGTACTGCCATCTTGACGGGCCTAAACCTCAGTAGTACCAACTTAACCTAACTAGCGCGGGATTTGAATAGGTAAACAAATCCACGTGCTTTTTTGACAGCTGTCATCCGCCATCTTTAAACCACAGAGCACTGTGCTGCCCTCTTTATCGCAGTAGCTGCAAATTCGTCACCTGTCATCCGCAGTGCTGCCATCTTAACAGGCCTAAACCTTAGTGCTACCAACTTAACCTCACTAGCGCGAGATTTGAACCGGTAAACAAATCCACGTGCTTTTTTGACAGCTGTCATCCGCCATCTTTAATCTATAGAGCACAGTGCTGCCCTCTTTAGCTACTTACCTTTGAAATGTGGTGGTGGATAATTTGAAAAATGCTTTTGGACAGCAGCCATCTTTAATCTAGAGAGCACCGTGCTGCCCTCTTTAGCTAGATACCTTTGAAATGTGGTGGCAGGCAATTCCACATGACAGCAGCCATCTTTAATCAAGAGAGCACCGTGCTGCCCTCTATGTGGTGGCGGCAAATTGAAAAATTCTACATGCTCTTGTTTGGAAACAAACTCACGCACTTTTTTGACAGCCGTCATCCGCCATCTTTAATCAATAGAGCACAGTGCTGCCCTCTTTAGCTAGATACCTTTGAAATGTGGTGGCGGCAAATTCCACGTGCTCTTATTTGGAAACAAAGCCATGTGCTTTTTTGACAGCTGTCATCCGCCATCTTTAATCAACAGAGCACCGTGCTGCTATCATGCGGGCAATTTCGTCAGCTGTCATCCGCCATCTTTAATCCACAGAACACCGTGCTGCCCTCTTTATGGCTACTACCTTAAGCACGTAGTAGCGGGCAATTTGAAAAGTTCTGTTAGCTATCATCCGCCATCTTTAATCAAGAGAGCACCGTGCTGCCATCTTTAGCTAGATACCTTTGAAATGTGGTGGCGGCAAATTGAAAAATTCCACGTAATCTTGTTTGGAAACAAACTCACGTGCCCTTTAGCCCTTTTGCCCATTAGCCCTTTAGCCAATTAGCCCTACAAGCAATGTGCGGTAAGGAAGAGGAAGAGTCCTTTCATCCTTTCTGCCCTTCTGATAAGATGTAACCCCTGGGTTCCATACCCTATCACGATTTTTTTTTCGGCTTTTAGCATTTTGCATAGTAGCCCTAGCCTGCACAAGCTACATGCTTGTAATCCATGTCAACAGATTGAAACAATATGTTTCCGAACCGATATTTCATGTTACATATTTATGTAATAACTTGTTCAACAGCTAGGGACTTAAATGTAAGCAGAGTATTTCTTATAGCACTAGCGTTCTGTTTAATTTTACTTCCCGCATAAGCTACATGCTTGTAACCCATGCCTCAGATTGATTGATATTTCATGTTACATGTTTATGCGATAACTTGTTCGACTGATTTTCACATAAGACGAATGATGAAAGGGAAATAATTTGAGGTTATACTTTTGCTATATCGTTTACCGAGCGAGTTAGCTGCGCAGAATGGGTACAGTGTGTTTTTGATTTTTACACTAGGCAAATCATTGAAGTTGTAGTTTTGCAATATTGCTTACTGAGCGAGTTAGCTACGCGATATGTGCACAGTGTGTTTCCATAGTTTTTGATTTTACACTAAGCAAATCATCAAAATTGTACTTTTGCTCTGAACACATCAAACAATGTTCTGATCATATGTTGAAGTTAACAACATCGATTACAGTGTTCGATTCTAGTCTTGTTATGTTTCATTCTGATCTTCTTAGAACAAGGGTACCCCTTAACATGTTCTAAATACATGCTGTATTGAGTACAGTGTTCGATTCTAGTCTTGATCACTTATTTTGTGTTCTGAACACATCGATCAATGTTCTGATCACATGTTGTATCGAGTATAGTGTTCGATTCTAGTCATGATCACTTATTTTGTGTTCTGAACACATCAATCAATGTTCTGATCACATGTTGAAGTTAACAACATCGATTACAGTGTTCTATTCTAGTCTTGTTATGCTTCAATCTGATCTTCTTAGAACAAGGGTATCCCCTGACATATACTAAACACATGATGTATTGAGTACATTGTTCGATTCTAGTCTTGATCACTTATTTTGTTTTCTGAACACATCAATCAATGTTCTGATCACATGTTGTATCGAGTACAGCGTTTGATTCTACTCTTCTTACGTTTCGAAAGTATAAACATGCACAATAATGTTATCGCAGCACACGCTTGCCTTCGCGATGCAGGTTTAAACTTGTTCGATATAAAGCTATGCCTTGACATAAGAGGCGGAGGAGGAGGAGGAGGTAGAGAAGGAGGAGGAGGTAGAGAAGGAGGAGGAGGAGGAGGAGGGGGGGAGGAGGAGAATGATAAGGCCTTGGCAGCCTATGTATAGTCGCCATTGTTTAAAGATGACAGCTGTCAAAAGAATTTTTCAAATTATCCACCACCACATTTCAGCTAAAGAGGGCAGCAGGGTGCTCTGTTGATTAAGCACATAGAATTTCAAATTGCCCTCCACCGCATGCATAACAGCAGCTGTTATCTCGCGCAGTAGCCTCTAAGCTAGCTTTCTTCATAAGAGTAGCCGCCATCTTGTGCGAGCACCCCTAGGTTGTCTCATAAGGAGCTATGTATAGTCACCATTTTGTGTCCGCCATCTTGCGTAAGCATCCCTAGGACGTCTCAAGCCATCTTGTGTCTCATAAGAGGAGCCACCATCTTGTAGAAATAGATAGCTGCCAATGCCAAAGGGCTTAAGTAGGAATCGAACCGTTGATCTCATCATTAGACTATATGTTTTTCTTGTTCCTGATACTACGAACCTACGTATTAGGCGGAAAAATTTTGTCCGTTTTGCTCTACGATGCACCGTTTTCGAGATATTTAACATTTTGCATTTAAGCCTCCAAATTTAATGAATCGAACCAGCACGGTACGTTATACTCTCTACCATAGCTAGACCTGATCATGTTACGAAGACTCGCTTCAATACAAGCTAAAACAGAGCAAATGCCAAAGGGCCTAAGTAGGAACCGAACCGTTGATCCCATCATTAGACTGTGGTTTTCTTGTTCCTCATACTGCGAACCTAGGTATTGGACGGAAAAATTTTGTCCGTTTTGCTCTACGGTGCACCGTTTTCGAGATATTTAACATTTTGCATTTAAGCCCTAAATTTAACGAATCGAACTAGCACGACACGTTAGCCTCTAAGCTAGCTTTCTTCATAAGAGTGGCAGCCATCTTGCGCAAACACCCTTAAAGCGTCTCATAAGGAGTTGTGTATATCTGCCATCTTGTGTCCGCCATCTTGCGCAAGCATCCTTACGGCGTCTCAAGCCATCTTGTGCAAGGACCCTTAAGCCGTCCTATATTAGCAGCCGCTATCTTGAGCAAGCATCCCTAGGGCATCTCATAAGGAGTCATGTATAACTGCCATCTTGTGCAAGCATCCCAAGGGCGTCTCATAAGAACCTATGTATAGCAGCCATCTTGCGTAAGCACCCTTAAGGAGTCATGTATAGCCACCATCTTATGCAATTAGCGTCGAGAGATGGCTGCTGTAGAATTTTTTTTTTAAAATTATCCACTACCACATTTCAAAGGTATCTAGCTAAAGATGGCAGCACGGTGCTCTCTTGATTAAGGATGGCGGATGACAGCTAACAGAACTTTTCAAATTGCCCGCTACTACAGAGGGCAGCACGGTGCTCTGTAGATTAAAGATGGCGTATGACAGCTGACGAAATTACCCGCATGATAGCAGCACGGTGCTCTGTTGATTAAAGACAGCAGATGACACCTGTCAAAAAAAGCACATGGCTTTGTTTCCAAACAAGAGCACGTGGAATTTGCCGCCACCACATTTCAAAGGTATCTAACTAAAGAGGGCAGCACTATGCTCTGTTGATTAAAGATGGCGGATGGTAGCTGTCAAAAAAGCACGTGAGTTTGTTTCCAAACAAGAGCACGTGGAATTTTTCAATTTGCCGCCACCACATTTCAAAGGTATCTAACTAAAGGTGGCAGCACGGTGCTCTCTTGATTAAAGATGGCGGATGATAGCTAACAGAACTTTTCAAATTGCCCGCTACTACGTGCTTAAGGTAGTAGCCATAAAGAGGGCAGCACGGTGTTGTGTGGATTAAAGATGGCGGATGATAGCTGACGAAATTGCCCGCATGATAGCAGCACGGTGCTCTGTTGATTAAAGATGGCAGATGACAGCTGTCAAAAAAGCACATGGCTTTGTTTCCAAACAAGAGCACGTGGAATTTGCCGCCACCACATTTCAAAGGTATCTGGCTAAAGAGGGCAACACTGTGCTCTATTGATTAAAGATGGCGGATGACGGCTGTCAAAAGAGCGCGTGAGTTGGTTTCCAAACAAGAGCATGTAGAATTTTTCAAATTGCCGCCACCACATAGAGGGCAGCACGGTGCTCTCTTGATTAAAGATGGCTGCTGTCATGTGGAATTGCCTGCCACCATATTTCAAAGGTATCTAGCTAAAGAGGGCAGCACGGTGTTCTCTAGATTAAAGATGGCTGCTGTCAAAAAGCATTTTTCAAATTATCCGCCACCACATTTCAAAGGTAAGTAGCTAAAGAGGGCAGCACTGTGCTCTATAGATTAAAGATGGCGGATGACAGCTGTCAAAAAAGCACGTGGATTTGTTTACCGATTCAAATCTCGCGCTAGTGAGGTTAGGTTGGTAGCACTAAGGTTTAGGCCCGTTAAGATGGCAGCACTGCGGATGACATGTGACGAATTTGCAGCTACTGCGATAAAGAGAGCAGCACAGTGCTCTGTGGTTTAAAGATGGCGGATGACAGCTGTCAAAAAAACACGTGGATTTTTTTACCTATTCAAATCTCGCGCTAGTTAGGTTAAGTTGGTACTACTGAGGTTTAGGCCCGTCAGGATGGCAGTACTGAGGTTGGTGATGCGTTGTTGTCTGTCAAAAAGCACGTGGCTGTCAAAAAACACGTGGTTTTGTTTACCAATTCAAATCTCGCGCTAGTTAGGTTAAGTTGGTACCACTGAGGTTTAGGCCCGTCAAGATGGCAGCAGTGAGGTTAGCGATGCGTTGTTGTCGATGACAGCTGTCAAAAAGCACGTGGCTTTGTTTACAAATTCAAATTTCCCGCGTGAGGCGGAGGAGGCCTCTGGGATGGCCCCTCGGGAGGCGGAGGAGGCCTCTGGGAGGGCCCCCTGTGAGGCGGAGTCGGAGGGTGCCTCTGGGAGGGCCTCCCGTGAGGCGGAGGCGGAGAGGCCCCTGGGAGCCCGGAGGAGGAGGCGGCCGCCGAATCCCTGCATTATACTACTGAAGGGAAAATGTTTAACATGAAATTAACCAGGTCAAGGAAAAATAATAAAGGTTTTGTACATACGTGCCATTTCAAATAGACACAACTATCGCCGACAATCAAGGCAAATGGGCGACTACATTCAGTAATTGATTATGCCAGGAGGTTCACCCAGGTCACGCTTCCCGCCTGATTCTTATTCAAATTCACAGCACGAAATTTTTATTTGGTCAGTGCAGGGAAGCTTCATATATCCAATAAAAATGCCCACGCAATACACGCCTACACAAAATTAGACGTATCAGAACAGCAACAATCCACTCCTCAAGAAAAATCAAGTAACAAAGGGGAAAAGTACCTAAGCTCCCATAGGGTGAACAGGGGGCTGAGGACCAAATAATACGCAAGATTTGGTGTAATGAAACAACAGATAGTGACTAAAATAAAAATGAACCATACAAGAAAAGGAGATAACGTATGATCGACGCAGGTACGGACTCAAAGAAAAGAAGACGAATCCTAAAGGGACCGAACGAAATGAAAAGTAAACATTCAATAAAATACAAACATAAATACGTCTGTTGTCCTCCAATCATCCAATCACAACATTCGCACGACCTTTCACTCCAGCATGATAAGGTATACATAACAGCAATATCGCAAGTAGGTTAAGGGCCGGACCCAACCAAAGTAGTGACCTCCCAGAGTCGCAGGATAACGGGCACAGGCCCATCAAATGCCAGCACTTCACTGGCCACGAGTAAGGCAATAAGCATATCCTTCGGGCCATGTAATAAACCATGCATACGTTGGCAGTATATTGTAATTCGTACAGATCCGGCCATCGTGGGCTCCGATACGGATCGCGAGTTATTTCGCACGGTTAATTCTACGCAGGCAAGAGGTACAAGAGCAAAGGTGCAGGTCCTTATCATTAATAGGAATAAAGTCTTCGAGGCATCACATACATCCATCCCGTTCGGACGACGGTGGAAACAGTACGTAACAGAAATATAAGACAAGAGAAACAAATATTAAGCAAGGAGTGCAGGTACCTGGCGATATATAAACCAAAGGTTAGAAAGATCAAATGGTCATAGCATTCATTTGAACCTTTTACAAACATCCTGATACGCCACAAAGGCTGATCCATTCCGCATGGTTTCCATGTTGATATTTCACGTCATAAAAACTAAAACTCAATCAAAGAAAAGCAAAATGCTATTCTTCCGGTAGAAAGCTTGACCATCACTGATTAAGGGCAGAGAGCTGTCACCTGACGAGTACATCGGGAAACACTTAATTCACGTAGTGCGAGCTAGTTAAAAACGTGCCAGGTAAAAGTGTTCGGAAACGAACCAGAACGACACACTATCGGTACAGGGCCATCACCACATGGCACGTTCTCTGTCTATTGTTTGAAGGTTCAGAACTCACCTTGTTACTCTTTCAGCTGATAATGCTAAGATGTACAAATGTGTGTTAATACATCCCATCCACAGGAGTTTTCAGAATATTGCATGGTGTAAATCCTCTGATGAAGATACCAACAACTACCACCTTATACTGTAACAAGTTCTGATCTATTTTTTGCTCTGAGATATCTAGTTCAGCTTGCTGACGAACACACAGATTCTCACCCTATTGCATGTTCTTGCTTTTACCTTGACGATGTGTTGACATGTACGCCTACTTGCTCAGTTGATGTAGCTGAGGAGATTCAGTCAGAAATGTCTTGCTGACTTTATAGTACACATGTGTATCTCGGAAATGGGACATCAGATTGTCCAGAAGCCCATTCCAATGTCCCCGCAGATGATGGAGAAATCTTGTCAAGATATAACCTCACTAGGATTGAAGATATTAAAACATTAGGTATTAATTTCCATACTAAATGTGATGGGTGTCAGTTACAAATGAACTTTGAAGAATGCAAATAACGAAATCACCAAGAGAAGCATTCTCTCACTCACTGCTTCCATATGGGACTTTTGTGAATTATTTGGATGTGCTGTGGTTAAGTGCAAGCCTATCGTATATTTTATTTGGCAATTTATACGGGCTTATCTGTTAGAGCCTTTATCTGAAATTATTGATGCTCTGAGTGGTATCTAATGTGAAAGATGCAATTTTGGTATATGTATTGCTTTTGCTTCTGGACATTGTATTTAATATTTTATCTTTCTCATAATATGTAATAACCTTTTTTTGTTTTTGTATTCTGTTTTCTAGACTTGGGAACGTTGCCTTGTTGACCGGAGGTCCAGTGGGTACATCTAACAGTAGCTGTAAAATATTGAAAGGAGGAAGTGAGATAATGTGCATTTTGCCTACTCATAATGAATGCAAACTACAGAGGTTCTCTCACTCTGATCAAAATCCAATCCATCCCGTTACCCGCCTGCTGTCGCATAATGCTGAGCGTGCACTCTCCTGTGATCAATGTGGTAGTGCATTTTCTCGGAAATCTGTTCTTCGGAATCACCTGCTCACACACACTGGGGAGCGTCCACATTCCTGTGATCGATGTGGTTCTAAGTTCTCTCAGAAGTCCCATCTTCGGCAACACATGCTTGTACATACTGGAGAGCGTTCCCACTTTTGTGATCAATGTGGTAATGCATTTTCCCAGAAGTCAGCTCTTCGGACGCACATGCTTTCACATACTGGGGAACGTAAACATTCCTGTGATCAATGTAGTAGTAAGTTTTCTCGGAAGTCAATTCTTCGGAAACACCTGCTTACACATAGTGGAGAGCGTCCATTTAAATGTGATCAATGTGGTAGTACATTTGCTCAGAAGTGGAACCTTCGACAACATATATTTACGCATAATGCTGGGCGTCGTCAGTCTCGTGATCAATGCGGAAATGTATTTTCTCGCAAGTTTGTTTTTCGGGAACACCTATTTATACGTAGTGGGGAGCGTCCACACTCCTGTGATTAATGTGGTAATACATTTTCTCACAAGTCGGGTCTTCGGATACACATGCTTAGACATACTGGGGAGCGTCTAAATGTCTGCGATCAATGTAGTAGTATGTTTACGCGTAAGTCTGTTCTTCAGCAACACCTGATTACACATACTGCAGTGCGTCCACTTTCCTGTGATCATTGTGGTAGTAAGTTCTCTCACAAGTCTACTCTTCGTAGACACATGCTGGCCTCCATCCATATTCATGTGATCAGTATGGTAAGAAGTTTTTCCAGAAGACGCATCTTCTCAATCAATGTGTTCGCATGATGGTGAGTGTCCAAACTCGGACGATGGCGCTGGTAACAAGTTTTCCGAGGAAGATGTTCCTTGACAGCACTTGCTTACTCATACTGCGGAACATCTAAATTCATATGATCAATACGATAATTAATTTTACAAAGTCCAGTCATTGAAAACAGAAAATGAGATACATTGCAGCTTGCCCACATTGTTTAGAACGATGTATGTAATAGTTTTCGTCAAAAGTGCGGTTCTTACAAACACCGTAGTTGCGTGACAAAAGACTGCGCATACTAGACACTTCCACATCATTGTGGTCAATGTGGTAATATTACAACCAAATCTAGTAATCGACACCATGTTTGTGCGATTATTGGATAGTGCCCAGTAGATTTGGTACGAAGTTTTATGAAAAGTGCACACTGGATATTTCAGATCTTACACACACACTGTAATATATGTGAATAACAATTAAAATAATTAATAACCATTTGCCACATAATTAAGTAATCAAATATGAATAAAATAAGGTACTTCATCGCCCCACACTGAGAGCCGTTGTTAATATAACGCTAAATATTAACGATTGCAACATGGTTAAAATAAAATCAGATATGTATAAAGTACTTAATCGCCTAAGGCTCGGACATCAAATGATATCTACCTGAATAAAATACCAACATATTAAACAAAATAGAATAATTAAATAGTATTTTGAATTATCCGTTGTATGGGCGTCGGAGTTCACCAGAATTTTGGTAGAGCATGATAATACTTTCTTTCCCAGGGCGTGTACACAAAGCTGCGTAATAGTACATTTTCTCCAGGCCTTACCTAACCTTCTGAAAACTGCACCTAGGTTCGTCAATAACTCCACTGATTCTAAAATAATTAACTATATACTGAACAAAATCCTTGAATGGGCACCTTATCAACACACCAAAATATACATAAAATAAACTCGTAAAATATCGCTGGCAGTCTCCAAATTTACACAATAATTAACAACAACAAAGACAGTGGGAGACCAAAAATTAGGACCTAGACACCATTTGTAGCCAGTCCATTGAACAAAGCATGTATACATGGATAAGTACCCTTCTCTGTCTCTGTGTATCAATACAAGATGCACATTATTTTTATTGGCACTTGTTGTATCACACAGATACTGTACCTTTATTATACTGTGTTTACTGACACTAACACTTAGTTTAAGGATTCATCACTCCATCTACACACGCTTGTCATTCCAGAATATAAATTATTGCCTGAAATACAGAACACACCGTAGCTGTCACCGACGTATAATACCAAGCCGCCACAAGTGGTACAATACCAAATGCCTAAGCATTCCACAGATTTTGGTTGTTACCACACTTCACCAACACAATTAGACCAGGTTCCACAAAAGTTATATCCAATCTCCTTTGCTGTTTGCAGTCAAGTTTTTCCACCAATGTTTGAAGTCAAGTCCAGTATGTTTCTCGTCTTTTGATCACATGCCTGTGTTGACCTCAGCTTTTCCCATTTCATACATGATGCGTTTAGTTTGATCCTGGCCTTCCAATCACGAGTAGAAGATCAGGTCAATAGCGCGCCCTGAACATCTTCAGGACCTCATGACATCAACAAGGCCAATTCATCAGGCTCTGGGCTATTCACAACACTCATACGAACTTTTCGACTACAGTATGACCAAGGCCACATCAACTGACTCTGAAATGTCCCCATGACTCATACACGTTTCCGAGTTGAAATTAGCATGTCTAATTAGCATCAGGTTGTAGAAAACAAATACTTTGACCACCATTATGGTGTGGATCCATGTGTGACACAAGCTGAAAATCTTGTAAGAGTCAATGATGAGGAAAGAAAGAAAATTGATGAAAATACTAGACAACAATCCCAGCAAAGTCTAAGGTTCAAAGAGAGGAAATATTGTGCACTCCTTGCTCAATATTTGTTTCTGTTGTCTTATGTTTTTGTTACGTACTGTTTCCACCGTCGTCCGAACGGGATGGATGTATGTGTTGCCTCGAAGACTTTATTCCGATTAATGATTAGGGCCTGCACCTTTGCTCTTCTACCACTTGTCTGCGTAGAATTAACCGTGCGAAATAACTCGCGATCCGTATCGGAGCCCACGATGGCCGGATCTGTACGAATCACGATATACTGCCAACGTATGCATGGTTTATTACATGGCCCGAAGGATATGCTTATTGCCTTACTCGTGGCCAGTGAAGTGCTGGCATTTGATGTGTCTGCGCCCGTTATCCTGCGACTCTGGGAGCACTATTTTGGTTCGGTCCGGCCCTTAACCTACTTGCGATATTGCTGTTATGTATATCTTATCATGTTGGAGTGAAAGGTCGTGCGAATGTTGTGATTGGATGATTGGAGGACAACAGACGTATTTATGTTTGTATTTTATTGAATGTTTACTTTTCATTTCGTTCGATACCTTTAGGATTCGTCTTCTTTTCTTTGAGTCCGTACCTGCGTCGATCATACGTTATCTCCTTTTCTTGTACGGTTGATTTTTATTTTGGTCACTATCTGTTGTTTCATTACGTCATATCTTGCGTATTATTAGGTCCTCAGCCCCCTGTTCACCCTATGGGAGCTTAGGTACTTTTCCCCTTTGCTCCTTGATTTTTCTTGAGGAGTGGATTGTTGCTGTTCTGATACGTCTAATTTTGTGTAGGCGTGTATTGCGTGGGCATTTTTATTTTATATATGAAGCTTCCATGCACTGGCCATATAATAAGTTTCGTGCTATGATTTTGAATAAGAATCAGGCGGGAAGCGTGACCTGGGTGAACCTCCTGGCATAATCAATTACTGAATGTAGTCGCCCATTTGCCTTGATTGTCGGCGACAGTTGTGTCCATTTGAAATTGCACGTATGTACAAAACCTTTATTATTTTTCCTTGTCCTGGTTAATTTCATGTTAAACATTTTCCCGTCATTCTTTCCTTGATGTTTGTTTGAATAAATTATGTATTCGAGTACTTCTGAGCTTTAATTCCCAAGTAGCATCAGTCCTTGGTAGATTTGATTCAAGGGGCCGGTCTCCTGTTCAAGGCCTATTTCTTGCAGCCTTTCTCAATCGCGGTCCTCGGACTTGAAATTATTTTGTTCATTGTGCCTCTGTGGACTGCATACGTGGGACATTCGCGTGTGCTTGAGGTGGGGGTTTGGCTCAATAGTCACGCTAAATTTCGGGGGCAACAAGAGTTCAAATCTATCCCATTTCAAGATACACAACATTCGTCAAACTGCTGGAATCTTTGAGCACACAATGATGCAGCATGTAAATGTAATACATCAAACTCACCTCAACCCCCCTCACAGTCAGTCCTCAACGACCATCGAAGACGTCACTCAGTCAGCTTTAGCACTTGAGGTGGAGTGGTCGACGTAGGACGGCCAAGGAGGTGAGTGACTGGGTGGGTACTTAGTTCATATTTTAATTGAATTTTATTCTTCAGTTCATTCATATTTTCTTTTTCTTTCCTAGGCCCCTATTGTCAACACACAATCAGGTTCAACTTGCATCATCAGTATAAATCCACCTCCTAATCAAGAAAGCTATTTTAATGTGACATCACCACAACACTGTTTTTTGTACAATATGTACATAATTTTATTTGCACAGCCACTTACGGTGTTTTATAACTGACAATTCGTTGTTTTGAACAACAACTTTATCCTATGATTTTAATTGGACTTCATGCTTCATATGTTCACGCCGCACCATTTTAACATTGAAGATTGACAAGACGCCATCACGCCCCGTCACAGGATACAAAGACTGTTTATTTACTTATTTCAACGGGTACTCGCATTATATTTAATGTTTTGCATTTGTATTTGTGACTGAAGATGTTCCATAAGAGGACGAAACATGTTTAACGAGTGTAATTTAATGTAGTCCTTCTAATAAAGACAATTACAATATTGTAAAGGTGGAATTATAAAATCCAAATTTTTACAAGTTGAATGGCATCGATTTTGAATTCATTGTCGCTTTGTTTACCGCAGGGACACTTTTTAGCTGCGGTTTTCTTTCCTAAGATCTTCCAGAAAGAAAATATTGATCTAATGGAAGCTAAATAAACCATATATCCGTTGCAGAAAGTAAGAAGGCGATTGCGTGATGAATTTGAAATAATTTGAAGTAATCGCTGAGACGTTAGCCATTGAGAAATCTATGAATAGGATATCAAAGATACAGAAATACGGGACAAACCTACCTACGAAGACTTTTATAGACAGAGTATTTTCATTTCCTAAACTTATTACTTTATTAACCAACTAGAAGAACGATTTCGGTCACAAAATACTGTTTCGTGGATTTATGTGCTTACTTAGAATCGATGCTGAAGATGACAGAGAAAGAGGTTTACTCACCCAGTGTCAATCAACATTCATTCGCAGAGTTCCATTAGATCTACAACTATATTTTCTTTCTGGAAGATCTTAGAAAAGAAAACCGCAACTAAAAAGTGACCCTGCGGTATACAAGGTGACAATGAATTCAAAATCATCTACATTCATTTCAGATGTGCTTTATTATTATTATCATTATTATTATTATTATTATTATTACCAAGGAGAAGTCGTATCTACGCAACTGTTCATGGACTCCAATACTTAGCATATCCTTCTCTGGATTTGTCTCTCTCGCCGTACGTATTTTACTGATAACTTTGGTAATAAATTGTAATTTAGAATTTTACTAGTTGTAGGTTCCGATATTCAAGTTTATTTTTTAAGACGATACTGTAAGAGCGGTTTGATGTTTAGAAACTAATGGTGTTTAACTAACCGTCTGCATGGAAATTATGGATGTAATCAGCTGTAATTGTTGATTAAGTAGCTGATGTTGGCGCTCGCAGGGTGTAAAGGGAGGTTGTAAGTTTCACAATGAGGCAAAGTAACTGTAAGTACCTAGAAGTTAATATAACGATGGACATTCAGTGGGGTAATCACTTAAACAGGATTGTAAGTAAAGGTTACAGATCTCTTCATATGGTTATGATGGTATTTATTTATATGTTGAAGTAAGGATGATACATATTACACTGAAGTTCTACTGAGTGGTGGGAACCCACACCAGGATTACTAGGTACGAGAACCGGAAGGGATTTAAAGGAAAGAAGCATGATTTGTTCTGGGAGATTTATGACAAAAGAGCAGTGTTTCGAAAATTCAGCAAACTTTCCCCCCCCCCCCCCCCCGGACATGGCTTGTTTTACTGCTACCCTTTTAGACAAGAAGTGTAAAATAATGTTTATAGTGTACTGTACCTGGAAAAGTCATAGGAAAAGGAGCATGAGAATAGTCTTAGGGAGTGTTCAGTTCTTAAGAGCCGGTATAGAGAAAGGAGTTCGCAGTGCGAAATAATAGATGTTATTTTCAAAAGATCAAGTTTATTTAACTTTGAGGCATAGCTAACCCTTTTATTATTTCGCATATGAAATCAAAAATTTACTTTGACTCTCTTCTGTTCGATTTACTCTTGCATGTTTTAAACAATGTTATGAATCCTGATAGATGTCTGCGACGAACGAAAATTGAAAATAAATTAATCTTTTCATTAACCTCATAGATTTCGTGAAATAAATATCACTTCGTAATATCCTAAAGTCTTTCTAAAATCATCATTTGAAACTCCTAAATTATTTCTAGCTGTAGCACTGAAAATTTCTAAAGTCATTTTAGATTAGCACTTGAAATTTCTAGTCTTTTTGGAATTATCACTTGACAAGAGAAAATATGAGATTACTTTTTCATGAAGTCTAGTATGACTTTGTAATTGACTAGTGCTATTTAACACTTTGACATTATGTGAATGACTTTATGCTGATAATGAAAATTTATTAAGTAATCACTGTCTTTACAGTTCAAAAAGTTTGATGTTAAATGCACTCATATCACCTGAATAGTCTTGATGCTGGAACTGGTGAATGCGGTTCAGCATTTGGTACTCCATGTCCACCATAACACCACGTACCATCCCCCACGATGCACCACGTTTAATCTCCCGCTGTACCACGTACCATCTCCCACGTTGTACCACGTACCAACTCCCACGCTGTACCACATACGATCTCCCACGATGCACCACGTTCAATCCCAAGCTGTACCACGTAACATCTCCCACGCTGTAACACGTTTAGTCCCACGTCGTATCAGGTGTCAGGTTGAGATGAGGGGTAAACACTCGGTCAAGATTTCAGCTGTCACTCAGTAAGTTCAATTGACTGTTTAAATTATGAGTGTCAGAATAGCACGATTTGATTAAGTGAATTTTAGTAAATCACTAGTTAACCGTACTTAGAATCACAGTTCGAATCACAGCCTGTCTTGTATAGTTCAAAATAAGAAGCACAGTTCTGAACAAAGATAGCTTGATCAGCTAGGAATACATTTAGAAATTATTATGGCTGTGATTATAAATAAATAAAAGCAGAGTTTGAAATAGTTATGGTTTCGGAGCACAGTCCAAAATAAATACGGTTCGGAAAATTCTACATTTAGAACACAGTTCAAAGCACAGTTTATCAATAAGTCATCCTATTTACACATGTAAGTGATGTCACTGTCTTTCAAAAGCTCATTGTATCTGGTTTAATATAATTAAATGTCGTGTGGCTTTTAGTGCCGGGATATCCCAGGACGGGTTCGGCTCGCCAGGTGCAGGTCTTTCTATTTGACTCCCGTAGGCGACCTGCGCGTCGTGATGAGGATGAAATGATGATGAAGACAACACATACACCCAGCTCCCGTGCCATTGGAATTAACCAATTAAGGTTAAAATCCCCGACCCGGCCGGGAATCGAACCCAGGACCCTCTCAACCGAAGGCCAGTACGCTGACCGTTCAGCCAACGAGTCGGACGGTTTAATATAAAAAACACGAAGACTAAAAGATTGTCGTGTTATCAAGTGCAAATTCAGTTCACTCACCACACAGGTAATCATTCATGTCACAAATATTAAGGAGTTAATATACGTTACTTCCTCTCAATTGAGTTAATATTTCACTATTTTGTTATAAAATGATCTTAAGATTCACCTGGTTATCTAACATCACTCTTCAAAAATGAGGTAAATTTGATTTTCAATATAATACAACGTTAGATAAAGTTGTTCACGCTCTGTTATTTATTTAATCGTGTCAGAAACATACATTATACTTACAATTATACAGGACAATAACAAATCTGGTACTATAATCATTAATCAATCCTGATGATGAAAATGCTCATTTCAGGTATCTCAAAAATATTCTAATTTCCGAGCTATTACTGTCAAATGTTAAAGTTCATCTTGGCACACGCTGGATTTTCTAAGTCCCGAGCTATTACAAAGAAATTGTAGATTTCGTCTTGACACACTGTAGAATTTTATAAGTTCCGAAGCACTGTTGAAATTTTTAAGAGTGCGACGATTAGCTCAAAATAACGCGCGACAAAGTTACCAGGTTCAACACCCGTATGCGGTGACAGTATGACGATCCGTCAGCGTTCAAGTTGCAATCTGTTACTAACTATACCTCTCCAGTGGCCGTCCTTTCATACTGAAATTCGAGATCGGCTGCTTGTACCTCGTGAAAAAACGTGATTTCTTCTCAACTCAATAACTCGATAATCAAAGGGCCGATTTACGTAAAAATGTTAACACGGTGACATTTAGATAATGGGCTTCACGATGATGTACGTCATTTTTCTCTATCTTAAAGGGTTTAGGAGATATAAGGAACATTCCAGTACATTTTAGACGGGTATGTCAGCTTCACGTAACGATTGCGTCATAGCCGGTGACGAAGCTATCCCTCTCACTCTTCGATTGCAGCTCCGTGCCATCCCGTTCCTTGGGCGCTGTACTCAAGTGTTCGCGCCGTCCTGTTTCAAATACTTTGCTAATTAAAAACTATGTTCCAGGCCTCAGGCATTCCTGGTACAATACACATATACTTCTGAACCGTGTATGCGCTTCTTCAGTGCGATGATCAAAATCGAGTGCGTATTTTGACCACTTTAATGCATATTTGCTTGAATATGTATAATGTACATTTGGTATGGTTACCCGAAACCTACCATTGAGTGTATGGCACTGGTGCAAATAATTCTGTTTGAGGCAGCATGCGTACCAGTTTCAGCGTTCCATTCTAATCCACTGGATGGAATGGAACTGAATATATATTGGGTTTAAATTATTTTTACATACCGAAATCTCACATTTCTATAATTCAGCACGACAATATTCGTGTGGAAATTAATGATGGAAAAGTCGCGAATAACGTTTTACCCTCGAGCGTATTAAAATTATTATAATTATTTTAAGACATTCACAAGTCGTTCTGCTAGAATTTTGGTGACTAATTGGACGCCATCATAGTTGTCAGAAGGAAGGGGCGAATGAGTTGTTCATGTGTCCACGCAAGGAATGGTTAGGCAGAAGACTTCAACAGTGCTTGGAGTGTCTCAAATGAGCTCACATTGCTTATGTTTTGTTGTAGAGACTGAACATGGAGAATTGTTATAATAAAATATATCTGGAGAGAAATTCATTTATTATGGACATTTAACAGAAAGTCTGACTGATGGATATGGTCAAAAAGTAAGTGCAAGAGTTTTATAAATAATTCCGATAAACTGGGAGTAAAGGACAGTTTTACAGAGCACAATAAAAGTGAGTTAAATACACAGAAGCTGTGCACATCACCAAGAAGGTAAGATGACTTCCTGTTAACTACTTTTAACTAAGCTAATTATTACTAACCCATAGACCAAGACCTATTTTAACAACACAGATAATAACTGTGAGTTCGAAATGGGAAGGTAATATTTAAGTTGGAGTGCGGAAAGAATTTGATGGTAGACATTTTCTCTCTCGATGGACGATTTGAGGGACAAATAATTTATGTTCCTATCTCCGTAGAATTCAGGTGAATTATGATATTTATGATCAGTCTCATAAAGACCCCTTCAGTATTATGAGAAGGTACATGGAATCAAGTACATAAGTCAAGCGTCAGGTTAATTAAAATACACTTAGGACCAAGTTCAAAAAAGCTCCGTCAGTTCACTTAAAATGTTGTTAAGTTCATCCATCCCCCCTGGGACTTAGGATGACGTTCATGGAGACCCCGCCAGGACACCTGTGAGATTGTAAGTACACCGTTCGTAGACGTCTCGTCAGAATAGTTAAATTTACTTAGGGCCAAGTTCAGAAGACCTTCGTCGTGATACTTGATGATAGTTAGTACAAGGTCATAAGGCCCCCATCAAGATATTTAACCCTCAAGCACACGCGCCAAATTTTAGGACGCAGACGCAGAAAATGTCTACCATCAAATTCTTTCCGCACTCCAACTTAAATATTACCTTCCCATTTCGAACTCACAGTTATTATCTGTTATGCTTTCCACCCCACATATAATTGCATTGTAAAATATGAATTACTGTATTATTTGGAGATTTTAAGATAGGTTATGTAAGAATGACTCTGTCTGCGGGGATCCAGCCAGAAAGATATAAGAGCGGGGAGAGCACAGGAGAGTGATTTGTACATTTCACTAGGAAATAAAATGACCTGGGGTGGATTCCACCCCATACGCGTGTGTTTGAGGGTTAACCCATTATGAACTGTAATACATATCACATTCGTTTTATTTAACTTGTCATCAACTTAGGCTATTTGAACAACTAATAATTTTTACACCAGTTATTAAGCTCACTGGAAAAAAAGTAGTCACCTTACTAATGAATGGATCGTTAAGCCTGTACAGATGGCGCACCGAGCGAGCCCCATGCTCGCCTCTACGTGAGCATAAGGGAGCAGTGAGGCATTGATGTTTCAAGCGATGTGACAGAGTGGCAAAAAGAGGTAATAGTGTTTGGCCGTGGCCATAGCCATACGGTGTGTAGTGCTGGATTTTTAGGTGTTTCGCGGCAGATTGTTCGACCTGTCTACAAACTGGTGTACTGCACGTGACCACGAAACTCGACTTCAGAATTGTGGTCGGACAAAGATCCTGATTGAGAGACACGGAGAGGTGTTGTACGGCTTGTGAATCGAAATCACTTTCAAACCCGACAAGAATTGCTGCAGTCAGTGAATGAAGGTCCATCCCAACCTATTAGCCTGAGAACATTGCACTCTGCACTGCATGCAATGAACCTATTGAGTCAGTCACCTCGCAGGAGGCCATAGGTCACACAGGCACGTGAAGCTCCAATGGGCTAGAAATCATTGAACACGGACAAAAGCTGACTGGCGGAAAGTAATGTGGTCTGTCGAATCTCTTAGTTTGTGATATTTTGGGGGTGTTCTTCGTATTATGGATTTGTCCTGTTCGCTAACATTAGCCAGTATGTTTGTTTAAATATTGTTGCCATTCAGTCAGCATCTGTATGATGAGTATATTGAGGATACCCCGAGATTTCAGGATGACAACAGCAAAGTTAAAATGGCTAGTGGCATATGTGACTGGTTTTGTGAACACTACCAACACTTATATATCCCGATTGGCCTTCAAAATCACCTGACTTGAACCCCATTGAATATCTGTAGGACATGTTGGAACATTATCATCCCCGCAGTTTGGTGGAATCGCGCGATCAAATCCACAGAGATGGGCTTAACCTTGTGGACTCACTTCATAACCGAATCCAGGCTATTGTCAAGTCCAAAGGCGAAGTTACGCGGTATTAAGAGATGCTTATAATGACTTCTCCACGATGACTAATTTGTTGTCCGCTGAGCTCATATACATAATTGTCAGTGATGAGAAAGTATCACATGAGAATGTTTCGACTAATTATAAATTTACCCCTGGGTGATGCTACGATTTACTTCAGTCACGGTCCCAGTTCGTGAACCGTGAGAAACAGGCTGTGTGGTGAAGTAGGTGGTTCTAAGTGTCGGGATGCCAGTTGTCATAAGTGTGGACATCTCGGACATATTCCGAGCTGTGGGCATCCCTCGCTCAAGCGGCTAGTTCTATACAATACATCGGTAATCCCTAACGCGTCAGACTGGGAGATCACTGGGACTATGTCTAAGTGAGGTAGCATCCGCATAAATGTTACCGAGCAGGCTCACAACGTAATGGGAGTCAAGGCCAGGGACTTGGTGCCGAAATTGAGTTCGATGGGTTGCTATCAGTATTAACGGGGCTTACGGAAAATACAAAGTAAAAAGGCTTGAGTCAGCAGAGAGGATGTGTCTCGATGTGCTAGAAGTTAGTGTTGTTCGTGTTAGGGAAGTTAACCAGGATGTTCTACGGGGAAAGGCAGATTGCGGGTTGAGATTGTCATCTAGGAGAACCGTTCTATGCGCACATAGTTTCTGTTGAGCACGTAAAGCATCAAATGTCGATAGATTTGACGGTGCAAGAAATTAGGGAGAGAAGAGTTTCATTTAATTCACCTTGTAAGGAAGCAAATGAGAGTGAATTTGACCAGTTTTCCTGAAGCATTAAATGATGGTAAACAGCTACGAGAGATTGTTGAAATTTATGGGAAATATTTATGCACTAATTGGAAACCGAGTGGCATGAGGAGGTGATGGTTAATTGTGGGAAAGATGGAAACAGATAAGGAATGGGCAGGATTTGTTGGACGTCTGCGCTAGTAATGTATTAGCTCATTTCTCAAGTATAGGGCTATTCATCGCTATTCAAGGGAGCATAGGGGAACTATATCCATTACGGACTAGGCCTACATAATACGAGAGTTTGAATTCAGAAATACTATTAGAAATGTGCGGGCAGAGTATTAAGCCTAGGTCATGTAAACTGATAAGGGACGAGAAAGTCCCATGTGGGAAGGGTGGGAAGGTGTTTCCGGCTTGGTGCTTTCAGCTTGGGAATGACCGAGCGAGCAGCGGCTTGGTTTGGGTCACGTAGCTGTCAGATTTCCTTCACGAGGTAGTGGGTTCGAACCCCACTGTCGACATCAGTCCCGAAGAAATTATGGGACTGTATCTTAACTAAGGCCATGGTCCCTTCTTTCTCGCTCTTAGCTCTTTCCTAACCCTCGTTACTCTAACGACATTCTTGGAAGGTTTGAATCTCTTCCACATTTCCTCGGATTACTGATTAACGTATCACATAATTGTGCATCATTGCCAGCATCACAACTCTCTCTACACCTCAAAAATATCAAGCTCCCGATTATCAATCTTCCGGTGAGAATCCCCAGGTTTCAGAACAACTGAGATTCGAACTGTCTGCCCTGGCCGGTCGTTATACGGTGTGGTGATCCAAAGCGAGAAATCCAGCATGCTACAAAAACTTCAGCGACGTCTTCGGCTGTGATGCGTTCCAGTGGCCAGGCTTCTAGCGAGCGCGTGAATCGATACACTGCTGTAAGGCAGTATCGGTAATTTCCAGTAGGAGGGAGTGGACCGATGATATCCAGCTGGACGTGCAGGAAGCGAGCAGACTCTGAGGTAAAGTTCCCAACTGGAGCATTTTTATGTTGCACGACCTACGAACGCTGATATGCTCGGCAGGATCGTGCCCTTGTACGTCAGTTTCTCTGCATGTAGGGCCATACGAAGCGTTCTGATGCTAAACGGGTGGTCGCTCTGGCACCAGGATGACTTAGACCGTGAAGAGAGGCAAAAGCTTGTATGCGAAGAGGTGCAGTGATGAACGGTCTGGGTCGACGCGTTGAGGTGTCGCAGAACAAGGTGGTGTTGGTTCCTGGTATCCGGACTTGCTGCAACCGAAGTGCTGATTCGCGGTTCAACAGATCAAGGAGTTCTGCATCACTTTCCTCTGATCGTGCCAAAGCGCAGAAATCCAAGGTGCAACTGCCAATTCCGTTGGCGCGAGACAGTGCTTCTGCGACTACGTTGGAGGAGCCTTCAATGTGTTGAATGTCCGTTGTGAACTGAGCAATGAACGATAACTCGTTCAGGTGCGCAGGTGGAAGTTTGTCGTGACGTTGCTGGAAGGCGTAAGTCAGGGGCTTGTGGTCTGTATAAGTGTGTCTGAAGTGCTGCAAGGCTTCATAAACTGCAAGCAACTCCCGATAGTAGGTTGGCCATTTAGTTTGCTTTGGAGATAGTTTCCTAGAGAAGACGGCTAGAGGCTGCCAGGCATCCGCCACGTATTGCTGGAGGCTAGCCCCAATAGCGTTGTTGGATGCATCTGTGAACAATTCCAATGGTGCTTGCGGATCGGGATGTGCTAGGAGGGTAGCTTGAGAGAGGCTTTCTTTACAGGCGCGAAGATGCGTTCCATTTCTGGTGTCCAGGTTTCCTGATGAGAGCCCCGTAAACTGGATACAGTTGCGTGGAGTGGAGCCTGGTACTGCGATGCCGAGGGAAGGAGCCGACGATAAAAATTTACCATTCTCAGGAAACGTCTGAGATCACGTGCAGTTTTCGGGAGAAGTAAATCCTGCAGACCTGTGATTCGTTCCGGCAGTGGTCGAATCCCTGAGGCGGAGACTTCGTATCCGATAAAGGAGACTCTTGGAGATGCTAAGACACTCTTGGTAGCGTTAATGGGGATGCCGTACTCAGATAGGTGGTGGAAGAGAGCTCGCAGGTGGCGTCTGTGGTCTTCGGGACTCTTAGAGAAAACCAAGATGACGTCGACGTACGCAAATGTGAAATCCAGACCAGATAGTACTTCGTCTATGAATCTCTGAAAGGTTTGAACAGCATTGCGTAGTCCGAAGGTCATAAAAGGGAACCCAAAAAGTCCGCTGGGCGTTATGATTGCGGTCTTTGGAATCTCACTTGGGTTCACGGGAATCTGGGTGTAGGCCTTCACTAGGTCGATAACGGAGAAAGTAATGCTGAAATCATGAAGATGCCGAGGTAGACACTTGTAAGGAATGGTCCATGAGTTTAATGCACGATAATCTCCGCAGGGCCGCCAGCCTTCGTCCTACTTCGGTACCAAATGGAGCGGTGACCACCAAGGACCCTCAGAGCGTCGTGCTGTTCCTTCCAGAATCATGGCATCAAAGTCCTTCTTAGCGATCTGGAGACGATCCGAGGCGAGACGACGAGCTCGACAGGATACAGGTGGTCCTCGTGTAGCGCGGATGAAATGTACCGTAGAATGACGTACTTCTCGCGGGGCTCAAGATGGACGAGTGAGGTCAGGAAATTCCTTTAAAATTTCATGGAACGTAGTCGGTACATTGATAGCCTTCTCACTGGGCTGTAGGGAATTAGCAGTTTGGACGTTCACTGATAAGCCTGTGATGCCGTCGACCAAGTGTTTGCTACGACAGTTTGGCAGAAGGTGGTAATAGGCGAGGAAGTCTGATCGTATGATGGGAAGTGCGACATCGGCAACAACAAATTTCTATAAACGTTCTCGTCTGAGTCCGAGGTTCAGTTTCAAGCGCAGAGTCCCGAATGTGTGGATTGAGGAATTATTGGCAGATGCGAGTTCATATCTGGTTTGATGGCGAAGCCCCTTCACTAATTTATGCGCGAAGCAGCACAAATCCGAACGAGTGTCGATCAGAAATTGATGTTTACGGCTCTAATCCGTGATAAAGTGGCGGTTTCCACCGCCGTCACTGGTTGCCGTTGGAGTTTGACACGAAGCTGCACGGTGATTAATATTTCTGTGCCTTTTCGCGGAAGCGGCGATGGTACCAGCAGACACCTTGTGCACTGGCTGTCGGAGAAGACCTGCGGCTGTTGCTAGGATGGCTTGCCCGATCGCGGAAACGAGACCATGCTTGGAAGGAAGTTTCAGTGCTGCCATCTGGTGTGAGAGTTCATCTATCCTCTTAGCGAGCTGGGTCACGTCACGAACTTGTAGTGTATTTACGGCGTGAACAGTAGCGGGAAGTGACACGGGTAAAACCTCAAGAATTTTGTCGGCCAGGACGGCAAGCTTATCTAGCGCATCTCCGTGTTTGTAAAATGGCCTGTACTTTTGACGGCATGCGCTGTATCCATAACTGTCTTAGGAGGTTGTCTGTACTTGAGTGCTGCCCGCGAGAGACCTAAGGTGTCGTAAGAACTGGGATGGCTTTCGGTCACTGAGCTCCTCCTCCATGAGCAGTTGACGAACGCGTTGCCCTTCCGATAGGGAAAGACGCCGAATGAGTTCGGTACGCAAATGCCCATGTGCATTTTACGCAGGAGGGTTGATAATAAGTAGTAAAATACAGGGATTCTGCCGCCATCTCCACCTCAGGCTCCCAGTGGCCACCTCCACCTCCACCTCAGCCAGAGGCCTCCCAGATGCCTCCTCCACCTCCACCTCAGCCAGAGGCCTCCCAGAGGTCTCCTCCACCTCCCGCGGGAAATTTGAATTTGTAAACAAAGCCACGTGCTTTTTGACAGCTGTCATCGACAACAACGCATCGCTAACCTCAGTACTGCCATCTTGACGGGCCTAAACCTCAGTAGTGCCAACTTAACCTAACTAGCGCGAGGTAAACAAAGTCACGTGCTCTTTGACAGCCACGTGCTTTTTGACAGATTTGTAAACAAAGCCACGTGCTTTTTGACAGCTCTCATCAACAACAACGCATCGCAAACCTCAGTACTACCATCTTGACGGGCCTAAACCTTAGTGGTACCAACTTAACCTAACTAGCATGAGGTAAACAAAGCCACGTGTTTTTTTGACAGCCACGTGCTTTTTGACAGATTTGTAAACAAAGCCACGTGCTTTTTGACAGCTCTCATCAACAACAACGCATCGCAAACCTCAGTACTACCATCTTGACGGGCCTAAACCTTAGTAGTGCCAACTTAACCTAACTAGCATGAGGTAAACAAAGCCACGTGTTTTTTGACAGCCACGTGCTTTTTGACAGATTTGTAAACAAAGCCACGTGCTTTTTGACAGACAACAACGCATCGCTAACCTCAGTACTACCATCTTGACGGGCCTAAACCTCAGTAGTACCAACTTAACCTAACTAGCGCGAGATAAACAAAGCCACGTGCTTTTTGACAGCCACGTGCTTTTTTGACAGCTGTCATCCGCCATCTTTAAACTACAGAGCACCGTGCTGCCCTCTTTCGTCACCTGTCATCGGCAGTGCTGCCATCTTGACGGGCCTAAACCTTAGTGCTACCAACTTAACCTCACTAGCTCGAGATAAACAAATCCACGTGCTTTTTGACAGCTACGTGCAGCTGTCATCCGCCATCTTTAATCTATAGAGCACAGTGCTGCCCTCTTTAGCTACTTACCTTTGAAATGTGGTGGCGGATAATTTGAAAAATGCTTTTCGACAAGCAGCCATCTTTAATCCAGAGAGAACAGTGCTGCCCTCTATGTGGTGGCGGCAAATTGAAAAATTCTACATGCTCTTGTTTGAAAACAAACTCACGTGCTTTTTTGACAGCTGTCATCTGCCATCTTTGAGCACAGTGCTGCCCTCTTTAGTTTGAAATGTGGTGGTGGTAAATTCCAAGTGCTCTTGTTTGGAAACAAAGCCACGTGCAGCTGTCATCCGCCATCTTTAATCAACAGAGCACTGTGCTACTATCATGCGGGCAATTTCATCACCTGTCATCCGCCATCTTTAATCCACAGAACACCGTGCTGCCCTCTTTATGGCTACTACCTTAAGCACGTAGTAGCGGACAATTTGAAAAGTTCTGTTAGCTATCATCCGCCATCTTTGAGCACCGTGCTGCCATCTTTAGCTAGATACCTTTGAAATGTGGTGGCGGCAAATTGAAAAATTCCACGTGCTCTTGTTTGGAAACAAACTCACGTGCTTTTTCGACAGCTACCATCCGCCATCTTTAATCAACAGAGCATAGTGCTGCCCTCCTTAGTTTGAAATGTGATGGCGGCAAATTCCACGTGCTCTTGTTTGGTAAACATAGCCATGTGCTTTTTTGACAGCTGTCATCCGCCATCTTTAATACAGAGAGCACCGTGCTGCCCTCTTTATCGTAGTAGATGTAAATTCGTCACCTGTCATCCGCGGTGCTGCCATCTTTAGCTAGATACCTTTGAAAAGTGGTGGCGGATAATTTAAAAAGAAAAATTCTACAGCAGCCCTCTCTCGACGCTAATTGCATAAGATGGTGGCTATACATGACTCCTTAAGGGTGCTTACGCAAGATGGCTGCTATACACAGGTTCTTATGAGACGCCCTTGGGATGCTTGCGCAAGATGACAGTTATACATGGCTCCTTATGAGATACCCTAGGGATGCTTGCGCAAGATAGCGGCTGATCTTATGGGACGGCTTAAGGGTCCTTGGACAAGATGGCTTGAGACGCCCTAAGGATGCTTGCGCAAGATGGCGGACACAAGATGGCAGCTATACATAACTCCTTATGAGACGCTTTAAGGGTGCTTGTGCAAGATAGTTGCTACTCTTAGCTTAGAGGCTAACGTGTCGTGATAGTTCGATTCATTAAATTTAGGGCTTAAATGCAAAATGTTAAATATATCGAAAACGGTGCACCGTAGAGCAAAACGGACAAAATTTTTCTGCCTAATACCTAGGTTCGCAGTATGAGGAACAAGAAAATCATAGTCTAATGATGGGATCAACGGTTCGGTTCCTACTTAGGCCCTTTGACATTTGCTCTGTTTTAGCTTGTATTGAAGCGAGTCTTCGTAACATGATCAGGTCTAGCTATGGTAGAGAGTATAACGTACCGTGCAGGTTCGATTCATTAAATTTGGAGGCTTAAATGCAAAATGTTAAATATCTCGAAAACGATGCATCGTAGAGCAAAACGGACAAAATTTTTCCGCCTAATACGTAGGTTCGTAGTATCAGGAACAAGAAAAAACATAGTCTAATGATGAGATCAACGGTTCGATTCCTACTTAAGCCCTTTGGCATTCGCAGCTATCTATTTCTACAAGATGGTGGCTGCTCTTATGAGAAACAAGATGCCTTGAGACGTCCTAGGGATGCTTACGCAAGATGGCAGACACACAATGGTGACTATACATAGCTCCTTATGAGACGGCCTAGGGGTGCTCGCACAAGATGGCGGCTACTCTTATGAAGAAAGCTAGCTTAGAGGCTACTGCGCAAGATAACAGCTGCTGTTATGCATGTGGTGGAGGGCAATTTGAAATTTTATGTGCTTAATCAACAGAGCACCCTGCTGCCCTCTTTAGCTGAAATGTGGTGGTGGATAATTTGAAAAATTCTTTTGACAGCTATCATCTTTAAAAACAATGGCGACTATACATAGGCTGTTAAGGTCTTATCATTCTCCTCCTCCTCCTCCTCCTCCTCCTCCTCCTCCTCCTCCTCCTCCCCCTCCTCCTTCTCTACCTCCTCCTCCGCCTCTTATGTCAAGGCATAGCTTTATATCGAACAAGTTTAAACCTGCATCGCGAAGGCAAGCGTGTGCAGCGATAACATTATTGTGCATGTTTAGACTTTCGAAACATAAGAAGAGTAGAATCAAACGCTGTACTCGATACGACATGTGATCAGAACATTGATTGATGTGTTCAGAAAAACAAAATAAGTGATCAAGACTAGAATCGAACAATGTACTCAATACATCATGTGTTTAGAATATGTCAGGGGATACGCTTGTTCTAAGAAGATCAGATTGAAACATAACAAGACTAGAATAGAACACTGTAATCGATGTTGTTAACTTCAACATGTGATCAGAACATTGATTGATGTGTTCAGAACACAAAATAAGTGATCATGACTAGAATCGAACACTGTACTCGATACAACATGTGATCAGAACATTGATCGATGTGTTCAGAACACGAAATAAGTGATCAAGACTAGAATCGAACACTGTACTCAATACAACATGTGTTTAGAACATGTTAGGGGGTACCCTTGTTCTAAGAAGATCAGAATGAAACATAACAAGACTAGAATCGAACACTGTAATCGATGTTGTTAACCTCAACATATGATCAGAACATTGTTTGATGTGTTCAGAGCAAAAGTACAATTTTGATGATTTGCTTAGTGTAAAATCAAAAACTATGGAAACACACTGTGCACATATCGCGTAGCTAACTCGCTCAGTAAGCAATATTGCAAAACTACAACTTCAATGATTTGCATAGTGTAAAAATCAAAAAACACACTGTACCTATACTGCGCAGCTAACTCGCTCGGTAAACGATATAGCCAAAGTATAACTTCAAATTATTTACCTTCCATCATTCGTCTTGTGTGTAAAAATCAGTCGAACAAGTTATCGCATAAACATGGCTGAAAAAAATATCGTGATAGGGTATGGAACCCAGGGGTTACATCTTATCAGAAGGGCAAAAAGATGAAAGGACTCTTCCTCCTCCTTACCGCACATTCCTTGAAGGGCTAATTGGCTGAAGGGCTAATGGGCTAAAGGGCTAAAGGGCTAATGGGCTAATGGGCTAAAGGGCTAAAGGAGCAACAACCTCGTCGATCGCTATCAGCAAGAACGCTTGTACTTTGTTAAGTGTAGAAAATTAATCTTTATTTGTAAATGGTTTCATGTTCAGAACAAGGAATGGAAAATCCCCGAGGTGCGATGAGTTACGTTTTTCGAACTAGTGTTTGGAACACTGAACTTTTCAAGATGATAGCAGAGAGTTTAGCAATGTTCTGTTGTTGGATTTTAAATTCCGCGCTACAACATGCATAAGGTGGTAGCCTTGAGGTTTACCGCCGTAAAGATGGCAAGAGTGAGGTTAACAATGTTCTGTTGTTGGATTTTAAATTCCGCGCTACAACATGCATAAGGTGGTAGCCTTGAGGTTTACCGCCGTAAAGATGGCAAGAGTGAGGTTAACAATGTTCTGCTGTTGGATTTTAAATTCCGCGCTATAACATGCATAAGGTGGCAGCCTTGAGGTTTACCGCCGTAAAGATGGCAGCAGTGAGGTTAGCGACGCTCTATTGTCCTTCAAAGTGAGGTTAGGGTTCGTCAAGAAGACAGCTGTCAAAAAAGCACGTGGCTATGTTTACCAAACAAGAGCACGTGGTCGTGACGTCACGGTCACGTAGTATGTTACCTCAGCATGTAAAGTTCAATGTCTACACCTACGTAGTTAACACTCTGCTATGTTCACAAGATTTTTTACACATAACTATTCTTTATGCTTTAAGTTCATGCACATAGGCTATGCTAAGATAGCAGTACAAACACATGCGAACTTTGTACATTCTAATGGAATAAGTTTAGTACTGTGTGCATCATGGATACATGATGTGTGCACGCATTTAATCTTGACTATACGTAATGCTGCTGCTTTGTTTACAAGATTTTTATACATTGCTATTCTTTATGCTTTAAGTTCGTGTACGCACAAGCGATACTCGTACGCTCTAGCAGGAGAAGTTTAGTACGATATTCGATACATACATTATCGATAGGTGATGTGTACACGCTTTAGAACATAGCTCATCTTTATGCTTTAAGTTCGTGCACAGGGGTTTGGGATACACAAAAGCGATTGCTACATGCTCTAGCGGAAGAAGTCTAGTACGATAGTCGATGCATGTAAAATCGATAGGTTATGCTAAGATAGCAGCACACTTACATGATTTTAGCACAATCTAGTGGAAAATGTTTAGTATGATAGTCGTTTCGTGCAAAATCATTAGGTAATGTGTAAACGCTTTGAAACAAGGCTATTCTTTGTACTTTAAGTTCATGTGTATGAGTTATGCTAAGATAGCAGCACAACCTAGCGGAAGAAGTTTTGTACGAGAGTCGATACATGCAAAGTCGATAGGTAATGTGTACACGCTTTGAAACATGGCTATTCTTTGTACCTTAAAGTCATGCGTATAGGTTATGCTAAGATAGCAGCACAATCTAGCGGAAGAAGTTTAGTACGATATTCGATACATACATTATCGATAGGTAATGTGTACACGCTTTGAAACAAGGCTATTCTTTGTACTTTAAGTTCATGCGTCTTAGTTATGCTTGCGATAGTCGATGCATGTAAAATCGATAGGTTATGCTAAGATAGCAGCACACTTACACGATTTTAGCACAATCTAGTGGAAGAAGTTTAGTACGAGAGTCGATGCTTGCAAAATCATTAGGTAATGTGTACACGCTTTGAAACAAGGCTATTCTTTGTACTTTAAGTTCATGCGTCTTAGTTATCCTAAGATAGCAGCACAATCTACCTGAAGAAGTTTTGCATGAGAGTCGATACATGCAAAATCGATAGTTGATGCGTACACGCTTTGAAACATGACTATTCATTGTACTTTAAGTTCATGGGTATAGGTTATGCTAAGATAGCAGCACAATCTAGCGGAAGAAGTTTAGTACGATATTTGTTGCATGCAAAGTCGATAGGTAATGTGTACACGCTTTGAAACATGGCTATTCTTTGTACCTTAAGGTCATGCGTATAGGTTACGCTAAGATAGCAGCACAATCTAGCGGAAGAAGTTTAGTACGAGAGTCGATGCTTGCAAAATCGATAGGTAATGTGTACACGTTTTGAGACATAGCTCTTCTTTGTTCTTTAAGTTCATGCGTCTTAGTTATGCTGAGATAGCAGCACAATCTACCTGCAGAAGTTTAGTGCGAGAGTCGATACATGCAAATTCGATAGTTGATGTGTACACGCTTTGAAACATGACTATTCATTATACTTTAAGTTCATAGGTATAGGTTATGCTAAGATAGCAGCACAATCTAGTGGAAGAAATTTAGTACGATATTTGATGCATGCAAAATCAATAAGTAATGTGTACACGCTTTGAAACATGGCTATTCTTTGTACTTTAAGTTCATGTGTATAAGTTATGCTAAGATAGCACAACCTAGCGGAAGAAGATTAGTACGATATTTGTTGCATGCAAAGTCGATAGGTAATGTGTACACGCTTTGAAACATGGCTATTCTTTGTACCTTAAGGTCACGCGTATAGGTTATGCTAAGATAGCAGCACAATCTAGTGGAAGAAGTTTAGTACGAGAGTCGATGTGTGCAAAATCGATAGGTGATGTGTACACGCTTTGAAACATGGCTATTCATTGTACTTTAATTTTATGGGTATAGGTTATGCTAAGATAGCAGCATGATCTAGCGGATGAAGTTTAGTTCGATGGTCGATGCATGTAAAATCGATAGGTCATGTGTACACGCTTTGAAACATAGCAATTCATACTGCTGCTCTGTTCCCAAGACTTTTAAGCATAGCTAACCCTAATACTGCTCTTAACGACGTCGAGCTAAGGATTGATTACGTGACCGTGACGTCACGACCACGTGCTCTTGTTTGGTAAACATAGCCACGTGCTTTTTTGACAGCTGTCTTCTTGACGAACCCTAACCTCACTTTGAAGGACAATAGAGCGTCGCTAACCTCACTGCTGCCATCTTTACGGCGGTAAACCTCAAGGCTGCCACCTTATGCATGTTATAGCGCGGAATTTAAAATCCAACAGCAGAACATTGTTAACCTCACTCTTGCCATCTTTACGGCGGTAAACCTCAAGGCTACCACCTTATGCATGTAGTAGCGCGGAATTTAAAATCCAACAACAGAACATTGTTAACCTCACTCTTGCGATCTTTACGGCGGTAAACCTCAGGGCTACCACCTTATGCATGTTGTAGCGCGGAATTTAAAATCCAACAACAGAACATTGCTAAACTCTCTGCTATCATCTTGAAAAGTTCAGTGTTCCAAACACTAGTTCGAAAAACGTAACTCATCGCACCTCGGGGATTTTCCATTCCTTGTTCTGAACATGAAACCATTTACAAATAAAGATTAATTTTCTACACTTAACAAAGTACAAGCGTTCTTGCTGATAGCGATGGACGAAGTTGTTGCTCCTTTAGCCCTTTAGCCCATTAGCCCATTAGCCCTTTAGCCCTTTAGCCCATTAGCCCTTCAGCCAATTAGCCCTTCAAGGAATGTGCGGTAAGGAGGAGGAAGAGTCCTTTCATCCTTTTTGCCCTTCTGATAAGATGTAACCCCTGGGTTCCATACACTATCACGATTTTTTCAGCCATGTTTATGCGATAACTTGTTCGACTGATTTTTACACACAAGACGAATGATGGAAGGTAAATAATTTGAAGTTATACTTTGGCTATATCGTTTACCGAGCGAGTTAGCTGCGCAGTATAGGTACAGTGTGTTTTTTGATTTTTACACTATGCAAATCATTGAAGTTGTAGTTTTGCAATATTGCTTACTGAGCGAGTTAGCTACGCGATATGTGCACAGTGTGTTTCCATAGTTTTTGATTTTACACTAAGCAAATCATCAAAATTGTACTTTTGCTCTGAACACATCAAACAATGTTCTGATCATATGTTGAGGTTAACAACATCGATTACAGTGTTCGATTCTAGTCTTGTTATGTTTCATTCTGATCTTCTTAGAACAAGGGTACCCCCTAACATGTTCTAAACACATGTTGTATTGAGTACAGTGTTCGATTCTAGTCTTGATCACTTATTTCGTGTTCTGAACACATCGATCAATGTTCTGATCACATGTTGTATCGAGTACAGTGTTCGATTCTAGTCATGATCACTTATTTTGTGTTCTGAACACATCAATCAATGTTCTGATCACATGTTGAAGTTAACAACATCGATTACAGTGTTCTATTCTAGTCTTGTTATGTTTCAATCTGATCTTCTTAGAACAAGCGTATCCCCTGACATATTCTAAACACATGATGTATTGAGTACATTGTTCGATTCTAGTCTTGATCACTTATTTTGTTTTTCTGAACGCATCAATCAATGTTCTGATCACATGTCGTATCGAGTACAGCGTTTGATTCTACTCTTCTTATGTTTCGAAAGTCTAAACATGCACAATAATGTTATCGCTGCACACGCTTGCCTTCGCGATGCAGGTTTAAACTTGTTCGATATAAAGCTATGCCTTGACATAAGAGGCGGAGGAGGAGGTAGAGAAGGAGGAGGGGGAGGAGGAGGAGGAGGAGGAGGAGGAGGAGGAGGAGGAGAATGATAAGACCTTAACAGCCTATGTATAGTCGCCATTGTTTTTAAAGATGATAGCTGTCAAAAGAATTTTTCAAATTATCCACCACCACATTTCAGCTAAAGAGGGCAGCAGGGTGCTCTGTTGATTAAGCACATAGAATTTCAAATTGCCCTCCACCACATGCATAACAGCAGCTGTTATCTTGCGCAGTAGCCTCTAAGCTAGCTTTCTTCATAAGAGTAGCCGCCATCTTGTGCGAGCACCCCTGGGCCGTCTCATAAGGAGCTATGTATAGTCACCATTGTGTGTCTGCCATCTTGCGTAAGCATCCCTAGGACGTCTCAAGGCATCTTGTTTCTCATAAGAGCAGCCACCATCTTGTAGAAATAGATAGCTGCGAATGCCAAAGGGCTTAAGTAGGAATCGAACCGTTGATCTCATCATTAGACTATGTTTTTTCTTGTTCCTGATACTACGAACCTACGTATTAGGCGGAAAAATTTTGTCCGTTTTGCTCTACGATGCATCGTTTTCGAGATATTTAACATTTTGCATTTAAGCCTCAAAATTTAATGAATCGAACCTGCACGGTACGTTATACTCTCTACCATAGCTAGACCTGATCATGTTACGAAGACTCGCTTCAATACAAGCTAAAACAGAGCAAATGTCAAAGGGCCTAAGTAGGAACCGAACCGTTGATCCCATCATTAGACTATGATTTTCTTGTTCCTCATACTGCGAACCTAGGTATTAGGCAGAAAAATTTTGTCCGTTTTGCTCTACGGTGCACCGTTTTCGATATATTTAACATTTTGCATTTAAGCCCTAAATTTAATGAATCGAACTATCACGACACGTTAGCCTCTAAGCTAAGAGTAGCAACTATCTTGCGCAAGCACCCTTAAAGCGTCTCATAAGGAGTTATGTATAGCTGCCATCTTGTGTCCGCCATCTTGCGCAAGCATCCTTAGGGAGTCTCAAGCCATCTTGTCCAAGGACCCTTAAGCCGTCCCATAAGATCAGCCGCTATCTTGCGCAAGCATCCCTAGGGTATCTCATAAGGAGCCATGTATAACTGTCATCTTGCGCAAGCATCCCAAGGGCGTCTCATAAGAACCTGTGTATAGCAGCCATCTTGCGTAAGCACCCTTAAGGAGTCATGTATAGCCACCATCTTATGCAATTAGCGTCGAGAGAGGGCTGCTGTAGAATTTTTCTTTTTAAATTATCCGCCACCACTTTTCAAAGGTATCTAGCTAAAGATGGCAGCACCGCGGATGACAGGTGACGAATTTACATCTACTACGATAAAGAGGGCAGCACGGTGCTCTCTGTATTAAAGATGGCGGATGACAGCTGTCAAAAAAGCACATGGCTATGTTTACCAAACAAGAGCACGTGGAATTTGCCGCCATCACATTTCAAACTAAAGAGGGCAGCACTATGCTCTGTTGATTAAAGATGGCGGATGGTAGCTGTCGAAAAAGCACGTGAGTTTGTTTCCAAACAAGAGCGCGTGGAATTTTTCAATTTGCCGCCACCACATTTCAAAGGTATCTAGCTAAAGATGGCAGCACGGTGCTCAAAGATGGCGGATGATAGCTAACAGAACTTTTCAAATTGTCCGCTACTACGTGTTTAAGGTAGTAGCCATAAAGAGGGCAGCACGGTGTTCTGTGGATTAAAGATGGCGGATGACAGGTGATGAAATTGCCCGCATGATAGTAGCACAGTGCTCTGTTGATTAAAGATGGCGGATGACAGCTGCACGTGGTTTTGTTTCCAAACAAGAGCACGTGGAATTTACCACCACCACATTTCAAACTAAAGAGGGCAGCACTGTGCTCAAAGATGGCAGATGACAGCTGTCAAAAAAGCACGTGAGTTTGTTTTCAAACAAGAGCATGTGGAATTTTTCAATTTGCCGCCACCACATAGAGGGCAGCACTGTTCTCTCTGGATTAAAGATGGCTGCTTGTCGAAAAGCATTTTTCAAATTATCCGCCACCACATTTCAAAGGTAAGTAGCTAAAGAGGGCAGCACTGTGCTCTATAGGTTAAAGATGGCGGATGACAGCTGCACGTAGCTGTCAAAAAGCACGCGGATTTGTTTATCTCGAGCTAGTGAGGTTAAGTTGGTAGCACTAAGGTTTAGGCCCGTCAAGATGGCAGCACTGCCGATGACAGGTGACGAAAGAGGGCAGCACGGTGCTCTGTAGTTTAAAGATGGCGGATGACAGCTGTCAAAAAAGCACGTGGCTGTCAAAAAGCACGTGGCTTTGTTTATCTCGCGCTAGTTAGGTTAAGTTGGTACTACTGAGGTTTAGGCCCGTCAAGATGGTAGTACTGAGGTTAGCGATGCGTTGTTGTCTGTCAAAAAGCACGTGGCTTTGTTTACAAATCTGTCAAAAAGCACGTGGCTGTCAAAAAACACGTGGCTTTGTTTACCTCATGCTAGTTAGGTTAAGTTGGCACTACTAAGGTTTAGGCCCGTCAAGATGGTAGTACTGAGGTTTGCGATGCGTTGTTGTTGATGAGAGCTGTCAAAAAGCACGTGGCTTTGTTTACAAATCTGTCAAAAAGCACGTGGCTGTCAAAAAAACACGTGGCTTTGTTTACCTCATGCTAGTTAGGTTAAGTTGGTACCACTAAGGTTTAGGCCCGTCAAGATGGTAGTACTGAGGTTTGCGATGCGTTGTTGTTGATGAGAGCTGTCAAAAAGCACGTGGCTTTGTTTACAAATCTGTCAAAAAGCACGCGGCTGTCAAAAAGCACGTGACTTTGTTTACCTCGCGCTAGTTAGGTTAAGTTGGCACTACTGAGGTTTAGGCCCGTCAAGATGGCAGTACTGAGGTTAGCGATGCGTTGTTGTCGATGACAGCTGTCAAAAAGCACGTGGCTTTGTTTACAAATTCAAATTTCCCGCGGGAGGTGGAGGAGGCATCTGGGAGGCCTCTGGCTGAGGTGGAGGTGGAGGTGGCCACTGGGAGCCTGAGGTGGAGGTGGCGGCAGAATCCCTGTATTATACTACTATAATATCTTCAACTTCCGCGGCATAGCGACTATCCAGCTGGGAAAGAATGCACGTGTATTTTGTTGCGTCTTGCCTGATACCGGATACATTGAACTGCGCCTCTGACTGAGCGAACCACAGCGCCAGCTTGTAATTTAACTCCAACACGATTCACTACAGTACAAACCTGTGAGGGTGATGAGTGCGGCGTTTGCTGCTGATGTTGCTGTTGAAGTTGCATTTGTAACAGGCGGTTTTGCTCTTGTAATTGCTGTAGCTGTTGTTGTAATTGCTCCATAGGGAAGGTGGTAACTAGCGTGAGAATAGCACTGACTTTATATGGAAAACAGGATCACACGATATCAGTAACGTCGGGGTCACCAAATGTTGGGATCACTACACTTACTGACTTGCCAGCTACAGAAAAAACAACATTAAATAGAACTTCCTATTTATTCATCACGGAACTTTATATTGTTGTTTTCTACAATACCGTCCATAGATAACGTTGTGTAGAAAGGCAGTCAATGTGTTTGTTTACTATATTCTAAGTGTCAGCCGTCTTGTTTTAATTATGCTGCCATGGAAATCATAAAGAAGACGGGCAGTTTACAAGCTTTCATCGGCGTTGCCTAGTGTGGCAAGGTCCAGCTGCTGCCCTCTAGATTCCTGTGGTGGGGGGATGACGTGACTTTGCCACAATGCTATGATTGGAATTTACAAAAACATGTCATAGAGCAACCCAAACTATTTCCTTAAAAATTAATGTCCATGTTTTCGTATGGATACGTAATTCCGTTGAGATATTGTCTCATACTTCTTAATTTACAGTGATCAAACTGTGAGCTATCTATTTCATGGTTGTACTTACGATGGGTTTGAAATCCAGAAATAATATACAAAGGCTTTTCAATAAAAACCGACATTTTGACAGCCCAGTTATTTTTGTTTGAAGGTGGTAACACTGGCTATTCATGCAGCTCCCAACTTCGAAACGTATTGGGAATGGTGTATCATTTTCTACAATCTTGAGCAATCGAAGTTTTTCTCGATCAGATAACGTTACAAGTGGAATACTCCATAATATACGATGCAGTGTAATTTTCGAGTCTACTGGTATTTCTGCTGCTTTAGGAGAATTGTAATCAATTCGATCACGGATCAGAATTAGCTTTTGTTTAGCATTGATTATAATACGTCTAAAATCATCTGCGAAGCCGAGAATATGTTTAAATTGTAGCTTACCAGAAAGAGTACCGTCCTGATTATTAATCCAGTTGTTAGTAGCTTTCTGACACCCTCCTGCCATCCGCAAAACATCGCTCTCTTCATCACTATAAGAAGGGTAGAGTTTCATTGCACTTAGAATAACAACATTCTTGGAACTATCTACTTCCACACTATTTACTTCATAACGCGCTTCAGAAAAGAGGAAAGCTAGATTATGGTCCTTTAGTTGAGTTATGCTTGGTCCACTTCCATCTGCCTTTCTAGGCGTCCTTCAATATAGAGGCAGCTTTCGTGTATTAAGGTGTATACATCTTGCAGATTAATGATAAAACGAATTTGATCATTTGTATTGAGTCCAAACGTAAGAGGTTGATAGGAATGAAGCTCACTTAGTACTACACCTTCACGAGTTGCTACTGTGTTCATGATGTCTACCATTTATTCCATTACAGCTGAGTGCTAGGCCTATTGACATAAACATAATACAAGTGTATGCGTCTACAATGGACAAGGAAGAGGTAGAAGAATTCTACGAAAGCATAAATGGAATATTGGAAAACCTTAACAAACATGACCTGACAATTGTGATGGGAGATTTCAATGCGTTAGTGGGGGAAGGTAGGACATCAGACATGGTAGGACCGTTTAGACTAGGAGAGAGGAATTCCAGAGGGGATTATCTTGAAAGTTTTGCGATGTCAAATGATTTAGTGATCATGAACACTTGGTTTAAACTCCCACCTAGAAGACTATATACATGGAAGTCTAAAATGGACAAACCCGGGAAATGTGTGAGAAACCAGATTTATTTCATATTGGTAAATAAACGTTTCAGGAACAGTTGCACCGCAGTGAAAACCTACCCAGGTACAGATCACACGCCACTTGTTGGAGTTTTCAAAGTCAAAATGAAGACAGTGAAGAGGAAGAACAGGCAAAACTACAAATTGAGGAAAATCAAAGACCCAATAATGAAACAGAACATGCAAATAGAACTTAACTTGAAGATTATCACAGAGGAAAATATCACCAGCAATAACATCAAATTAGAATTAACTAAACTACAAAACGCCGTTCATCAAATAAAAGGGTAGTACATGAAACCAGACGAGAAAAAGAGAAAGCCATGGATGACATGAAATGCTGAACCTAATGGAGAAAAGAAGAGTCAATAAAGGAAAATCTGCAGAATACAGAAAGATAAATGCAGACATCAGAAGAAAGATTAGGGAGACAAAAGAAAAAGAAGAAGTGGAGCAATGTGAGGAGATTGAGTTACATCAGAGTAGGTATGACAGCTTTAACGTACACAGGAAAGTAAGAGAAGTAACAGGGAAATAGAGGAATAGTATTGGTGGGAAGTTAATAGATGAAGCCGGGAACTTGATGGTGGATTTAGAAGACAAGAAAAAGATTTGGAAAAAATATATAGAAGATTTATTTCATGACACTAGATGTGCTTTTACACAAAATACACATGCAATAAACGGCACAGCTATATTAGAAGAAGTTCAAGCAGCCATCAATCAGATGAAGGACGTAAAGCCAGTGGGACCAGATAAAGTAGAAGCAGAGTTCTTAAAACTGATGGATGAACATCACGTAAAATGGTTGACCAATATTTTCAACCGGATTTATGTATCCGGGAACATTAAATCGGAATGGCTCAAATCAGAGTTCATCACCTTGCCAAAAAAGCCAAACGCAAACCAATGTGGAGATTACCGCACAATAAGCTTGATGAGTCATCTCTAGAAAGTGTTCTTGAGAGTGATACACAGAAGAATATACAGACTGTGTGAAGATCAGATAGCCCCTGATCAATTTGGGTTTATTAAAGCAGTAGGTACGAGAGAAGCTTTGTTCAGTGTGCAGGTCCTCTTTCAGAGATGTAGAGATGTAAATAAGAATGTATTTGCTTGTTTCATAGACTACCAGAAAGCCTTTGACTGTGTAAAACATGAAAAATTGATGGAGATTTTGAGAAATATTGAAATGGAGGAAAGAGGTCTGCGAATCATCAAGATGCTGTATTGGAATCAAACAGCGGTGTTGCGTGTTGAAGGAGAACACACCAAAGAAGTCAAAAGCCTGAGCGGGGTGAGACAGGGATGTATCTTGTCACCTATACTATTTAATTTGTATTCAGAATACATATTTAGAGAAGCCTTGGAAGATACAGAAGAAGGAATTTTGATAAATGGAATGAGATTAAACAACATCCGGTATGCTGATGATACAATTATATTTTCTGGTACTATCAAAGCGCTACAATCACTAATGGATAGAATTGTAAGAGTCAGCAGCCAATACGGGCTTGAAATAAACACCGCAAATATCATAGTTATAAGTAAGGAAAATATTTCCGGAATAAACTTCGTTATAAATGAAAAGAGTATAGAAAGGTTAAAGCAATATTCATACTTTGGACCCATAATAAATGAAGACTGGGATTGCTCACAAGAAGTCAATGTACGCATTGGAAAAGCAAAAAGTGTGTTCCAGAAAATGAGTAATGTGTTTAAAAGCCACAATCTAACTTTAGGGACTAAAATCAGACTTCTGCACTGTTATGTATTTTCTGTTCTTTTATATGGTGTAAAGATATGGACCTTAAATAAAAGTACAGAGAAGAAGCTGGAGGCCTTTGAAACATGGCTTTATAGGCGGATCCTGAGAATATCTTGGACTCAGAGAATGACGAACGTGGAAGTAATGAGAAGGATGCACACAACACCTCAATTGATCAAGATAGTGAAATGCCGAAAGCTGCAGTATCTGGGAAATATAATGCGCAACACAGATAGATACAACCTACTCCAAAAAATACTCCAGGGGAAAATCAACAGCAAAAGAGGTCCTGGAAGAAGACGAATATCTTGGCTTGACAATCTTAGGGGCTGGTGGAATATATCATCAGTTGAACTGTTCCGCGCTGCCACAAACAGGACGAAAATAGCCATCATGATCGCCAACATCCGAAACGGATAGGCACCGAGAGAAGAAGAATGTAAGCGACGTACGTGTGTCGATCTAAATTCGTAAGTGATTATATTTATTCACAAGCCTGTGAGTGATGTCATGTAACTAATGTGTTTAACGACACAGGATTATAAAGTACTACTGACGGTTTCTCAGGAATAGTGTATCCACTTTCTTCTGTAATAATAAAGTCGTGCAGGGCGTGTGAATGTTGTTGAATATGATCAAGTTATGTTTACATGATGATCATCGAAGCGTGTTATACGTTGAGCAGACTCGTAACGTACGTTCAGTATGAGCTCTATTCATGAAATTCCTAGAAATGGTTCAATCGAATCAGTCAATCTTGAATGATGACTCAATAACTCATTTATGTGTGATATTTCTCAAAGTAATTGAGAACTTGTAATTATTATTACTGAAACTTTCTTCACTAAACTGTTCAATTAACGCACTTTCAATATAGTTATGAATATCGTCTACTGAGTAACTGTCTAATCGTAGCGTTAGCACATACTCATCGTAATAGAAGTTGTTTACATCATCATGCATATTATAGATTTTATTGCGCATTCAAACGATACAAGTACAAAACTATGTGACTGATGACCGAGTTTGATCGGTGGATTAAAGTAGACGATAATTTCAGGCCCTTCTCCGTGTACAGTGAACATTCCGTGCAGACTGTTTCTCTTTGTCTACTGTCTGTGTTTGACATAAGAACATAAGATATAATCGCCCGCACATGGGTGTACTGAATTTCTGAACATGTTTTTTATTGTTAGCAATCTCTGCACTGCTTCCGAAACAACGTATGAGCTCAAATGGAGGAGGTAAGGCTCTATAACTATCGAAATACCGTACATTAGATTAACGTTTTACGTTTTATGTAGGCAACATAATGAGTTCCAGGTCCGCGACTGTTTTCTAAGTTAATTACGCACTCTCACGTTCACGTGGGCATGCTGGTAGATGATCGCGCATATACACACCTCGAAAATAATTCATTCCTAATTGTTTGGAAAACGTAAAATTTCTTCGTGGGTTAGAGCTCGACATGGTAGTGTATTCAGTAGACGTTTTCTGGAGACATGTAGATGTCAAGCCCTTTTTTGTACGGCCCTAGCTCATCTGTACGCCTTTGCCTCGTAATGCTATAGCATCCATTGTATTTTCATGACGTTCACTCTCATTCAACTGTTGCTTCGCTTCTTCTACAGCCTTAATAGTCCTCGCTACAGCACTAGCACCACCCAGCAAAGACCCTAAAGCTGCTAGTCGAGCAAACAGCACAGGAAGAAATCCTCCTCGTTTTGGTGCAGGAATAATTCTTCCACGTTTACAAAACATTGCTCTGCACTTACGAGAAATTCTCGCTCTTGCAGCGTGTAGTCCCTTAGTAACAGCTACTTGCGGATTGTATTCCCGTTGAGTAGCTTTTCATGCAGCGTTTACAACTTCTTTCTATCCAACGCTTTTAGTGTTCTTTTTCATAACGCTTGGATATCGTTGCTTCACCAATTTGTACACGACTTAACTCGTCAAGAGCGAATTATGAACTGGCGGTTTTTTGTAGTTTCGTTTGATATATATATTACTATTGCCCACTCTATTATTCAGTTACCATGAAGTTTATAAAGCAGCAAGACACACTAACTGTTAGTGACTTAGTGCCACATATCTTATCTAGTTCTGGTACAAATAGAGTAAGACGAACGTTGTTTCCTTTCACTATGCGATGTATTACATCTGGCCCATCTGGAGGTGGGAAGACAGTTTATTTTACTCACACTCATTACCCTTTTAAATGTCATACGCTTTGAGCATATCTGCGTTTTCGCTAAGTCACTCCATCAACCGCTATATACTATTCTAAAATTTGTAATGCACATGAGCAAGTACCACCACCGGATGATGTGCTTCCCAATTCTCTTTCTGATATTTCACGATGTTGCAACATAAGAGCAAAACGTTATTCGTGCATACTTTAGTATGAGGCGACATAAATATGTAGATCGCATCTATTTATGTCAGATATATTCTCGAGTGCTTAAGGAGTTGACACGCGACAACGTAAATATAATTTTGCTTATTTTGGCAAGATGTGCGCCATATGTGGCACGTGTATGATGATTATGTCAACACGGATATGACGTTCAATATCTTTAGACGTGTGTGTGCTACATGCTGGTCATCACATCGTTACGGCTTTTTAGTCATTGACAAAGAAAATGATCTTCATTATGGACGATATCGCATGGGTTTTCATCATTTTACATGCATCAACACATAGATAGAGCCACCAACTGATCAAAAACCACCATCCTGACAACACCCAGCAAAGAGATTACAAAACTTATAATACGTGCTGGAAACAGTATTCGACGAAAATTTTAAGGGCTTAAACGTATTCAATCAGACACTGATTTTAATTTTTGAAAACGCAACTAGGTACACCACGGAAAGAAATTATTAATTCTACCTCATTGCCCTAGTCTACTACAAGTGATTTTTCTATGCAATCATCTTATAATAAAGAGGGGCATAAAAAGGAAAGCATGAACAAGAAAAGCGTAGAGAGTACAGAAGCGGGATGAGGAAGAGGAGAAGCAGGATAAGGATGAAGAAGAAGATAAGGAAGAAGAACTTAACAATACTTCACCGTCTACGCGTTATAAGCTACAGATGTTATTGCTGGAAAACCTACTAAATCAACACAAGATCTAACTCCCTTGTCTGAGGTTATGATCACGCCAGATTATAGTAATCAGTTTAAGACTTTTATTCGAAATACCTATGGATTTCTCTTTATTCCTTATATAGAAATGCTCATTACAGGACAAACTGACACAACCTACGGTATTCTCTATGAAGACGACTGATTGTTGGTAGGTAATGCACATGTTAAGATTAATAGCAACAGACTCATCGTAAAAGGTGTCGCCTATAAACCTATTAAAAGACACTTAGTAATTTTTTCTCGCGAATACCTGAAAAGGATATAATTTTACAAGAAGATCTTAAATAATATAAAGCAATACTTTTTGTTACTGACGCACCATGACCTAATTATAGGAGTAAATAAGCTGTAAATGCGAATGAGAGATACAAGTATCGAAATTTAATTTTTAAGCTGTTTCCGTCACATCAACCAACTGCTCGTGGTCTTAATGTTATCTACAAGACTTTGTTGCCGTATGTACACTTGAGATACTGGATTGACCCTAACTTACTAACTTGAATGATTACAAATTCTAAGAGCTTCACAGGATGCTGGTCAGACAGGTCACGAATCGGAAATTCTAGAAATAGAGAGAGAATTATGTCATGAAGGTATTATTAAGTAATGGCTCGTCAAGATAAGCATCGCACACGAGTTACATACATCAGCTCGTCGCACCTACTGTTGCAGACGCGTTATTACACGCGGAAAATATGTTCTCTGGTAAGAAGACTGAGTAGAAATGATTCCATATCCCTCTAGCAATAAAGGGTATACTGTAAGTATCTACTTACTGTCATCCATGTGTACTCTAAGTTTGCTTTTGTACAACCTGTGCACTCTAAGACAGCCCCTCAAGTCAAAGACGCATTTAAACATATTCTTGGACATTCGAAACGCTGCCCTAGGCTTCTTCAAACCGAACAAGGTAAAGAGTTTTACAACAAGCATTTTTACTTACCTCAAGTTACTTGGCATTCAACACTACTCTACGTACAGCAATCTCAAGGCAAGTGTTGTAGAACGCTCTAATCGTACACTCAAAACAATGATGTCGCGAGAATTTGCAGCTCAAGGTTATTGTCTTTGCATTGAACTGCTACCTAGGCTCGTGTCTACCTACAACGATACACCTCATCACACTATCGGCACAAAGCCATGTCTTGTTACTAAGAATACACCATGCTTGCATGCTATTCGTCTTGTAATCAAAACGGCTGATCCGTGCACCATCGCTTTAAAAATGTGATTTCGTTCGCATCAGCAAACACAATTCTATCTTTGCAAAATAATACACTCCTAACTGGGGAACAGAAAATTTTCACATCAGGAGTGTTAAGCATACTAATGCAGTTACGTATTTATTCGAGATTTGACAAGACAGCCAATTGAAGTAGGATTCTACATCGAAGAACTGCAGGAAACAAAATATCGTGATCACTATGTAATCGAACGTGTTTTTCGACGTTGTGGAAATAAATGGTATGCCAAATGGCTTGGTTTGAATAACAACTTCATTTCATGGATCAATAAAGTGCATGCGCTTTAAAACTTGAGGTTTCTATTCGCGTACCTCTACCTCTCCCTTCTTCTACGTCATTAGACAAGATTAATCTTGCAAGTCAACATTATAACTAATGGTGAATTTATGACATGTGTAGGATAGGATTAATTTTTAAAAATTAAGCATCACCTGCAGTACGTTTCAGAATTCGTATTTATTTTAGAATATATACATTTTCTTTCTTCAAGTAAAACTGAGTCCTTTCTTACATATATTATTTCTACTGTCTTCGTTGTTTAATGCCACTACCCAGCAAAAGTTTTCCGTTCATTGCACCGGCAACGAAAAGTGCTGCTGTCTCAGCAACTGAAGCATTAGGTGACGACACACGGTGCATAATTTTACGAAACAGATTTTCATCAGGTACACGTCTCAGTTCGGGATTGTTTTGACGACAAGCATTGCCATGCTCTTTGTAGGCAGCAATCCCAGGATCACTACGTGTCAAGCGGACGTCAAGTCGTGTTCAAGGCCACAGTACTGGTAACTACGAGTATGAAGCTCAAAAGGAATAAGATCAATTGCCCTATTGATGAGTCCATACCCAGCATGCTTCCTCACCTTTCTCCCAGCGCGTTTCTTCACCTCTTTTCTGAAACAACTTGCTTACTCCTTTAAGCCATATTAAATGATTATAAGCGAAGGCAACTCGTTATTTTTAAGTCCGTGATACAGTTTAATGAGTTTACATGTACGGCAATGTCTCACTGAAGGTCTTCTAGTTTAACTCACTTGTTCATGATGTAAACTACACCTTTGAAGCTCTGACAAAACAGGATCTTAAGTCCACTCACGAGGCACCTTATCTCAGATCTTCTTTATAGCATTCGCAGCTACAATGACCAAAAATGTATTCAATTCTTCTTCATTAAAAGTGCTTAGTTTGTTTCTGCAAGCATAACATTTTACGATTGCCTTTTTAATTGCGTTGCACTTAGTATCAGATTGAAATGACGTAATGTCTTTGCACTACAAGTGTTTCTTCCACACTGACGTCATTTCGACACTGAAACTTACATTTGTTGTTCACCTCCCGAAATGCACTGCAACACAACCAAACAAAGAGCACGCACACGTGTCGTAAATACTGTTTAACTGTTTCTCCACTATGCTCCTTGTGAAGAGTTTTAAATGATGGATATACTAATTCATGCATGTCGGTAATTTCACATTTTGATGATAGATTCTCACGCAACCATTCCTTCTTTTCACAAAAAGCAAGCTTTGCTCTTGACAAATGAGCGTTCATGAGTATAGATAGAAAGAGATAAGGTATTCGTTTTTCTTCTCTCTGCAGACCTAAATTTCTTTCTACCCATTGCGTCTGCTTTTTGTCTTCAGCTGTATGCAAACAGTAAGGGAAATGTGGGCTAAATCTTAAACTGACCAGTTTTGGCGCCCGGGGCACCCTGCAATCCAACACAGCCACGTCCTTGAACACAAATTTGTTGCCATTCACATTAAGGCCTTGTACATCAACTATTAACGTTCTTGTCATGATGGAATAAAGCGCTCTACTCTCTATGACTGGATCTCAGAACTAAAGAAGAGCTCACAATTACAAGTCTAAACATGCAAAACCATATCGACGAAATCGCTACATGTTAAAAACGAATTTTTAAATCGCCCGCGCTTGTTACGTCACAGCTCTGTCACTACTTCTAGAGGGTGACTTGGCCAGAGGAGGAGGAGGAGGAGGAGGGAAGGACATCCGACCGTAAAACTAGGTGCAAGATGTGATTGTGTAGTTAGGTCCCTCCAAAATGCCGGCTGTTAGGAGGGAAGGGAATCTGTTCGTAAAACTGGCCCAATATCTCTATCTACACCAAGGGGGACTAGGCAAGATAAGGAGGACGAGGGAATGACATCTGACCGTGAAAATGGGCTCAAGATGGTGACTGTGTATTTAGGTCCCTCAAAAATTGCGTCTGTAAGGAGGGAAGGGCATCTGTCCGTAAAAATAAGGCGACGGTGGAGTTAGGCCCTCCATAAATAGCGTCTGTGTGGAGGGCAATGTATCTATCCGTAAAACTGGGCCCAGGATGGCGTCTGTGCAGTTAAGCCCCTACAAAATATCATCTGTGGGGAGAGAAGGGCATCTGGCCGTAAAATCAAGCCCAAGACACCGAATGTATTGTTAGAACCCAAATTGCGGTGGGAAGGGCATCTGCCCGTAAAACTGGGCTCTGTGTATTTGGGCTCATTAATATGGCAACGAGAAGGGCATCTGACCGAAAAACTAGGCCAAGATGGCGACGCTGACGGTAGGACCTTTCAAAATGGAGGCGGAAAGGGCACCTGACCGTAAAACTTGTCTTTGTGTAGTTAAGCCCCTCCAAAGTCATGTGGCCATAGACCTAGGTAGGATGATTTCCTTCCCAATCCTTCTCCCACCCATCCTAAGAGAATAGACGCCAAATCGGAGCGCACCCCTTCAAACCATTATTGTATCCCACTAAAATAGAGCGCTTCTGTCTGCCTTATCTGTATTCGAACCACGTCGCTGTCAATATTCACAAAACTTCTGCCCCAGCCATTAACCGATTCAGGCATGAAGTCAACATGCATAATGCTTGCTTAAATGTCGCTGACGGTCCTCGAAAGTTAAGATATCTGTCAAGGTCTTCAGTGAAGGTTTACAGTGTTCATTCAACTTCCATACGTTACAGAGCATGTGGCATAACCTATCAATTCGATCGTATTATGGGCACCTGTGTTATTTCAAGGCGCAATAAATCACATGTTTGCAGAATGTTCCTTGGTATTTGGTACGGAATTCCGCATAGTAGTTTTTCTTTCGCTAGGTTCATGGATCAATTCACAATGATGGCACACAGATAGGGGAGAACCTTATTGACCATAAGGAGAAATTTCAAATTATTTGGGTTTCGTGAAAGTAAGTTATTTACGAGTTATTTGCGTTGCCTGTCTCTTAGAAAATAACGGGCTTGTGAACCACCCGGTAGATATGTTGTGTGAGTATGTATTTCTTCGCTGCATTATTTGTATAAAATGTCGCATCTTTATAACTTATAACATGACCATTAGTACAATAAAATTACCGTATTTACTCTAAATCAGATTACAGCATCTTTACTCAAACAAATGTTTTCTTTCATTCCTTTCACTTGTATTCGGAATATAAGAAATGCTGAAGTTATGCAGTGAAGGGAATAACAGATGAAGACAAGGACGTGTTCACAGGTGGGAAGGGGGTCAAAATTGTCCAGACACCCCAGAAGTTTTCGAATGTACTCTTATTAAGCATTTTGTATATAATGCATATTATTAGATATGAATCCGCACGATTCCACCAATCTTAGTTTGAGCCAAGGATACTCATTTCCTCGTTAGGTATTCTATACCACCTTGATTCTCCGGAAGTTTGGACACCTATCGAAATAAATTTCTGAATAAAGACCTACCTTAATGGAGACCCCCCAAACTGGAATCCTTTCTTTTTTGCTAGGGGCTTTACGTCGCACCGACACAGATAGGTCTTATGGCGACGAAACTGGAATCCTGGCTGCGCTACATCTATTAGCATTTTCTATCCATAACACCCCCTCCGGCTCCGCCAACCCAACCGTCTGATTCTGGATATGCTAATGAGTAATTGATATGCATCGTACGAAAGCAGAATATGGGGGAAATGAGAATTTTAAGAACCAGTTATTTTCTCTCTAAACAAAATGGCAAATTACTGGAAAGGCTACAAGTCATTAAACAGAATAACGTAATGTGGCTATTGTATGGGAAACTGAGTGTTATGGTGAGAGTGGTATTGTCTCTGAGAAAAGGAAATTGACCATTCAAGGTTTAAAAAGACCGATGCAGCCGTTAATCAAACCCGGCGCCCTATTAAAAGGCGACGACTACATTGAACTTTCAACCAACAGGACATTGGAAATGATGGCAACTGAAGATAATTTCGAATAGTTCAGTCTCACCTAGTGATGATCTCTATGCTAAAAAGATATACTTTCCGTGCGAACTTTGATATTGTTACAGCCCCGTGTCAGTAGCGTCTTGTAAGGTAATTGTATTTGAATAAGACTTTTCTCAGATAACTGTAACTCAGTCCGATTACTGCCTCTATTATATCCGCTATCTTTAGAATTTACATACAATGATTGCAATTCTCACCCAAGTAAATATGATTAAAATTTGTTTTGTAAGTTTGCCATTATCCATCCTCAATACGTGACTAAAGAACGTAACTGTCCTCTTCCTGATCGTATAAGGCATTCTATCAGTTTCTTTAGTTTTATAGAGGCTCTTCATTCTTCCTGTGTCTGAACACATCATCTTCAGTCCTTAATGGCCCCCAGATTTTTCTTAGAATCATGCCTACCTTTTCCTCCAGTTCTTCAATTTCTGCTGTTTTCATAAAGAACATACACTCTCTAGCATGGAGACATTCTGCATTAATTGCCGTCTTGTAGTGCCTCATTTCAGTTTTGATAGAGAGTCTCTTCTTATTACAGGTGTGCTTGACCATTTGGTAAGCTTGTTCCAATTCTCTTCATTTATGTGTTTCTTAGTATAGACGCAGGGCTTACACAGATTTCGTTATGATATATTGAATAAAACTAACTTGAACATTACACTGAATAAAGCACTTCAGATGTCCTGCGACGTTAGAGAATCATAGAATATTTGGATTGGCTATGATAGATAATCACAGTAACTACTACACTGCAGTAGCGAAAAAATATTAAAAATAATAATCGTATTGCCTCATGTACACTTATTTAGCTCAATATAGATTGCGTGCATGCCAACAACACACTATCTGTCAGCGCATCAGTTGTAATTACCAAATTTATGATTTCCGTTTTTTCTTTAACTTTTTATGACTATGTTCGATTTATAGCTTCGATTCTTTACGGTATCCCCTGTTTTTCGTAAGTAGAAACTAAAATGGTAAAATCATTTTGTTTTTATGAACAAGGTAAGATAACAACAAACAACATTTATGTTCTAAACAACAAATATATTAATATAGGATGTATGCATTAAAAATTGTCAGGTGCGTAGCCATCTTGCTCTTATCACACATATATATTTCCGGTCCCTCACCTCTCCCTATACCCACACAGCTGAAAAACAGGACTGAACCTGCGCAGTTTTTGCGACGAGAAGTCCAGCGCCATTCGAGCTATTCAGCTTAAGAGTAAGTATACTAGGCCTATTCAATTTCAAAAAAATCCTCTCCGCAGCGAGGGGTGATATAACGCTGTTCATAGTTATTTGTACGTCGGATGGGGACATGAAGCCTTATGCTATTCGGCAGGAGAAGGGGTATATGCTACTGCTGATTTATTTTACCCCTCTCCCTTCCTACTATCATATGTCATTCATTTGATCTTATTATCTTCCCTGCGTCAGGAAGGGCATGCGGTGGCTGTCCGTAAAACTGGTCCTTCCAATATGGCGTCGGAATGGGCATCTGTCCGTACAACTGCGCTAAAGATGGCGACTGTGTACATGGTGACTATTATTACTATTATTTCTATTCACGTATTTAAGAGGATATGCAAATTTGACTCTGCTTTACGGGTGGATGACCTTTCTTGCATTAACGCAATATGGTAAAACCACATCTTACTAGCTCTAAGCAGGTTAGATAGTTACATGTAAGAAGAAGAAAGTGAGAGAGATATCTGTCAAGAATGCGGGTAGTACGCACCTTACTGAAAGCGTGCACGGCAGTGTATAGTACCTTCCTAACTCTCTCACATAACAGCGTTGTTATCCGCAGGCACGGTTTGCGCACGCGCATGGCAGGGCAGTTGCGTGAACTGACTGAGCATTTGGCGAGTATCGCAAATTTCGTGATGACTTCGCATGTTTACCAAAATGCCGGGGCTGGTAACCTTATGGATAACTTCACATGCTGCGCGCACAACTCCCCTTGATGTACATATTGCATTTCAACATGATAATTGCAAATATCGAGATGGCTCCGCATTTCACCCTCATAGCTGCGCTAATATACGCAGGTGCAGATGAGCGCGCACTACCCTCTCTACTGCTCGCGGATCCCTCACTCCACGGCGCTCCTCCACCCGCTCAACGACCGTATAAAATGTAGCTGGCAGAGGCGATCTCAATGTCAGTCTTCCGCAAGAAAGACGGGGCATGCCTGTCTAACAAGTCGGGAAATATTTTTGGTAGAGTACTCATCGCCAAGGTGGTGATCTTCTAGGGGTAGAGAGAGAGAGGGAGCACATCTCTCACTCACCCATTCCCTATTTTAGGTAGGGGCTGGGAGAAGAGGACTACCTCTCCACCCTCCCCCCGAAAAATAAGAAAAAAGCGCAGTTCCTTTAAGATGGTGAACATGAAGTTAGGCTTGCTCTTATTCAAATTCCGCGCCTCATACATGCTTATGCTAGTGAACAAGAGCACGTGGTCTTGTTGGTAAACAAGTGTACCTGGAGTGAGGTTACGACCCTCAGAGATGGCGTCTGTGAGGTTAAGCTTGCTCTCACATTCAAAATCCGCGCAACACCCGTGCTCGTGTTGGTAAACAAAAGCACGTGGTCTTTTGTAAACAATAGCACGTGGTACTAGGGGTCAATGACCTGCTGACTCAGCAAAAAAGAATGCTGACGGCAGTGATTTAGAACATACATAGCCATACTACTCCAACACATTCCCATGAGTAACACTATAATGGATGGACACTCCTCACGGTATCGGACTACCTGGTACTCACTTAACGTTGCGCTAATACATCGAAGGTTTTCGGGGACGGAGAGATGGAAAGCGGTAGGATTAGGGAGGATGCGCCCGTGGCGTTAGTTAAGGTATAGTCAGGTGTGCAAACGGAAAACCACGGAGAACCAGGGGTTTAATTCGAACCCACTATCCCCCTAATCCAAGTTAATAGCACCCCTTGTGGTTTGAGGCTGTGGAAAAAGAAACTCGGTATCACCAACCGGTACCTGTTAAAAAGGCGAGTAAAAGGGGCTGCACTTGGGGACGTGGTTGGCGACAGCACGGCCCTAAGCTGAGTCAATGCACTGCTTCTACTTGTTTTTGCCAGTCTCCCCACATTCATCTATCCTAACCTACCTACCTTGGTCAACTCTTGTTCTATTCTGATCTCGAGAGTAGTAGGTTTGCGAATAATGGGGAGTCTTTTATTTTCATGCCTTTCGTGGTATTTGTGACTTTACGGCACACAACTTCAGTTTTCGAAGCGTCGGATCCCTTTCATTTTTCCCTTTGATTAGTGTTAAGATCTGTACTTCCTCTTAAAACCACCACCACCACTACCACCACCAAACTTACAGATGCACTACCTCAACAGCAAGGTCAACTCGCTCGGTACTGGGTTTACTAAGCGAACGGTAAACTTGAAAGTTGCCCATTAAGAATGTAGCCTAATTTTAATTATTAATGCGACGGACATTTGTATTAAACACTTAATAATCTTAAAAAATAACTGTAATAACTGTTTTTAATATGTTTGTGTACGTTTAACTGAAATAGGCCTACATCGAACCAATGCGCAAGCACAAGACGTAGAGAGTGACACATAGACTTTAGGACCATTATGGATAAAACAAAGGAAGAACCTAAATATCAAACTTCAGGGAATCACATATCAACAGTAGATGGAAACAAAAATAAATCCTCGGGGACAGAAGATAAACAGATAGGCTAACAAGAAATAATCATGTTTGAAAATTCGGAAAGAGGGAACGTTATCTATCATCAGACACACGCAGCATACTGCTGGCACTCTTGAAAGCGAGAATCTAATTTCCAATTTCTTAAAACCTACGAAGATCAATCGCCACGCCCAACCTTCTTGTCACCTGATCATTATGTTCTCGCGCCAACTTGCTTTGTTTTGACAACTCTACGCATGGCTGACCTTGATGAACTTACCTCCGTTGCTGTGGAAAAAGAAACTCGGTATCACCTACCGGTACCTGTTAAAAAGGCGAGTAAAAGGGGCATACAGCTCCTCTATTAGTCTAGCTCGTTGGCTAGTAACGAATAGAGGATTGTGCAGGATCAGTAAATTCACCGAGGCTTGAAGAGTGAATGCTGAAAGTCTTAACAGTCTAAAATCTACGTACGGTATTCAACTCTTTAAGTTCCTTCGTAAGATACATATCTTCGTTACCTATTAGCAAATCGGAATGATATCATTCTCTTGGGTCGCCAACGGGTTCTTTGTCACTTGCTCAGGTAAGAGGCGGGTTTCAGTAATTTAAACTATCATCTAAATGAGAGACATTGCGTCAAAGAAATTGATCTTTATTTATGATTTGCGATGAGGTCGAAAAGACTCATGACATTATTATCATCACTAAACAATGAACTCATTCTTGTCCACTTAAAAATCAATTATCACAAAGATGAGAGATACTGGTTTCGGAGAACTTAACTCCCTGAGGGGCATTCTTACTAGAAACCACTGTCTTAATTTAAGAGTTAAAAAAGACTGTCTGGAGATCAATATGATCGGATTCCATGTGAGACTCCATGTACCATCATAATGATTCGTGATGATCCAGCCCCAGTAGCACGAGCTCTGTACTCTTGGTATAACTAAGGCAGTCCAATCGGTATGTGCCACACAGTGGTTGTACGGCATGCACACTTAATTGCATCGATGTGACCAGCGACTATGTCATATACCGACATCTGTGTTTTTAATTTACATCAAAGTCATTGTGGATAACGACCGCATGGAAGATGATGCATTAATGGCAGATGTTCATGATCTGTGTCACTGAGGTTGATGACCCCATGACCATCACATTTCTAAGCTGATGGCTGAACACAATTAAGTGACAGTAGTCGATGACTAAGTTTTCCACATTAATAAATCCCCACACACCTGATACTCAACAAATCAAAATAAAAAATTATAACAATAAACGCTCAGAACACTCGTGGCAGTGAAGTCCCTTTGCCATCGCATATGTTCCCCTAATCGTTACGTTAATAAGCTGAGATTTCCCAGCAAATAAAACTAAGATTTCCGGAATACATTTTCAGGTTTTTCAACGTTTAACCTAATTCTCCAAATACGATTTCACTCAATTAAGAAACTTAAATTAAGTAACGTCACAATCCTAATTAATTCTTTATCTACCCCGGAAGAATGTTTTCTTGAAAATCCCTAATTATTTAATTAAAGTATTGTGTTTTGCTCGTACTCTTCTTCATCGCCGGTGAAAACGGGGTTCATTGTCAATTTTTCCAGTACTAATTATTTATTCTATGACGTCACTCAGCAAGCTTACGTTATAACACTGACAATGATTAACAAACTAGCTTGGATAATACTAATAATAATCGTAAAATCTGCACAAATTAACACACAACGCAAAATAAACCATCCTTGTCACATCGCTTCATGATATTAAATAATACTTCGTACAAGCCCCAAATAATATCAGACAACATCAGTACCGATTCTCAAAATTTGATATCCCTGAAAATGGCCATTTCCAATCTATCATACCTTCGAGTCATTTCCGTCGCTTAAAAATATGAATTCAAATCTTTACTGAAACGAGTCTTCTCTAAATTATGAAATCTAATTCCAAACATTTTACTACAAGTCTCAGTTACAGTTCGTTTCTGTCAGCTGGCTCGCCCACCTAACAGCTGGCAGCTGGCTCGCCCACCTAACAGCTGGCTGGAATGAGGTAAACACGAGATATCTCGAGATAAAACACGCATGGCATTTAACTTGCGTCAAAAGGCAAAGAAACTCGCCTCGCTGGCAATTCACAGGAAATATAATTCTTGACCCACATAGAATATGCGAAGAGATTTAATTTAAGATGTCAGTCAAATATTATTATCCAACATGGTCCTGCAGTTTCACGTGGACTCCTAACTATGGACTGACCCTATTCCCGTCTCAATAAATTACACACACAAAAATCCTCGGGTTTTCTACACTGAACATCCTGGCATAAACACTACAGGATTTCAACAACCTGATCCACTATCCTTAATTTCTTCCCATTTCGCAAGACTTGAAACTCTCGCTATCACAAATTCTCTACACGACAATAATATGGAATATTTCTCTTGGGTGACAATGCTATTACACAAAACACTCTGTGACTTCTAACCATTCCCTGCCCGCGTATCTGAGCTAATGTTCCCGAACCGAAACTCACAACTTGACTTACAAATATTTTACCGTTATTATCCCCTCATTAATTCTACACATATTTCAACAAACATTGAAATAGCAATCTCTTGTAACAAATTTTATCGCTCTCACCTCGTAACTTCCCTTGATAAAAATTACGTCGCCAAACACAACGGTGTGCCTTCATGCCAGCTCTAAATGAATAACCACGGATTACGCTTACATGAATTTCATCTTTACAACGAACGGAATTTTATGGCAAATTAACGTCTTAACTTTGACAAACCACAAATACGGAAAATAAGCGTATGGAAATGATAGTTTGCTTTAGACATTGCATTCGTTTCTCAAGCATCAAATCTACTACTACACAACACTTCACGTGCTAGTTTCGCGAATTTCCCGATTATCCAAGAAACATAAAACAAATGAACCTTTGGCATATTCCACTGACATTTTCGCGAAATAAAAGGGTGTCCAAAATGCGTCATAGATACACACAAAAATGTTGACATCATGAAATAAATAAAAGCACTTTATTAATGTGTTTGCCACATACCTGTAGTCGTACGTCGTCCCCTATCAATACAGGCTCATCAGCCTCTCATTTTTTATTTAGCCATGTCGACAGAGAGTGGCTTTTGAAGCCATTTTTCCTTTGTGTTTTTATTTTCATTCGCCTGAAAATAACGACAAACAAAAATGCCCTTCATACGTTCTCTTCCTTGCGCGGACCGAAGACGTTTGTCGAACCACCGACAGGTACACGCAATACTTTAGTATACAACAGCTATATTTACAGCTTCAATTGCAGGAATTGCAGTATCGCGGCATTAGAATGACCGTCTGCTGCCTGTCTCTGAATTTACGTGACGACTCCACATTTGGAATACCGTCAATTACCCTTATCGGAAGAATACTTTGACTGAATGATTTACGTTATGCAACTTCCGCCAACAGCCAACCTCAACCCTACAACACAACAGTTTAAATCGTCGTTCATAGAATGTTAGCGATTTCGTACCTTTTAAAGCTATCTCCACTTGGAGATGATGTTACAGCCACCTTCGGCCAAAACCTATCTTTCCTTTTGGGACTTAGTCTTCCAAACGCTGGTTTGTAAAGTTATTGTCTGAAATGCGTGGAGTCACTGGACACAATGCGAGACTGTAAATGGCGCATCGTTCTTTTATACCATTTACTGGCCACCCCCATGCCGCCTGCAGTTATCGCCAAAAATGTTATAGACACTTTTTCTACCCCTTAAAAATGTACTGAAGGCAGGTCACGACGTAGGACGTGCTTGTTTAGTTTAGTAGCAGTGTTGTTATAAGCATTCCAGGATATCTCTTAACCAATTGAACTGTAAAATAACTTCATATGGTAGGCACTATATTTGGGGGATGTAACAGAGTTCGAACAAATTTCCTTCTGGAGCTATTTAGCGGTCTAAAATCTTTACCACCAATGACCAAATTGTTTAACCTACAATTTCCTAACATTTACTACGGCAGATTCTACTTAAAATATACTTTCTTATTTGAAAAATAGTCCAACATATCCATTGCAATTCTACACGTACGGTGACGTAATTTCTTTACTGCCTATCTTCTGAGAACCACCACCTGTTCTTCCACGTCAAAGGTAAAAAATGTAGCTAGAGCTCATGACTTGTAATTTATATGGGACCTGATATAATGACTTTAGGACTCTGCTTCCTCGTAACACAAAGGTCATGGGTTCAGTAAGGTTGTAAATATGTGTAAAATTTACTTTGCGCAGGAATCGTATTAGTGTTATCTACATTACCTGTGCCATCAATGACGAGATTTCTGTTAATTTCTTCTAATTGTTTCGAGTCCTGAATTGAAGCCATTTTGTTTCTTTTCTTTGATATCGAACATACAATCGTAAGATAATAATCTACAAAGCCGCGCTCCTAAGAGAAGAGAAACACAAAACAAAAGTCATCAGCTAGTTGGCAAGAATTCGAACTATCGAATGTTACAGGCTTTCATACATGGCACCGGTTCAATCAGCTCCTGCACAATCCAAGACACGTCATTTTATTTCTCCTTTAGTATGCGAATAGCGCTGTGTCAGAAAGACTTCACACACCGTGCCGAATTTCAAGACCATGAGAACATCATAAGGAGAATGTTATTACGGTTTTAAAAAGATTGACAATGAAGTTGTTTCAGTAGGGCTTGTCAAGGACACAGGTATCGTTAGTAATGTGCCAAGATGTATATACTTAGAGGAAATACTGAGGAACCCCACGTCAAGAAAGATAATCGACAAGGTTCCTGGCGATATATACACATTAACAGAACGGAACGGAAGAATTTGGTACTATCAAAATTGGCCCGTTCCTTGTTCATTTACAATCTGGTGCCCTTCTTCCGCGCCGTGTGCCTAGAGGTGTTTGCTCAACTGTAGCCGCCGCATTGTGTGAAGTTGTTCACCGTGTGGCGGATACCAATGTTACTAGTGCTTGGACTGACCATCTGCTTTTTTATTATGCTACTCTCCGTTTTCCTATGAAATCGGGTAAGGTAACCAACCAACTAAGAGTTTGATGTTGGAATGATGTCCATCGTGATGCCATACCCTGTCCTTCTTTAGATGATCGGAATCTCACTCTTCTCTCAGTTCAGTCAATGTAAAGAGCGTGCAGAACAAACTAGCCGACGGTGACATTCGGAGAGTAGTTTGGTTGCTTATTTCTGATGACTCAGTCACAACGCCTGATGCATCTGTATTCGAAGCACTTCGTGAGAAACATTCTCCACACTCAGGTCCAGTCGTTCTTCCGGATCCTCCGAATATATCAACTTTTGTTCCTGGAGTGACGACCACAGAACTTTCTAGTGCCATCTCGTCATTTCCTTCACGATCTGTTGGTGGACTGGATGACTTTCTTACGTTAGTCCTGAAAGGCCTTCTCCAATGTCAAGAACAGGATTCTAAGGAGCAAGTCATAAGATCTTTTCGTTTTCTACTTGAGCTCATAAATTTTTTCAGTGTCCCTTTAGAGGTTCTCCACTATTTTTTGGTGCCTCACTCACTGCTTTGAAGAAGGAATGTGGTGGCTTTCTCCTGTTGTTGCCGGTACCGTTTGGTGTCAATTGACTGCGAAATTCTTATGCTACAGAATCCCAACATCAGCTATGGACTTCTTATTTCCCCACCAACTTGGAGTGTGTGTTCCCAATGGACCTGAAGCGGCTGTCCATGCCGCACATACCTACTACTCGTCTCCTCAGCCGTGCGTACTGCTTTCAACGAGTTCCATCGTGATGCTATATTGTTGGCAGTGAAGAATGAGTTTCCTTCCATCTATCCGTATGTATATCAGTGCCACTTCCAACATAGTGACATTTTCCTTGGTGGAGAAATTATACTTTCTCAATGTGGAGTTCGACAAGGTGAACCACTCCGTCCTGCTCTTTTCTCAGTTACTCTTCAGTCGATTGTCAACTCCATTACTACCGAGTTAAACATTTGGTATTTAGATGATGGTACCATGGCTGATGATCCTGACTTCGTCCTTTCGTCTGTGGATAACATTCGCACACAAGATTCAAACATAGGTCTACGCCTTAATTTTGCTATGTGCGAAATGGGTTTTCTTGGCGTTCATCGGAAACAAGCTGGGATACTGTAAGAGAAGTTTAATGCGTCTGCCCCTGGAATTCGTCTTCTAACAACATCAAATACGCTATCCCCTGCAACGCTGTGTAGGATATATGACTGAAAATACGACGAAATTTAAGTTGTTTATTTCACGTCATTGCATGGTTTCGGCACATTGAGCCTTCTTTTAGCTCCGCGCTTCGTTTTCCATCCCGCGGTTGATGTAATTCCTGCGTTGTTCTCAGTCTTGGCATGATACCCCACTATTGGAGGAATTCAATTTTGTTTTCAAAACTAGCCTCAAAACCTGAGTGGCAATGCCTGGTTACAGGCTTGCCTTCCGGTTGGTTCTGGTGGCCTCGGCATTCGTCGTGCTGTGGATTTTGCATTTCAATCATTTTAGCTCCTCCCCTAGGTTCTCTTCGTGTTGCCAAGGCTCTCCTTCCTCCTGGTAGATGCCTGGACCATGATGCTGCCGTACAAGAGAGCACATCTCGGTGGTCAAGCTTGGTCGGTGTAATTCTTCCTGATATTGGCAAAAGAAGTACTCAAGCTGCTTGGGATGCTGCTCTTATCAATAAACTCCGCTCGCTTCTACAGCAGCCTACTAGTAGTCTTGAAGACAAAGCCCGTCTCCTCGCTGCTTCTTCTCCTGAACGTTGTGCATGGCTCCAAACATTACCTTCACCTTCTTATGGTCTTCATCTCTCCAATGAGACTTTCCGTATCGTTGTGGCTTTTCGTTTGGCAACAGTCGCATGCGAGCCTCACCGACGCTCAACTTTTGGTGCCTATGTTGATAGACGTGGCCTTCCCTGTTTGAGAAACAGAAGATCCTTCCATACGAGTGCACACTGGCTGCTGCCGTTCAGACGGTAAAAGGACAGACGGAATGATTCTTGGGCCACGGAAAAGTGACAAATATCTCATGCGGTATTTTACCTGTGCAGACACATTTGCCCAGTCCTACTTTTCCCTTTCTTCACTGAGTTCTTGAGGTGCACACGCGAGCAGGGAAAGTACTTAAAGAAGAAAATACAGCGGTTTAAAACTTATAATTCTAATTTTTGTTCCGCATTGGTATCAACTTAACTAAGGTTAGGTTGAATGTAGAATCCCATCTTCGGATATCTGTTTTCTTTCATACTTCTAGTCTATGTAATTGTGAAACATAATCCAGCTCAAAATCTAAATATATCATTTAAAATAGTATATGCCTCATTGCTAATGTGGAACATCTTCAGTTAAAAAGGAAACAAATCGCATAAACTGAATAAAAACCCATATGATGGTGATATGTTCCTACATGTTGATATATATATAAAGTCAAATATGTAGACCTGTCATTTCTTATGTTGGGCAAACAGGACCAAATTTCATTGATACAAGGAACATGTAAATGCCGAAAAATACAAGACATATTCGGCCATCAGCTCACACATGACAAATATAATCATAGTTGTACTTCAACAGAAAGAGACTTGGGTAAATTGATGAATATTGTTGAAAACATTTACATTGGGAATTATCAAAAACAAAACCCTAGTCAGAATGTAAATGAAATAACCGATAATCTAGATTTATATAGGAAGGCCATCAACAAGGATCCGGAGAAACACCCCGTACGTCTCCCACCCGTCCGCTTCACTCCCAACGATATATCCCCTACTTTCTCCTCCGTTTCCCCTCTTTCGCCTCATGCTCTTCTCACAGCCATACAGATACATACTCAATCAGCTGACGACGTAAGGGAAGAATACACATAGTGAGACCGGCCGGGAGGTAAGCATTTTCATTGTCCTTTCGACGCATCACCACTGTATATTAAGCCCTTATTGAAGTGCTCATTTAAATGATCATTCATTTATTGAGAGAACAGTGAATATTTCAGTTCATTGAGTCTTGGAAATTGCTGGGACCAAGACATAGGTTTCAAAATATCAATAGGAAGCTTGGAGCCGAGGGTCTATTTGTTCGCAAGCTATATAAAGAAAGAGGGGTTGCTACTTACCGTACCCGACCTTCACGTGCTTGCATTAGAACAAGGAAGTGATGGAAGACAATAGCGTGGACCAGCGGACCGCATTTAGGAAGCCCCGTGTGAGGCTAGGATATCATACGAGTGTGAAGTGAGCGTCGGTGACGAGATGATTTGAACCAATTAAACGTATCATCATTCTAATATTGGCTATATACTGGTTAAAGCGAGGAATAGCCTTGAACAAGCACAGGACAGCATCGTTGGACGCGAATTAATAAAATTGACCTGGGCGTGGGCTACCTACCCTTATTCGGCCGGAGTCCTCGAAGTAGTAACGTCGTGAGAAGTAGTATACTTACGGCGAGTGCGGAGTCAGGTATTACGTGTCTCGATCGTGTGGAGACTTTCTAACATTTACTTCAATACGCTCAGACATCACTTAATTACTTATGATTTAGGAGCAAGCTAAGAATATTTGTAAGCATGGAGGGCAGTAGTATAATCGGAGAGTTCTGCCGCCTCCTCCTCCCCGCGCAGCGCGGGAAATCTGAATTCTGGCGGGAAATTTGAATTTTGGCGGGAGTTCCGAATTTGTAAACAAAGCCACGTGCTTTTTGACAGCTGTCATCGACAACAACGCATCGCTAACCTCACTGCTGCCATCTTGACGGGCCTAAACCTCACTAGTGCCAACTTAACCTAACTAGCGTGAGGTAAACAAAGCCACGTGTTTTTTGACAGCCACGTGCTTTTTGACAGACAACAACGCATCGCTAACCTCAGTACTGCCATCTTGACGGGCCTAAACCTCAGTAGTGCCAACTTAACCTAACTAGCGCGAGATAAACAAATCCACGTGCTTTTTGACAGCACGTGCTTTTTGACAGATTTGTAAACAAAGCCACGTGCTTTTTGACAGACAACAACGCATCGCTAACCTCAGTACTGCCATCTTGACGGGCCTAAACCTCAGTAGTGCCAACTTAACCTAACTAGTGCGAGGTAAACAAAGCCACGTGTTTTTTGACAGCCACGTGCTTTTTTGACAGCTGTCATCCGCCATCTTTAAACCACAAAGCACTCTGCTGCCCTCTTTAGATGCAAAATTCGTCACCTGTCATCCGCAGTGCTGCCATCTTGACGGGTCTAAACCTTAGTGCTACCAACTTAACCTAACTAGCGCGAGGTAAACAAAGCCACGTGTTTTTTGACAGCTGTCATCCGCCATCTTTAATCTATAGAGCACAGTGCTGCCCTCTTTAGCTACTTACCTTTGAAATGTGGTGGCGGATAATTTGAAAAATGCTTTTTGACAGCAGCCATCTTTGTGCACCATGCTGCCCTCTTTAGCTAGATACCTGTGGTGGCAGGCAATTCCACATGACAGCAGCCATCTTTAATCATGAGAGCACTGTGCTGCCATCTTTAGCTAGATACCTTTGAAATGTGGTGGCGGCAAATTGAAAAATTTCACGTGCTCTTGTTTGGAAACAAACTCACGTGCTTTTTTGACAGCTACCATCCGCCATCTTTAATCAACAGAGCATAGTGCTGCCCTCTTTAGTTAGATACCTTTGAAATGTGGTGGCGGCAAATTCCACGTGCTCTTGTTTGGAAACAAAGCCATGTGCTTTTTTGACAGCAGTCATCCGCCATCTTTAATCCAGAGAGCACCGTGCTGCCCTCTTTATCGTAGTAGATGTAAATTCGTCACCTGTCATCCGCAGTGCTGCCATCTTTAGCTAGATACCTTTGAAATGTGGTGCTGGATAATTTAAAAAGAGAAATTCTACAGCAGCCCTCTCTTGGCGCTAATTGCATAAGATGGCGGCTATACATGACTCCTTAAGGGTGCTTATGCAAGATGGCTGCTATACACAGGTTCTTATGAGACGCCCTTGGGATGCTTGCGCAAGACGGCTGTTATACATGGCTCCTTATGAGATGCTCTAGGGATGCTTGCTCAAGATAGCGACTGCTCTTATGGGACGGCTTAAGTGTCCTTGCACAAGATGGCTTGAGACGCCCTAAGGATGCTTGCGCAAGATGGCGGACACAAGATAGCGGTTATACACAACTCCTTATGAGACGCTTTAAGGGTGCTTGCGCAAGATGGTTGCTACACTTATGAAGAAAGCTAGCTTAAAGGCTAACGTGTCGTGCTAGATCGATTCATTAAATTTAGGGCTTAAATGCAAAATGTTAAATATATCGAAAACGGTGCACCGTAGAGCAAAACGGACAAAATTTTTCTGCCTAATACCTAGGTTCGCAGTATGAGGAACAAGAAAACCATAGTCTAATGATGGGATCAACGGTTCGGTTCCTACTTAGGCCCTTTGGCATTTGCTCTGTTTTAGCTTGTATTGAAGCGAGTCTTCGTAACATGATCAGGTCTAACTATGGTAGAGAGTATAACGTACCGTGCTGGTTTGATTCATTAAATTTGGAGGCTTAAATGCAAAATGTTAAATATATCGAAAACTGTGCATCGTAGAGCAAAACGGACAAAATTTTTCCGCCTAATGCGTAGGTTCGTAGTATCAGGAACAAGAAGAAACATAGTCTAATGATGAGATCAACGGTTCGATTCTTACTTAAGCCCTTTGGCATTGGCAGCTATCTATTTCTACAAGATCGTGGCTGCTCTTATGAGACACAAGATGGCTTAAGACGTCCTAGGGATGCTTACGCAAGATGGCGGACACAAAATGGTGACTATACATAGCTCCTTATGAGACAGCCTAGGGGTGCTCGCACAAGATGGCAGCTACTCTTATGAAGATAGCTAGCTTAGAGGCTACTGCGCAAGATAACAGCTGCTGTTATGCATGTGGTGGAGGGCAATTTGAAATTCTATGTGCTTAATCAACAGAGCACCCTGCTACCCTCTTTAGCTGAAATGTGGTGGTGGATAATTTGAAAAATTCTTTTGACAGGTATCATCTTTAAACAATGGCGACTATACATAGGCTGTCAAGGCCTTATCATTCTCCTCCTCCTCCTCCTCCTTCTCTACCTCCTCCTCCGCCTCTTATGTCAAGGCAGAGCTTTACATCGAACAAGTTTAAACCTGCATCGCGAAGGCAAGCGTGTGCAGCGATAACATTATTATGCATGTTTAGACTTTCGAAACATAAGAAGAGTAGAATCAAACGCTGTACTCGATACGACATGTGATCAGAACATTGATTGATGCGTTCAGAAAACAAAATAAGTGATCAAGACTAGAATCGAACACTGTACTCAATACATCATGTGTTTAGAATATGTCAGGGGATACCCTTGTTCTAAGAAGATAAGATTGAAACATAACAAGACTAGAATAGAACACTGTAATCGATGTTGCTAACTTCAACATGTGATCAGAACATTGATTGATGTGTTCAGAACACAAAATAAGTGATCATGACTAGAATCGAACACTGTACTCGATACAACATGTGATCAGAACATTGATCGATGTGTTCAGAACACAAAATAAGTGATCAAGACTAGAATCGAACACTGTACTCAATACAACATGTGTTTAGAACATGTTAGGGGGTACCCTTGTTCTAAGAAGATCAGAATGAAACATAACAAGACTAGAATCGAACACTTTAATCGATGTTGTTAACCTCAACATATGATCAGAACATTGTTTAATGTGTTCAGAGCAAAAGTACAATTTTGATGATTTGCTTAGTGTAAAATCAAAAACTATGGAAACACACTGTGCACATATCGCATAGCTAACTCGCTCAGTAAGCAATATTGCAAAACTACAACTTCAATGATTTGCCTAGAGTAAAAATAAAAAACACACTGTACCCATACTGCGCAGCTAACTCGCTCGGTAAACGATATAGCCAAAGTATAACTTCAAATTATTTACCTTCCATCATTCGTCTTGTGTGAAAATCAGTCGAACAAGTTATCGCATAAACATGTAACATGAAATATCAGTCAATCTGTTGGCATGGGTTACAAGCATGTAGCTTATGCGGGAAGTAAAATTAAACAGAACGCTAGTGCTATAAGAAATACTCTGCTTACATTTAAGTCCCTAGCTGTTGAACAAGTTATTACATAAATACGTAACATGTATTATATCGGTTCGGAAACATATTGTTTCAAGGATGAAAGGACTCTTCCTCCTCCTTACCGCACATTCCTTGTAGGGCTAAGGGGCTAATGGGCTAAAGGGCTAATGGGCAAAAGGGCTAAAGGGCTAATGGGCTAAAGGTCTAAAGGGCTAAAGGGCTGAAGGAGCAACAACCTCATCGATCGCTATCAGCAAGAACGCTTGTACTTTGTTAAGTGTAGAAAATTAATCTTTATTTGTAAATGGTTTCATGTTCAGAACAAGGAATGGAACCTAGGGGTTACGTCTTACCTAATAAAATCCCCGAGGTGCGATGAGTTACGTTTTTCGAACTAGTGTTTGGAACACTGAACTTTTCAAGATGATAGCAGAGAGTTTAGCAATGTTCTGTTGTTGGATTATAAATTCCGCGCTACAACATGCATAAGGTGGCAGCCTTGAGGTTTACTGCCGTAAAGATGACAAGAGTGAGGTTAACAATGTTCCGTTGTTGGATTTTAAATTCCGCGCTATAACATGCATAAGGTGGCAGCCTTGAGGTTTACCGCCGTAAAGATGGCAGCAGTGAGGTTAGCGACGCTCTATTGTCCTTCAAAGTGAGGTTAGGGTTCGTCAAGAAGACAGCTGTCAAAAAAGCACGTGGCTATGTTTACCAAACAAGAGCACGTGGTCGTGACGTCACGGTCACGTAGTATGCTGCCTCAGCATGCAAAGTTCAATGTCTACACCTACGTAGTAAACATTCTGCTGTGTTCACAAGATTTTTTACACATAACTATTCTTTATGCTTTAAGTTCATGCACATGGGCTATGCTAAGATTGCAGCACAAACACATGCGAACTTTGTACATTCTAATGGAATATGTTTAGTACTGCGTGCATCATAGATACATGATGTGTACACGCATTTAAACATGGCTATACTTAATGCTGCTGCTTTGTTTACAAGATTTTTATACATTGCTATTCTTTATGCTTTAAGTTCGTGCACACACAAGCGATAGTCGTACGCTCTGGCAGGAGAAGTTTAGTACGATATTCGATACATTATCGGTGGGTGATGTGTACACGCTTTAGAACATAGCTCTTCTTTGTGCTTTAAGTTCGTGCACATGGGTTAGGGATACACAAAAGCGATTGCTACATGCTCTAGCGGAGGAAGTCTAGTACGATAGTCGATGCATGTAAAATCGATAGGTTATGCTAAGGTAGCAGCACACTTACACGATTTTAGCACAATCTAGTGGAAAAAGTTTGGTATGATAGTCGTTTCGTGCAAAATCATTAGGTAATGTGTACACGCTTTGAAACGAGGCTATTCTTTGTACTTTAAGTTCATGCGTACAGGTGATGCTAAGATAGCAGCACAACCTAGCGGAAGAAGTTCAGTACGATATTTGATGCATGCAAAATCAATAAGTAATGTGTACACGCTTTAAAACATGGTTATTCTTCGTACTTTAAGTTCATGCGTATAGGTTAGGCTAAGATAGCAGCATAGTCTAGAGTAAGAAGTTTAGTACGAGAGTCGATGAATGCAAAATCGATAGGTGATGTGTACACGCTTTGAAACATAGCTATTCTTTGTACTTTAAGTTCATGCGTCTTAGTTATGCTAAGATAGCAGCACAATCTACCTGAAGAAGGTTTGTACGAGAGTCGATACATGCAAAATCGATAGTTGATGTGTACATGCTTTGAAACATGACTATTCATTGTACTTTAAGTTCATGGGTATAGGTTATGCTAAGATAGCAGCACAATCTAGCGGAAGAAATTTAGTACGATATTTGATGCATGCAAAATCGTTAGGTAATGTGTACACGCTTTGAAACATGGCTATTCTTTGTATCTTAAGGACATGCTAAGATAGCAGCACAGTCTAGCGTAAGAAGTTTAGTACGAGAGTCGATGAATGCAAAATCGATAGGTGATGTGTACGCGCTTTGAAACATAGCTATTCTTTGTACTTTAAGTTCATGCATCTTAGTTATGCTAAGATAGCAGCATAATCTACCTGAAGAAGTTTTGTACGAGAGTCGATACATGCAAAATCGATAGTTGATGCGTACATGCTTTGAAACAGGACTATTCATTGTACTTTAAGTTCATGGGTATAGGTTATGCTAAGATAGCAGCACAATCTAGCGGGAGAAGTTCAGTACGAGATTTGATGCATGCAAAATCGATAGGTAATGTGTAAACGCTTTGAAACATGGCTATTCTTTGTACCTTAAGGACATGCTAAGAAAGCAGCACAATCTAGCGGAAGAAGTTTAGTACGATATTTGTTGCATGCAAAATCGATAGGTAACGTGTACACGCTTTGAGACATAGCTATTCTTTGTACTTTAAGGTCACGCGTATAGGTTATGCTAAGATAGCAGCACAATCTAGCGGAAGAAGTTTAGTTCGAGAGTCGATGCGTGCAAAATCGATAGGTAATGTGTACACGCTTTGAAACATGGCTATTCATTGTACTTTAATTTTATGTGTATAGGTTATGCTAAGATAGCAGCACGATCTAGCGGATGAAGTTTCGTTCGATGGTCGATGCATGTAAAATCGATAGGTGATGTGTACACACATTGAAACATGGCAATTCATACTGCTGCTCTGTCCCCAAGACTTTTGAGCATAGCTAATCCTAATGCTGCTCTTAACGACGTCGAGCTAAGGATTGATTACATGACCGTGACGTCACGACCACGTGCTCTTGTTTGGTAAACATAGCCACGTGCTTTTTTGACAGCTGTCTTCTTGACGAACCCTAACCTCACTTTGAAGGACAATAGAGCGTCGCTAACCTCACTGCTGCCATCTTTACGGCGGTAAACCTCAAGGCTGCCACCTTATGCATGTTATAGCGCGGAATTTAAAATCCAACAACGGAACATTGTTAACCTCACTCTTGTCATCTTTACGGCAGTAAACCTCAAGGCTGCCACCTTATGCATGTTGTAGCGCGGAATTTATAATCCAACAACAGAACATTGCTAAAATCTCTGCTATCATCTTGAAAAGTTCAGTGTTCCAAACACTAGTTCGAAAAACGTAACTCATCGCACCTCGGGGATTTTATTAGGTAAGACGTAACCCCTAGGTTCCATTCCCTGTTCTGAACATGAAACCATTTACAAATAAAGATTATTTTTCTACACTTAACAAAGTACAAGCGTTCTTGCTGATAGCGATCGATGAGGTTGTTGCTCCTTCAGCCCTTTAGCCCTTTAGCCCATTAGCCCTTTAGCCCTTTTGCCCATTAGCCCTTTAGCCCATTAGCCCCTTAGCCCTACAAGGAATGTGCGGTAAGGAGGAGGAAGAGTCCTTTCATCCTTGAAACAATATGTTTCCGAACCGATATTTCATGTTACATATTTATGTAATAACTTGTTCAACAGCTAGGGACTTAAATGTAAGCAGAGTATTTCTTATAGCACTAGCGTTCTGTTTAATTTTACTTCCCGCATAAGCTACATGCTTGTAACCCATGCCAACAGATTGACTGATATTTCATGTTACATGTTTATGCGATAACTTGTTCGACTGATTTTCACACAAGACGAATGATGGAAGGTAAATAATTTGAAGTTACACTTTGGCTATATCGTTTACCGAGCGAGTTAGCTGCGCAGTATGGGTACAGTGTGTTTTTTGATTTTTACACTAGGCAAATCATTGAAGTTGTAGTTTTGCAATATTGCTTACTGAGCGAGTTAGCTATGCGATATGTGCACAGTGTGTTTCCATAGTTTTTGACTTTACACTAAGCAAATCATCAAAATTGTACTTTTGCTCTGAACACATTAAACAATGTTCTGATCATATGTTGAGGTTAACAACATCGATTACAGTGTTCGATTCTAGTCTTGTTATGTTTCATTCTGATCCTCTTAGAACAAGGGTACCCCCTAACATGTTCTAAACACATGTTGTATTGAGTACAGTGTTCGATTCTAGTCTTGATCACTTATTTTGTGTTCTGAACACATCGATCAATGTTCTGATCACATGTTGTATCGAGTACAGTGTTCGATTCTAGTCATGATCACTTATTTTGTGTTCTGAACACATCAATCAATGTTCTGATCACATGTTGAAGTTAACAACATCGATTACAGTGTTCTATTCTAGTCTTGTTATGTTTCAATCTTATCTTCTTAGAACAAGGGTATCCCCTGACATATTCTAAATACATGATGTATTGAGTACAGTGTTCGATTCTAGTCATGATCACTTATTTTGTGTTCTGAACACATCGATCAATGTTCTGATCACATGTCGTATCGAGTACAGCGTTTGATTCTACTCTTCTTATGTTTCGAAAGTCTAAACATGCATAATAATGTTATCGCTGCACACGCTTGCCTTCGCGATGCAGGTTTAAAATTGTTCGATATAAAGCTATGCCTTGACATAAGAGGCGGAGGAGGAGGTAGAGAAGGAGGAGGAGGAGGAGAATGATAAGGCCTTAACAGCCTATGTATAGTCGCCATTGTTTAAAGATGATAGCTGTCAAAAGAATTTTTCAAATTATCCACCACCACATTTCAGCTAAAGAGGGTAGCAGGGTGCTCTGTTGATTAAGCACATAGAATTTCAAATTGCCCTCCACCACATGCATAACAGCAGCTGTTATGTTGCGCAGTAGCCTCTAAGCTAGCTTTCTGCATAAGAGTAGCTGCCATCTTGTGCGAACACCCCTAGGCTGTCTCATAAGGAGCTATGTATAGTCACCATTTTGTGTCCGCCATCTTGCGTAAGCATCCCTAGGACGTCTCAAGCCATCTTGTGTCTCATAAGAGCAGCCACGATCTTGTAGAAATAGATAGCTGCCAATGCCAAAGGGCTTAAGTAAGAATCGAACCGTTGATCTCATCATTAGACTATGTTTTTTCTTGTTCCTGATACTACGAACCTACGTATTAGGCGGAAAAATTTTGTCCGTTTTGCTCTACGATGCACCGTTTTCGATATATTTAACATTTTGCATTTAAGCCTCCAAATTTAATGAATCGAACCAGCACGGTACGTTATACTCTCTACCATAGTTAGACCTGATCATGTTACGAAGACTCGCTTCAATACAAGCTAAAACAGAGCAAATGCCAAAGGGCCTAAGTAGGAACCGAACCGTTGATCCCATCATTAGACTATGGTTTTCTTGTTCCTCATACTGCGAACCTAGGTATTAGGCAGAAAAATTTTGTCCGTTTTGCTCTACGGTGCACCGTTTTCGATATATTTAACATTTTGCATTTAAGCCCTAAATTTAATGAATCGATCTAGCACGACACGTTAGCCTTTAAGCTAGCTTTCTTCATAAGTGTAGCAACCATCTTGCGCAAGCACCCTTAAAGCGTCTCATAAGGAGTTGTGTATAACCGCTATCTTGTGTCCGCCATCTTGCGCAAGCATCCTCAGGGCGTCTCAAGCCATCTTGTGCAAGGACACTTAAGCCGTCCCATAAGAGCAGTCGCTATCTTGAGCAAGCATCCCTAGGGCATCTCATAAGGAGCCATGTATAACAGCCATCTTGCGCAAACATCCCAAGGGCGTCTCATAAGAACCTGTGTATAGCAGCCATCTTGCATAAGCACCCTTAAGGAGTCATGTATAGCCACCATCTTATGCAATTAGCGCCGAGAGAGGGCTGCTGTAGAATTTCTCTTTTTAAATTATCCATCACCACATTTCAAAGGTATCTAGCTAAAGATGGCAGCACTGCGGATGACAGGTGACGAATTTACATCTACTACGATAAAGAGGGCAGCACGGTGCTCTCTGGATTAAAGATGGCGGATGACTGCTGTCAAAAAAGCACATGGCTTTGTTTCCAAACAAGAGCACGTGGAATTTGCCGCCACCACATTTCAAAGGTATCTAACTAAAGAGGGCAGCACTATGCTCTGTTGATTAAAGATGGCGGATGGTAGCTGTCAAAAAAGCACGTGAGTTTGTTTCCAAACAAGAGCACGTGAAATTTTTCAATTTGCCGCCACCACATTTCAAAGGTATCTAGCTAAAGATGGCAGCACGGTGCTCTCTTGATTAAAGATGGCGGATGATAGCTAACAGAACTTTTCAAATTGCCCGCTACTACGTGCTTAATGTAGTAGCCATAAAGAGGGCAGCACGGTGTTCTGTGGATTAAAGATGGCGGATGACAGCTGACGAAATTGCCCGCAGCACGGTGCTCTGTTGATTAAAGATGGCAGATGACAGCTGTCAAAAAAGCACATGGCTTTGTTTCCAAACAAGAGCACGTGGAATTTGCCGCCACCACATTTCAAACTAAAGAGGGCAGCACTATGCCCTGTTGATTAAAGATGGCGGAAGGTAGCTGTCAAAAAAGCACGTGAGTTTGTTTCCAAACAAGAGCACGTGAAATTTTTCAATTTGCCGCCACCACATTTCAAAGGTATCTAGCTAAAAATGGCAGCACAGTGCTCTCTTGATTAAAGATGGCTGCTGTCATGTGGAATTGCCTGCCACCACAGGTATCTAGCTAAAGAGGGCAGCATGGTGCACAAAGATGGCTGCTGTCAAAAAGCATTTTTCAAATTATCCGCCACCACATTTCAAAGGTAAGTAGCTAAAGAGGGCAGCACTGTGCTCTATAGATTAAAGATGGCGGATGACAGCTGTCAAAAAACACGTGGCTTTGTTTACCTCGCGCTAGTTAGGTTAAGTTGGTAGCACTAAGGTTTAGACCCGTCAAGATGGCAGCACTGCGGATGACAGGTGACGAATTTTGCATCTAAAGAGGGCAGCACAGTGATTTGTGGTTTAAAGATAGCGGATGACAGCTGTCAAGAAAAGCACGTGGCTGTCAAAAAAACACGTGGCTTTGTTTACCTCGCACTAGTTAGGTTAAGTTGGCACTACTGAGGTTTAGGCCCGTCAAGATGGCAGTACTGAGGTTAGCGATGCGTTGTTGTCTGTCAAAAAGCACGTGGCTTTGTTTACAAATCTGTCAAAAAGCACGTGGCTGTCAAAAAGCACGTGGATTTGTTTATCTCGCGCTAGTTAGGTTAAGTTGGCACTACTGAGGTTTAGGCCCGTCAAGATAGCAGTACTGAGGTTAGCGATGCATTGTTGTCTGTCAAAAAGCACGTGGCTGTCAAGAAACACGTGGCTTTGTTTACCTCACGCTAGTTAGTTTAAGTTGGCACTAGTGAGGTTTAGGCCCGTCAAGATGGCAGCAGTGAGTTTAGCGATGCGTTGTTGTCGATGACAGCTGTCAAAAAGCACGTGGCTTTGTTTACAAATTCAAATCTCCCGCCAAAATTCAAATATCCCGCCAAAGTTCAAATTTCCCGCCAGAATTCAAATATGCCGCGCTGCGCGAGGAGGAGGAGGCGGCGGAACTCTCCCATTATACTACTGAGGCCCTTAAGAACAATACCAAGATAATAACTTTAACTTTACGCACTAAACACTCTGGGTGCAATTGAACTTTGAAAAATTTGCAGTTTAGCGTCTTCATACTGGAGACGGAAAGGACAGTTTCGATATGTACATTTACGTGTATAGTTGCCTGCCTATTTAAAGTAGACTTTCCAAGGAGGCGAACTCCTGATAGTCTGATAGACACAGTTCCTAGTCCTGCATTTCCTCATGTTGAGCTGTGACATAATACAGTTGAAGTGCAGAGTGAGTGCAAAATTGGCCTAGTTACTGTGTTAGATAAACGGAGGTTTGTTGCGTGCCTGAATGAGAACTGGTTTTCCAGTCACGGGAAATTATCCCGAACGTTGTAAATAGTAACATGCAGGTTGTATTGACCCAGTTGTAATAACCGTGGAGGAACTGAACGTTATAGTCAAGGTCCGAACCAGCAGTAGCAAGAACGACGGGATTCCAATTTTACGCCAGAAAGGAGACCCACGGACTGAACGAATTCCAGTACAAGGCATCTCCAAAAATGTGGCTGGCTAGAAGTTTTGGGAGCGGGATGGCCGCACGCGGGCGGCCGAATTGACAAAAGGATGAGTATTAGATATTGTCCCCTTCTCCGGGGTCGCTCAGTCGGCGGAGCGAGAGTCCCAAAGGGTGGACTGTTCGCAGGGCCAACTTGCTTTTACGGGACCGACCGACAGAACATTGATGACTGGATAGGAGACATAATGTTGAATGAAAATCAGGACAAAATAACAACAATGTTTATTAAAATAATGAAAACTCAGTCTGGACAAATGCAAAAAACCTAATACAATATTTCACCAAAATAATTCAATTCATTATTGCTTGTGAACAAATAAAATGACTGTGAGTCCTTGCATGCTTCTCAGTTTCATTTGATTCCATTACTTCTTCAATGAAACTCCCTCCAACATTTTACTCTGCAACATTGAATTAATCGTGTGATTAGCAATACTATCATTTTCAATTGCAACACAGGTTTAGAACATTCTCAGATAAATTACTTTAATACCTCTTTGAGAAACTTCACTATCGAAATTGCATTTACTTATTAAAAAAATTGTTAAAGATTTACTTTACCACACTTGTGAAAAATCCTTTCTAAATCGTTTATCACCATCATGAAATTCTTTAGCTTATTCTCAATAAGTTCTATACAAATCACTTTTGGAAAACTCCTTACAATGTTTGAGATCGTCGTTATAAATTTGAAAACTCTTTACCACTTCGAGAAACTTCTTTACAATGTTTGAAAATTTTGAAAAATCCTTTGGCGAACTTCCCCTCTCTCGTAGACTTCGCTCGAATGTATTCCTTTAAAATTCTTAATAACGTCCTATCTAACTAGTATTCTATGGATGGATAGAGTATCACGCAACACTATGTGGAATCAACAACAACAATATCAATGCATCATCATTCACATCAAATACACAAAAGATAAGCATTCCTGGAATGATGTGGGAAAATGTCATGAAATAACATAATTCTAACAACTGTTTATAAGTAGATTTATCACACAATAGAACTATATTATTATTATTATTATTATTATTATTATTATTATTATTATTATTATTATTATTATTATTATTTTACTGTAACCTTCTCTTCCTCTTGAATTTGGTTGAAGATCCAGTAGGATAATGGCGTCTGAGTGAGTGGCACGCGCGAAACGAGCTCCTCGAAAGTGTGTAATTTCAAGTGTTTAACAGCGGGATTTTGAGTGTACGCATACAACGTGTTCAAGTGTGTGATATCTATTGTGAAGTGATTAAAGAAAAACACGAATTTACTTATCGGGAATCCCGAAATAGTATTAATTCCGGAGCTTGTTGCGAGCATAGCAGAATGGGCGCTTGCGAGCAATGTGGAGTGGAGCTGGGAAGAGCCCTTAAGGTACAATGTGCTCAGTGCAAAAAGTGGTCCCACAAGAATTGTGTGAATAACCTGAATAGATATAGTGTGTGGTCCTGTGAAAGTTGTAGTGTAAATGAAGGAGACAACAGTAAAAGGAAATCAGTGGGGAACACTATCCCATCCTTAGATAGTATATTTTCTCTTCTAAAAGAACTAACCGAAGAAATTCGTCAAATGAAAGAAGACCAAAAGACAAGAGACTGATTTAGGGAACTCACTCGAACTGTGTCATAAGAAGTTGGACGATACGACCCAGCTTATCTCAAAGCAACAAACTGACCTCGATAAGTGTTTCAATCACATAGAAAATCTGACTCAGGAAATCTGCAATTTAAGGGAAAAATCAAATCCCTAGAGTGCCGAGTGAATGACGCGGAAATGTACTCAAGAAGGAACACAATTGAAATCAAGGGGGTTCCTGATATCCAAAACGAACATGTACTGGATACAGTTAAGAAGATTGGACGGGCTCTGGACATAGAGGTGAAAGAAGAAATGGTGGACGCGTGTCATCGCCTCCCCAAAGCCCCGCATCAACAACACTGCGGAATTATAGTGAAGCTGGTAAGGCGAATGGACAAAGATCTGTTCATGGAAAGACGGCGAGTGAAGAGAAACCTCTCCACAAGGCACGCAGATCTTCCGGGCGACAATGTCATCTACATCAACGAGAGCCTGTCACCGCAGAGAAGAAACCTGCTATCCCAGGCCCGAGCAATCCGCAGAGAGAAGGACTACGTGTACATATGGGTAAGAAACGGAAGTAGTATAATTGGACAGTTCGGCGGCCACCTCCACCTCGGGCTCTCGGAAGAGGCCTCCACCTCCCGCGGGAAATTTGAATTTTGGCGGGAAATTTGAATTTTGGCGGGAGATTTGAATTTGTAAACAAAGCCACGTGCTTTTTGACAGCTGTCATCGTCAACAACGCAACGCTAACCTCACTGCTGCCATCTTGACGGGCCTAAACCTCACTAGTGCCAACTTAACCTAACTAGCGTGAGGTAAACAAACCCACGTGTTTTTTGACAGCCACGTGCTTTTTGACGGACAACAACGCATCGCTAACCTCAGTACTGCCATCTTGACGGGCCTAAACCTTAATAGTACCAACTTAACCTAACTAGCATGAGGTAAACAAAGCCACGTGCTTTTTGACAGCCACATGCTTTTCAACAGATTTGTAAACAAAGCCACGTGCTTTTTGACAGACAACAACGCATCGCTAACCTCAGTACTGCCATCTTGACGGAACTAACCTTAGTGGTACCAACTTAACCTAACTAGCGCGAGGTAAACAAAGCCACGTGCTTTTTGACAGCCACGTGTTTTTTGACAGCCACGTGCTTTTTTGACAGCTGTCATCCGCCATCTTTGAGCACGGTGCTGCCCTCTTTCGTCACCTATCATCGGCAGTGCTGCCAACTTGACGGGTCTAAACCTTAGTGCTACCAACTTAACCTCACTAGCGTGAGATAAACAAAGCCACGTGCAGCTGTCATCCGCCATCTTTGAGCATCGTGCTGCCCTCTTTAGCTACTTACCTTTGAAATGTGGTACGTTATCCGCCATCTTGCATCCGAAACCTCAGTGCTGCGCTCTATGTAGTGGCGGCAAATTCCATGTGCTCTTGTTTGGAAACAAAGCCACGTGCAGCTGTCATCCACCATCTTTAATCACCGTGCTGCCCTCTTTAGCTACTTACCTTTGACAGTTGTCATCCGCCATCTTGCATCGCCAACCTCAGTGCCGCACTCTATGTAGTGGCGGCAAATTCCACGTGCTCTTGTTTGGAAACAAATTCACGTGCTATTTTTCTGACAGCTGTCATCCGCCATCTTTGAGCACCGTGCTGCCCTCTTTAGCTACTTACCTTTGAAATGTGGTACGTCACAGCTGTCATCCGCCATCTTTAATCCAGAGAGAACAGTGCTGCAATCTATGTGGTGGCGGCAAATTCCACGTGCTTTACAAAGCAACATGCTTTTTTGACAGCTGTCAACCGCCATCTTTAATCACCGTGCTGCCATCTATGTGGTGGCGGTAAATTTCACATGCTTTACAAACCTATATGCTTTTCTGACAGCTGTCATCCGCCATCTTTAATCCAGAGAGAACAGTGCTGCCCTCTATGTGGTGGCGGCAAATTCCACGTGCTCTTGTTTGGAAACAAAGCCATGTGCAGCTGTCATCCGCCATCTTTGAGCACCGTGCTGCGAGCAATTTCGTCAGTTGTCATCCGCCATCTTTAATCTACAGAACACCGTGCTGCCCTCTTTATGGCTACTACCTTAAGCACGTAGTAGCGGGCAATTTGAAAAGTTCTGTTAGTTATCATCCGCCATCATTAATCACTGTGCTGCCATCTTTAGCTAGATACCTTTGAAATGTGGCGGCGGATAATTTGAAAAATGCTTTTTGACAGCAGCTATCTTTGAGCACCGTGCTACCCTCTATGTGGTGGCGGCAAATTCTACATGCTTTACAAACCCACGCGCTTTTTTTTTGACAGCCATCTTTAAGCAACAGAGTACAGTGCTGCCCTCTTTGTTGTGGCGGCAAATTCCACGTGCTCTTGTTTGGAAACATAGCCACATGCTCTTTTGACAGCTGTCACCCGCCATCTTTAACCAACAGAGCACTATGCTGCGGGCAATTTCGTTAGCTGTCATCCGACATCTTTAATCAACAGAGCACCGTGCTGCCCTCATGCGAGGTAATTTCGTTAGCTGCAATCCGCCATCTTTAAACACCGTGCTGCCCTCTTTATGACTACTACCTTAAGCACGTAGTAACGGGCAATTTCGTTAGCTGTCATCCGCTACCTTTGAGCACCGTGCTGCTCTCTGTAGTAGCGGGTAATTTGAAAAGTTCTGTTAGCTGTCATCCGCCATCTTTGAGCACCGTGCTGCCTTCTATGTGGTGGCGGCAAATTCCACATGCTTTACAAACTCACGCGCAGCTGTCATCCACCATCTTACATCGCAAACCTCAGTGCTACACTCTATGTGGTAGCGGATAATTTTAAAAAGAAAAATTCTACAGCAGCCATCTCTCGACGCTAATTGCACAAGATGGTAGCTATACATGACTCCTTAAAGGTGCTCATGCAAGATGATCGCTATACATAGACGCCCTTGGGATGCTTGCGCAAGATGGCGGTTATACAAGGCTCCTTATGAGGGATGCTTGCGCGAGATGGTGGTTGCTCTTATGAGGCGGCTCAAGGATCCATAGCTAGAGACGCCCTAAGGATGCTTGCGCAAGATGGCGGATGCAAGATGGCGGCTATACATAGCTCCTTATGAGACAGCCAGTACAACATGTGATCAGAACATTGATTGATGTGTTCAGAACACAAAATAAGTAGAATCGAACACTGTACTCGATACAACATGTGATTAAAACATTGTGTGGTGTGTTGAGAACACTAATCGAACGCTGTATTAGGGGATACCTTTGTTTAGATTGAAACATAACAAGACTAGAATTGAACACTGCACATTGATTGATGTGTTCAGAACACAAAATAAGTAGAATCGAACACTGTACTCGATGTCGTTAACTTCAACATGTGATTAAAACATTGGCTGGTGTGTTCAGAACACTACATAAGTAGAATCGAACGCTGTATTAGGGGATACCTTTGTTTAGATTGAAACATAACAAGACTAGAATTGAACACTGCACTCGATGTCGGAAGATCAGATTGAAACATCACAAGACTAGAATTGAACACTGTACATTGATTGATGTGTTCAGAACACAAAATAAGTAGAATCGAACACTGTACTCGATGTCGTTAACTTCAACATGTGATTAAAACATTGTCTGGTGTGTTCAGAACACTACATAAGTAGAATCGAACGCTGTATTAGGGGATACCTTTGTTCTAAGAAGATCAGATTGAAACATAACAAGACTAGAATTGAACACTGCACTCGATGTCGTTACATGTGATCAGAACAATGATTGATGTGTTCAGATCACTAAACAAGTAGAACCGAACACTGTACAACATGTTAGGGGGATACCTTTGTTTAGATTGAAACATAACAAGACTAGAATTGAACACTGCACTCGATGTCGTTACATGTGATCAGAACAATGATTGATGTGTTCAGATCACGAAACAAGTAGAACCGAACACTGTACAACATGTTAGGGGATACCTTTGTTTAGATTGAAACTAACAAGACTAGAATCGAACACTGCACTCGATGTCGTTACATGTGATCCGATACAACATGTTAGGGGATACCTTTGTTTAGATTGAAACATAGCAAGCCTAGAATCGAACATTGTTTGATGTGTTCAGTACAACTTCAATGATTAACATACACACTGTGCACATATCGCATAGCTAAAAACACACTGTGCACATATCGCATACCTAACACTTCAAATGATTTGCTTAATACGAAAATAAAAATAAAAAATCTATACCGCGTAGCTAACTCGTTCATCACATTGCTAAGACGCTTAGTAATTGTGAATACACTCATACGAAAATCAAGAAAGCACACTGCGTAGCCAACTCGCTCGGCACGAAAAAAATCTATACCGCGTAGCTAACTCGTTCATCACACTGCTAAGACGCTTAGTAATTGTGAATACACTCATACGAAAATCAAGAAAGCACACTGCGTAGCGAACTCCCTCGGCTCACTCGCTTAGTAATTGCAACACACACGGATAAGAATGTTCCGAGATACTTACATGTTTTTTAAGGGGGTGAAAGATCATAAATTATATGTACACACATGTTGTCTCCTCCAAGTTGTAAGATGAAATAGACGCAGTACTGCGAGTTTCCACTCTAGCTGGCGAACGGAAGTAGCATGATATCTCAGCAAAAAATAAAAATACGCGTGAGCTTGCAAGTCAGACACAATGATGGATACCGCGATTCAAATCCTGGTAACTTATGCCGTCGGGAAGGGTATCCGGTGAGCATCTAGCTGTAAATCCCCGATTCTCGACAGATTCTTAATCCAAGTTCTTTGACGTCAGGAAGGACAACCGGTCGAATACAATAGTGTATGAAGTAAGAGGTTAGATACTACCAGTTTTTTGTCAGGAAGGACAACTAGTCTTAAAACAAAACAGATTCTTAATCCGAGTTCTTTGACGTCAGGAAGGGCAACCGGACGAAAACTATAGTGTAAGAGGCTAGATGCTGCCAGTTTTGCGTCAGGAAGGGCAACTCAACAAATTCTTGCGATTTAAAATCTTAGTCAGGAAGGGCATCCGGCTGTAGTGATACTGCGATTTAAAATCTAGCTGTAAACCCCCCGATTCTCGACAGATTCTTAATCCGAGTTCTTTGACGTCAGGAAGGGCAACCGGTTGAAAACAATAGTGTAAGAGGCTAGATACTGCCAGTTTTATGTCAGGAAGGGCAACTCAACAAATTCTTGCGATTTAAAATCTTAGTCAGGAAGGGCATCCAGCAGTAAAACAATAGTTTGTGATTTAAAATCTAAGAAGTGCATCTAGCTGTAAATCCCCCGATTCTCGACAGATTCTTAATCCGAGTTCTTTGACGTCAGGAAGGGCAACCGGTTGAAAACAATTATCGAACACGCATCGCGAAGGCAAGAGTGTGCAGCGATATGCTTGTTTAGACTTGCAGATTACGAAAGAAACATAACAAGACTTGAGTCATAAAACAAATTCTTGCGATTTAAAATCTTAGTCAGGAAGGGCATCTGGTAGTAAAACAATAGTTCGTGATACCGCGATTTAAAATCTAGCTGTATATCCCCCGATTCTCGACAGATTCTTAATCCGAGTTCTTTGACGTCAGGAAGGGCAACTAGTTGAAAACAATTATCGAACACGCATCGTGAAGGCAAGAGTGTGCAGCGATATGCTTGTTTAGACTTGCAGATTACGAAAGAAACATAACAAGACTTGAGTCTTAAAACAAATTCTTGCGATTTAAAATCTTAGTCAGGAAGGGCATCTAGTAGTAAAACAATAGTTCGTGATACCGCGATTTAAAATCTAGCTGTATATCCCCCGATTCTCGACAGATTCTTAATCCGAGTTCTTTGACGTCAGGAAGGGCAGCTGGTTGAAAATAGTTATCGAGCACGCATCGTGAAGGCAAGAGTGTGCAGCGATATGCTTGTTTAGACTTGCAGATTACGAAAGAAACATAACAAGACTTGAGTCTTAAAACATATTCTTGCGATTTAAAATCTTAGTCAGGAAGGGCATCCAGCAGTAAAACAATAGTTCGTGATTTAAAATCTAAGAAGTGCATCTAGCTGAAAATCCCCTGATTCTCGACAGATTCTTAATCCGAGTTCTTTGGCGTCAGGAAGGGCAACCGGTCGAAAACAATTATCGAACACGCATCGCTAAGGCAAGAGTGTGCAGCGATATGCTTGTTTAGACTTGCAGATTACGAAAGAAACATAACAAGACTTGAGTCTTAAAACAAATTCTTGCGATTTAAAATCTTAGTCAGGAAGGGCATCCAGCAGTAAAACAATAGTTCGTGATTTAAAATCTAAGAAGTGCATCTAGCTGAAAATCCCCCGATTCTCGACAGATTCTTAATCCGGGTTCTTTGACGTCAGGAAGGGCAACCGGTTGAAAACAATTATCGAACACGCATCGCGAAGGCAAGAGTGTGCAGCGATATGCTTGTTTAGACTTGCAGATTACGAAAGAAACATAACAAGACTTGAGTCATAAAACAAATTCTTGCGATTTAAAATCTTAGTCAGGAAGGGCATCTGGTAGTAAAACAATAGTTCGTGATACCGCGATTTAAAATCTAGCTGTATATCCCCCGATTCTCGACAGATTCTTACTCCGAGTTCTTTGACGTCAGGAAGGGCAACTAGTTGAAAACAATTATCGAACACGCATCGTGAAGGCAAGAGTGTGCAGCGATATGCTTGTTTAGACTTGCAGATTACGAAAGAAACATAACAAGACTTGAGTCTTAAAACAAATTCTTGCGATATAAATCTTAGTCAGGAAGGGCATCTAGTAGTAAAACAATAGTTCGTGATACCGCGATTTAAAATCTAGCTGTATATCCCCCGATTCTCGACAGATTCTTAATCAGAGTTCTTTGACGTCAGGAAGGGCAGCTGGTTGAAAATAATTATCGAGCACGCATCGTGAAGGCAAGAGTGTGCAGCGATATGCTTGTTTAGACTTGCAGATTACGAAAGAAACATAACAAGACTTGAGTCTTAAAACAAATTCTTGCGATTTAAAATCTTAGTCAGGAAGGGCATCCAGCAGTAAAACAATAGTTCGTGATACTGCGATTTAACATCTAGCTGTAAAACCCCCGATTCTCGACAGATTCTAAATCCGAGTTGTCAGGAAGGGCAACCGGCCGAAAACCATAGCGTATGATGTAAGAGCTTAGATACTGCCAATTTTGCATCAGGAAGGACAACTAGTCTTAAAACAAAACAGATTCTTAATCCGAGTTGTCAGGAAGGGCAACCGGTCGTAAAACTACGGTGTATGAGGTTAGATACTGCTAGTTTTGCATCAGGAAGGACAACTCAACACATTCATGTGATTTAAACACATTTTTATCCCCAAGAGAATCGAACCCGAGACTACCGGGTGAGAGGCATGCATACTGTAGGCTATAGGTTTGTTCTACTGTCCATGAAGTCGTATCAGCGCAGAGCGAGCAGCGGAATGCGTGTGTTAGCTGAAATTGTACACGTATCTTCCGGCTCGGCCTTGAACGAGGACACTACATGCTGATAAGCGGCTTGTAACTCGCGAAGGTCTTCTTAGCTGAGTACCATTCAAGCTCTTAAAACACAGTACCAATTAAGGTTGTAAAATATTCTGAAATAGTCCTCCTCTGTGGTGTAGTAGTTAGTGTGATTAGCTGCTACCCTCGGAGGTCCGAGTTCGACTCCTGGCTCTGCCACGGAATGTGTAGCATTTAGCCTATGTAAGTTCCTAACGTAAACTATCATGATTGTACGGAGAGGTTAAAACACACACAGTGCCTACTCCTATCGAAAGAACCTGCACGGTACCGGCATGTAGGCTTCTCCTGGTGAAGGAGCTTGCACATAGTTTAACGCCTCCTATCAACAGCCCGTACTTAATGCTGGCTTTCTTGCACACCCCGCCTCACACCATAGTTTTACGACCGGCTGCCCTTCCTGACTAGGATTTTAAATCGCAGTATACGTGATAAATTTGTTGTAGCGGGTTTTATAACTAGATATCCCGGTACCGATACATAGCCTACTCCACTGAAGAAGCCTGCACAAGGCTTATTGCCTCCATCCGACAAATGAATCACCGTCAAGTCTTGTACACAAAAAATCATTTTCGAAGGAGTCTGCACAAGGTTTAACGCCCCCATCAACAGCCCTTACTTAATGCTAGCTTTCTTGCACACCCCGCCTCACACCATAGTTTTATACGACCGGCTGCCCTTCCTGACTAGGATTTTAAATCGCAGTATACGCGATAAATTTGTTGTAGCGGGTTTTATAACTAGATATCCCGGTACCGACACATAGCCTACTCCACTGAAGAAGCCTGCACAAGGCTTATTGCCTCCATCCGACAAATGAATCAGCATCAACACACTTGTACTCAAAAATAATTTTCGAAGGAGTCTGCACAAGGTTTAACGTCCCCATCAACAGCCCTTACTTATTGCTAGCTTTTTTGCACACCCCGCCTCACACCATAGTTTTACGACCGGCTGCCCTTCCTGACTAGGATTTTAAATCGATATCCCGACATAGCCTACTCCTACCGAAGAAGGCAGCTTAACGCCTCCATCCAACAAATGAATCACACTAAAACACTCTTCAATCATTCTCGCTACTTCGGATGATAGCGGGTTCGAACTGGAAGCTGTAAATGCTGGGCGTGGGACCTGTGCGATCATCATTACATGATCTAGCCGGATGCGCTTCCCGACGGCATAAGTTACCAGGATTTGAATCGCGGTATCCATCATTGTGTCTGACTTGCAAGCTCACGCGTATTTTTATTTTTTGCTGAGATATCATGCTACTTCCGTTCGCCAGCTAGAGTGGAAACTCGCAGTACTGCGTCTATTTCATCTTACAACTTGGAGGAGACAACATGTGTGTACATATAATTTATGATCTTTCACCCCCTTAAAAAACATGTAAGTATCTCGGAACATTCTTATCCGTGTGTGTTGCAATTACTAAGCGAGTGAGCCGAGGGAGTTCGCTACGCAGTGTGCTTTCTTGATTTTCGTATGAGTGTATTCACAATTACTAAGCGTCTTAGCAGTGTGATGAACGAGTTAGCTACGCGGTATAGATTTTTTTCGTGCCGAGCGAGTTGGCTACGCAGTGTGCTTTCTTGATTTTCGTATGAGTGTATTCACAATTACTAAGCGTCTTAGCAATGTGATGAACGAGTTAGCTACGCGGTATAGATTTTTTATTTTTATTTTCGTATTAAGCAAATCATTTGAAGTGTTAGGTATGCGATATGTGCACAGTGTGTTTTTAGCTATGCGATATGTGCACAGTGTGTATGTTAATCATTGAAGTTGTACTGAACACATCAAACAATGTTCGATTCTAGGCTTGCTATGTTTCAATCTAAACAAAGGTATCCCCTAACATGTTGTATCGGATCACATGTAACGACATCGAGTGCAGTGTTCGATTCTAGTCTTGTTAGTTTCAATCTAAACAAAGGTATCCCCTAACATGTTGTACAGTGTTCGGTTCTTAGGATAAAGGTATCCCCTAACATGTTGTATCGGGTCACATGTAACGACATCGAGTGCAGTGTTCGATTCTAGTCTTGTTAGTTTCAATCTAAACAAAGGTATCCCCTAACATGTTGTACAGTGTTCGGTTCTACTTGTTTCGTGATCTGAACACATCAATCATTGTTCTGATCACATGTAACGACATCGAGTGCAGTGTTCAATTCTAGTCTTGTTATGTTTCAATCTAAACAAAGGTATCCCCCTAACATGTTGTACAGTGTTCGGTTCTACTTGTTTAGTGATCTGAACACATCAATCATTGTTCTGATCACATGTAACGACATCGAGTGCAGTGTTCAATTCTAGTCTTGTTATGTTTCAATCTGATCTTCTTAGAACAAAGGTATCCCCTAATACAGCGTTCGATTCTACTTATGTAGTGTTCTGAACACACCAGACAATGTTTTAATCACATGTTGAAGTTAACGACATCGAGTACAGTGTTCGATTCTACTTATTTTGTGTTCTGAACACATCAATCAATGTACAGTGTTCAATTCTAGTCTTGTGATGTTTCAATCTGATCTTCCGACATCGAGTGCAGTGTTCAATTCTAGTCTTGTTATGTTTCAATCTAAACAAAGGTATCCCCTAATACAGCGTTCGATTCTACTTATGTAGTGTTCTGAACACACCAGCCAATGTTTTAATCACATGTTGAAGTTAACGACATCGAGTACAGTGTTCGATTCTACTTATTTTGTGTTCTGAACACATCAATCAATGTGCAGTGTTCAATTCTAGTCTTGTTATGTTTCAATCTAAACAAAGGTATCCCCTAATACAGCGTTCGATTAGTGTTCTCAACACACCACACAATGTTTTAATCACATGTTGTATCGAGTACAGTGTTCGATTCTACTTATTTTGTGTTCTGAACACATCAATCAATGTTCTGATCACATGTTGTACTGGCTGTCTCATAAGGAGCTATGTATAGCCGCCATCTTGCATCCACCATCTTGCGCAAGCATCCTTAGGGCGTCTCTAGCTATGGATCCTTGAGCCGCCTCATAAGAGCAACCACCATCTCGCGCAAGCATCCCTCATAAGGAGCCTTGTATAACCGCCATCTTGCGCAAGCATCCCAAGGGCGTCTATGTATAGCGATCATCTTGCATGAGCACCTTTAAGGAGTCATGTATTGCTACCATCTTGTGCAATTAGCGTCGAGAGATGGCTGCTGTAGAATTTTTCTTTTTAAAATTATCCGCTACCACATAGAGTGTAGCACTGAGGTTTGCGATGTAAGATGGTGGATGACAGCTGCGCGTGAGTTTGTAAAGCATGTGGAATTTGCCGCCACCACATAGATGGCAGCACGGTGCTCAAAGATGGCGGATGACAGCTAACAGAACTTTTCAAATTACCCGCTACTACAAAGAGCAGCACGGTGCTCAAAGATAGCGGTAGACAGCTAACGAAATTGCCCGCTACTACGTGCTTAAGGTAGTAGTCATAAAGAGGGCAGCACGGTGTTTAAAGATGGCGGATGGCAGCTAACGAAATTACCCCGCATGAGGGCAGCACGGTGCTCTGTTGATTAAAGATGTCGGATGACAGCTAACGAAATTGCCCGCAGCATAGTGCTCTGTTGGTTAAAGATGGCGGGTGACAGCTGTCAAAATAGCATGTGGCTTTGTTTCCAAACAAGAGCACGTGGAATTTGCCGCCACAACAAAGAGGGCAGCACTGTACTCTGTTGCTTAAAGATGGCTGTCAAAAAAAAGCGCGTGGGTTTGTAAAGCATGTAGAATTTGCCGCCACCACATAGAGGGTAGCACGGTGCTCAAAGATAGCTGCTGTCAAAAAGCATTTTTCAAATTATCCGCCGCCACATTTCAAAGGTATCTAGCTAAAGATGGCAGCACGGTGATTAAAGATGGCGGATGATAGCTAACAGAACTTTTCAAATTGCCCGCTACTACGTGCTTAAGGTAGTAGCCATAAAGAGGGCAGCACGGTGTTCTGTAGATTAAAGATGGCGGATGACAACTGACGAAATTGCTCGCAGCACGGTGCTCAAAGTTGGCGGATGACAGCTGCACATGGCTTTGTTTCCAAACAAGAGCACGTGGAATTTGCCGCCACCACATAGAGGGCAGCACTGTTCTCTCTGGATTAAAGATGGCGGATGACAGCTGTCAGAAAAGCATATAGGTTTGTAAAGCATGTGGAATTTACCGCCACCACATAGATGGCAGCACGGTGATTAAAGATGGCGGTTGACAGCTGTCAAAAAAGCATGTTGATTTGTAAAGCACGTGGAATTTGCCGCCACCACATAGATTGCAGCACTGTTCTCTCTGGATTAAAGATGGCGGATGACAGCTGTGACGTACCACATTTCAAAGGTAAGTAGCTAAAGAGGGCAGCACGGTGCTCAAAGATGGCGGATGACAGCTGTCAGAAAAATAGCACGTGAATTTGTTTCCAAACAAGAGCACGTGGAATTTGCCGCCACTACATAGAGTGCGGCACTGAGGTTGGCGATGCAAGATGGCGGATGACAACTGTCAAAGGTAAGTAGCTAAAGAGGGCAGCACGGTGATTAAAGATGGTGGATGACAGCTGCACGTGGCTTTGTTTCCAAACAAGAGCACATGGAATTTGCCGCCACTACATAGAGCGCAGCACTGAGGTTTCGGATGCAAGATGGCGGATAACGTACCACATTTCAAAGGTAAGTAGCTAAAGAGGGCAGCCCGATGCTCAAAGATGGCGGATGACAGCTGCACGTGGCTTTGTTTATCTCACGCTAGTGAGGTTAAGTTGGTAGCACTAAGGTTTAGACCCGTCAAGATGGCAGCACTGCCGATGATAGGTGACGAAAGAGGGCAGCACCGTGCTCAAAGATGGCGGATGACAGCTGTCAAAAAAGCACGTGGCTGTCAAAAAACACGTGGCTGTCAAAAAGCACGTGGCTTTGTTTACCTCGCGCTAGTTAGGTTAAGTTGGTACCACTAAGGTTTAGGTCCGTCAAGATGGCAGTACTGAGGTTAGCGATGCGTTGTTGTCTGTCAAAAAGCACGTGGCTTTGTTTACAAATCTGTTGAAAAGCATGTGGCTGTCAAAAAGCACGTGGCTTTGTTTACCTCATGCTAGTTAGGTTAAGTTGGTACTATTAAGGTTTAGGCCCGTCAAGATGGCAGTACTGAGGTTAGCGATGCGTTGTTGTCCGTCAAAAAGCACGTGGCTGTCAAAAAACACGTGGGTTTGTTTACCTCACGCTAGTTAGGTTAAGTTGGCACTAGTGAGGTTTAGGCCCGTCAAGATGGCAGCAGTGAGGTTAGCGTTGCGTTGTTGTAGATGACAGCTGTCAAAAAGCACGTGGCTTTGTTTACAAATTCAAATCTCCCGCCAAAATTCAAATTTCCCGCCAAAATTCAAATTTCCCGCGGGAGGTGGAGGCCTCTTCCGAGAGCCCGAGGTGGAGGTGGCCGCCGAACTGTCCAATTATACTACTAACGGAGTCATTAAAGTGCGTAAAACTCAGGGTTCCAAAGTAGTTGTAATTAACAACCAGGATGATCTAAATAAGCTGTAAATGGATGACACTAGGCTTAATATTTATTATCAAAATGAGCGCGGGTTAAAAACAAAACTTGATGAACTGTGTCAGAACATTCAGGCCAATGAATATCAATTCGTGGCCCTAACAGAGACTTGGCTGGACTCTACTGTGTTCGATAGTGAGGTCTGCGGTGAGCAGTACAGAGTGTACAGGGATGACCGTAGCACTAGGAGGGGTGGGGTTGCGCTCACTGCTGTTAAGAGAAGATTAACTCTGCTCAAGGCCTAACAGGTCACAAATAGTTTTGAGGGGCTCTTACTGAAAGTTGTCATAAGTAGTATAATAGGAGAGTTCTGCCGCCGCCTCCTCCTCCGGCTCTCGGGAGAGGCGTCCGCCTCCCACGGGAAATTTGATTCTTGGCGGGAAATATGAATTTTGGCTGAAAATTTGAATTTTGGCGGGAGATTTGAATTTTGGCGCGAGATTTGAATTTGTAAACAAAGCCACGTGCTTTTTGACAGCTGTCATCGACAACAACGCATCGCTAACCTCACTGCTGCCACCTTGACGGGCCTAAACCTCAGTGCTACCAACTTAACCTAACTAGCGCGAGATTTGAATCGGTAAACAAAGCCACGTGTTTTTGACAGCCCCGTGCTTTTTGACAGACAACAACGCATCGCTAACCTCAGTACTGCCATCTTGACGGGCCTAAACCTCAGTGCTACCAACTTAACCTCACTAGCGCGAGATTTGAATTTGTAAACAAATCCACGTGCTTTTTGACAGCTGTCATCCGCCATCTTTAAACTACAGAGCACCGTGCTGCCCTCTTTATCGAAGTAGCTGCAAATTCGTCACCTGTCATCCGCAGTGCTGCTATCTTAACGGGCCTAAACCTCAGTGTTACCAACTTAACCTCACTAGCGCGAGATTTGAATCGGTAAACAAAGCCACGTGCTTTTTTGACAGCTGTCATCCGCCATCTTTAATCAAGAGAGCGCCGTGCTGCACTCTATGTGGTGGAGGCAAATTCGAAGTGCTTTACCAACTTACGTGCTTTTGCCATCCGCCATCTTTAATCCAGAGAGGACCGCGCTGCCCTCTTTGTGGCGGTGGGAAATTCCACGTGCTGTTGTTTGGAGACAAACTCACGTGCCTTTTTATGACCGCTGTCATCCGCCATCTTTAATCAAGAGAGTACCGTGCTGCTATCATGCGGGCAATTTCGTCAGCTGTCAACAGCCATCTTTAATCTACAGTGCACAGTGCTGCAATCTTTAGCTGAAATGTGGTGGCGGTAAATTCTACATGCTTTACAAAGCCACGTGCTTTTTGTCATCCGCCATCTTTAATCTAGAGAGCGCCGTGCTGCTATCATGCGGGCAATTTCGTCAGCTGCCATCCGCCATCTTTAATGAACAGAGCACCGTGCTGCCCTCATGCGGGCAATTTCGTTAGCTGTCATCCGCCATCTTTAATGAACAGAGCACCGTGCTGCCATCTTTGTGGTGGTGGCGAATTCCACGTGCTTTACAAACCCACGTGCTTTTTGACAGCTGTCATCCGCCATCTTTATAAACAAGAGAGCATTGTGCTGCCATCATGCGGGCACTTCGAAAAGCTGCCAAGAGAGCGTCGTGTTATAGCTTTATCGAACATACAACGCGATCGTACACATAAGACAGCACGCATATCGCGTACCTACAAGTTTAGACTTGAACACATACTATTGTTTATAGTTCGACGTTGTTGAACACTGCACTGCATGACTAGAATCGAGCACTGTTTAGAAAGAAAAAATCTTCTCAACATACTTACTAAGCTGCTCTTCCTCCTCTATCAAGTACATCTCTATCGAACGTGCAACGCAAAAGCAAGAGTATTGCAAGTTTAGACTTGAACACATACTAGAGTTCGATGTTGCTGATATTGCTCTTCTCTACATGAGATAGACGATAACATACTTACGAATCTGCTCATCACCTCCTTTCTTGACATACTTACTCTTCTTCCTTGAGTGATATACTATTGAACAAAACTCTATCTTGCTAATAAGGAGCGGGAGGAATGTAATACCTAACCTAAAATAAAAGAATATGTCAATTCTACATTATTTATTTACATCTTGTATGTACAAGTTTTATCTCGAATCATTTTACCGTAGTGATGTTTGCGTACTTCTCCCATTCTCGACACAATTCTTGAATGTATAAGTTTAAACTTGCCGTACTACGCTCTCAGCGAATCTCTCCCTATCTGTATACAATATGTACAGTGAATTGTGATGTAAGACAGCTTAACGTATATATTACAAAGTACACACCTCTAGCATAATGTTTTTTTACACACGCCTGCTATATATAAAGTAGTACCTATCAATACTACTATGCCCCCCAGGCGAGAGTGTTGGTAGAATTTGGAATGACAAACCGTTTGCAATCATCATTATTAAGGGCTACCTTACTAATTAAATGAGTGTACAACTGGTGCTTCTTGCTTCTAATGACAGACATTTGCTGATGCAAAGTAGGTGGATTACTTTTAATGCAATTGTTATAGTTTTCAAAATTTAGCTGATTCTGAACTACATTCTTTTTAACCCCCTTCAATCTCTTTATCTGTAGTTCATTTAAGAGTTTTATGCAATATGACTTGGATTTAGTACCTACAAATGAATCGATAATATTTCCAGCACATTCATCTTTCATTTTACCTAGAACCTTTTTGTTCACTAGCGGTACATGATATTGATTATTTGCAGGATAGTTACTAGTATCAAACCTACCGAAGTCTGGCTTTATATCATTGTAATAGTCATCAGTTTTGATTTGATAAATAAACGAATCGGTATCTGTGTAGAGCAATTGCGCATTATGCGCGTACTTCTTCATCATATAATCGTAATGGAATTCATACATGAGTGTTTTAGCCAATTCAAGTACTGCAAAGCCGACGTAGGTAGGTTTGTCGTACTTAACCCTAACACGATTCATCTGTATAATAACTAAATTCTCATGTATGATGGTAGAGCTGTGGAAATTTCGTTTATTATTAAATAGTTAGCACCATATCTTTTCTTAATATTTTCCCAGTTTGTAATCAATTTTACATCAACGCGTTTGACAACATTTTTCATAGTCTTACCAAACACACTGTTATTCATGAGCTTGTAGAAATCTTTCTCAAACTCGTTAACTGCATTTGTTCTTAAATTATTGTTCAGATCGATATATGGCTTTAGCCACGGTGGCAGATTAAATTCTAGTACGCGATGAATTTTGGATAACTTCAAACTATGCTGCAAACACTGTTTTAAATTTCGGTAATGAATGATATACTTAGATTTATCACACAAATTAGCAATTAGCATTTTCGTCGTTGATACGATGTACGGGGGCTTTATATTTTCAGGGCAGAACTGTAAGTCATTATGAGAAGTGTGTACCTCTTTAGGATACTGTAAGTCAACTTCGAGGAAATAGTCTTTATCACCTTCATCGCCTAGGGCGTGCAGCTGTAAAGCATCAATTTCGCACTGCGTTAGCCAGCGGAAACCACTCACCGGTAGATGCTGACTCATCGCCCACCCATACTGATTATTAGCATCGAGGTAAACAATATACTGAGATTCCTGACTAGAATCGAAACTCAGCATGTACTTATTATTTACCTTGGAATACCGCCCACTGCACTGACTTAGACCGCCTCGAATATACGATTTTATAAAGTGCACCATATCAATATCACCAGTTCCAAATTCACCTGCGTGTATTTTAACATGGCATCCCAACTTAACCCAGGCGCCGTAAAATACTGACATGGGTCAAGGCTGTAGTTTTTCTTGCAAACACAGCGAAAATTTTCGAAAACATCAGCTAACAAAAGTACATCCGTCTTTAAATATAAGTCGGAGTATTCACCTAGCGTTTGAATGTGGAACTGCTCCCAGATATGTTGTGCATGTAAATAGTCATCATCACTAATATCCGCTGAATTCAGCGAGCTGTAAAATGATTGTTTCGATGGTAAAGCACGTTCTTCGAGGCGTTCTAAGCAGTCAAGATATTCAAAACAAAAACACCCTTACGCCGAAGTAAATTAAACTGCGCTTCTTCAGGATAAAACGCGTCGAATTTCCGTAAATTGTTCTGGCTGTAAATGACGAGAAAGTTTATCGAGGCTACTCGCCATAAAGCGAAACGAGTCAAGGAATCTCAGTTTTATAGAATGCTCCTCATCTACTTTTACAGACTTTGCAAATGCTATGTACCGCTCTTTATTCTGAGGGATTATATCTACTTTTTCATCTGAAGCTCCAAATTATGAAATGATGAAATGAGAGTCGTAACCAGATAAGTTATGAAAAATTACAGGGATAAATTTGGGAACTCTGTACTTAAGATTACAGCTATTATGAGCGGCACATCTGTAGAAACCAGTTAAATGATCATGATCAAAAACCTTAGGGTCATTTTCGGAAAATTCCCCATCACAAATGCTACATTTTGTAGCACGTTCAAGATCATTTAACTGAATTTCGGTGAGTGGCTTCATAGGAATATTACTATTTAGAATACGACCAAGACGTACTGCATCACTTTCAAGTTTTTCTAAAAATACTTTAGCAGCATCAGGTCCTCGATACAGCTCTAACTTGTTAAGCGTACTATCATAACTACACTTGATGTAATACGCGAAGCTATACGGGACATGCATGTGCGTAGTATTAGTGAAAGATTTGTTAGGATTAGGTGAGCATGTGCTGCATGGCTTGAGGATGGCTTCAAAGTCCGCATAAATCAAGAAAGGTACCCGCATCTGCTTGTCATAATTTGTAAAATTTTAAAACATCATTGCCCGTAGTAGGTATCTCTGTACGTACATGATTGCAGTCATTCTTGGAATGCTTCGTTAACTGATCTTCAGTTTTAAAATACTGCAAGCATCCTTCACATAGCCACATATTACCATCATGTTTTGACAACTGACTACCAATAAGTCTACTCAGATTTTTAATCCAGCAAAAGTGGCTATTCTCACTGTTTACGATATAGAGTAAGTTAACATGAGTACTCTTCTTATGACATGTATAATACAGAGGACTTACTACAGACTTTTTCTCTACACCATACACATTAATGCTAATGTTATTTAGTTCTTCAAGGCGCGTAATATCCTTTAACTGCGATGATGTTCTATTCGCTACATTCGATTTCATAGGATTTAAAGCCGACATCACGGCCCATGCAAAACATGCTTCGTCATTGTTTTGGATGTTTACAACAGCTTTTCTTTGCTGAATCCATGTCGGCAGCTCGATGTACGATGAACCTCGCATGGGATTGTACTTATTGATGTTAACTTCTAGATTATTTCAACTAAAGCCCACCCTTATTCCTTTTCCTGAAATTCGGCGCTCTTAGTTGAAATAATGTTCGAGACATCCCTAAGTACATCACCAAAATTAGTCGACTGACTTATGACGAAATTTTTCGTATTAAATGTTTTAATGTCCGTTATTTCCGATTCATCCGTGCTTTTAATGTACAAGGCGAAAAGTTCAAAATTAACTTTAAATAAATTATGATTGGACAAAGTTTTAGCAAGAAGCTGTTGTACATCCGATTGAATGCAATTTAAAAAGTGTTCAGTACTCTGAAACTTTTGACTAGCATGAATTCTGCAACTAGAAATCCTACTTTTAAATGCTGTATTAATTTCCTCGATGTTTCTGTTACTACCACTTCTACAGGCATTATTTTTATGCGCATTAATCCGTAAGTGACCCTGAAAATGGGAAGATGGTACATCAGTGTTACAGTGCTCGCAGTGAATAGTTTGTAGTTCATGATTTTTTCCAGGTTTTTTACTACTAGTACTTTCTACAGCTACATCCATTTTTTACGCTTTTCTCCTATTACCTGAGGGTTATAGTTGCAAGTAGATACCTGATGCGCTTCTACTAAGTGAGCCTCGTATCGCTCTACGTTAGCGAAATACACACCACAAACTTTACATAAAGCAGATGTTACGCTAGAGTGTTTTGATTTCATATGGCGCATGAAGTTATCTCGCCTTGTAAACGTTACATTGCATTCCCCACAGCAGGGGAACATCTGAAAAGAGAACAACCAATAGAGATTAGGCGAAAGTTGCTATGTTCCAAAGAAACCAAGTTTCAACCTATACAGGTCAGTCGCAAAGTACAAACGAAAATTTAATTAATAACGGTCAACCAGCATGAGGATTGAAGAAAACAACTATGTATCAATAGAGATTAGACTAAAATTACGATGTTCAGAAGAAACCAAGTTTCAACCTATAGAGGTCAGACATTGCTGAAAGTTTGAAATTATAAGATTAACCTCTTCTACAGCATGTGGATTAAATAGAACAACTATTTATGATTAGACTAAAGTTACGATGTTCGGAAGAAACTAAGTTTCAACCTATAGAGGTCGGACATTGCTGTGAGTTTAAAATTATAATATTAACCTCTTCTACAGCATGCGTATTGAAGAGAATAACTATTTATCAATAGACTAAAGTTACGATGTTCAGAAGAAACCAAGTTTCAACCTATAGAGGTTAGACATGGCTGTGAGTTTGATATGATAAGATTAACCTCTTCTACAGCATGTGGATTGAAGAGAACAACTATTTATGAATAGACGAAAGTTACGATGGTCGCAAGAGACCAAGTTTCAACCTATAGAGGTCGGACATTGCTGTGAGTTTAAAATTATAAGATTAACCTCTTCTACAGCATGTGGATTGAGAGGGTAACTATTTATCAATAGACTAAAGTTACGATGTTGGGAAGAAACCAAGTTTCAACCTATAGAGGTTAGACATAGCTCTGAGTTTGAAATTATAAAATTAACATCTTCTACAGCATGCGGTTTGAAGAAGACAACTATTTATCAATAGACTAAAGTTACGATGTTCGGAAGAAACCAAGTTTCAACCTATAGAGGTCAGTCGCAAAGAACAAACGAACATTTAATTAATAACGGTCAACCAGCATGAGGATTGAAGAAGACAACTATTTATCAATAGACTAAAGTTACGATTTTCGGAAGAAACCAAGTTTCAACCTATAGAGGTCGGACATGGCTGTGAGTTTGAAATTATAAGATTACCCTCTTCTACAGCATGCGCATTGAAGAAGACAACTATTTATCAATAGACTAAAATTACGATGTTCAGAAGAAACCAAGTTTCAACCTATAGTGTCAGTCGCAAAGAACAAACGAAAATTTAATTAATAACGGTCAACCAGCATGAGGACTGAAGAAGACAACTATTTATCAATAGACTAAAGTTACGATGTTCGGAAGAAACCAAGTTTCAACCTATAGAGGTCAGACATTGCTGTAAGTTTGAAATTATAAGATTAACCTCTTCTACAGCATGCGGATTGAAGAGAATAACTATTTATCAATAGGCTAAAATTACGATGTTCGGAAGAAACCAAGTTTCAACCTATAGAGGTCGGATATGGCTGTGAGTTTGAAATTATATAAACCTCTTCTACAGCATGCGGATTGAAGAGAATAACTATTTATCAATAGATTAAAGTTACGATGTTCGGAAGAAACCAAGTTTCAACCTATAGAGGTCGGACATAGCTGTGAGTTTGAAATTATAAGATTAACCTCTTCTACAGCATGCGGATTGAAGAAGAGAACTATTTATCAATAGACTAAAATTGCGATGTTCAGAAGAAACCATGTTTCAACCTATAGAGGTCAGACATTGCTGAAAGTTTGAAATTATAAGATTAACTTCTTCTACAGAATGCTGATTGAAGAGAACAACTATTTATCAATAGACTAAAGTTACGATGTTCGGAAGAAACCAAGTTTCAACCTATAGAGGTCGGACATGGCTGTGAGTTTAAAAATCATAAGATTAACCTCTTCTACAGCATGCAGATTGAAGAGAATAACTATTTATCAATAGAGATTAGCCTAATGTTACGATGTTCGGAAGAAACCAAGTTTCAACCTGTAGATGTCAGACATACCTTAAAATCTTCGCGCTGCAAACTGTTACTGGGATGAATAAAATGCGTGCGTTCAAGCCTGAAACTCGAATGATAATATTCTGGTTGTACCCAAAAAGAACAAACATATATGAATGTAGTGTAGGGTACGTCAGCTAGCCTAGCTATCTTTACAACTCAAAGTTCGAAACATACCTTAAAATGCACGTGCTGCAGACTGATACTCGGATGAATAAAATGCGTGCGTTCAAGCCTGAAACTCGAACAATAATATTCTAGTTGTACCTAAAAAAGAACAAACATATATGAATGTAGTGTAGGGTACGTCAGCTAGCCTAGCTATCTTTACAACTCAAAGTTCGAAACATACCTTAAAATGCACGCGCTGCAGACTGTTAATCGGATAAATAAAATGCGTACATTCAAGCCTGTTACTCGAACGATAATATTCTAGTTGTACCTAAAAAAGAGCAAACATATATGAATGTAGTGTAGGGTACGTCAGCTAGCCTGGCTATCTTTACAACTCAAAGTTCGAAACATACCTTAAAATGTTCGCGCTGCAAACTGCTACTCGGATGAATAAAATGCGTACTTTCAAGCCTGTAACTCGAACGATAATATTCTAGTTGTACCTAAAAAAGAACAAACATATATGAATGTAGATGTTTATTACCTAGCGTAGAAGTTGCTTTGCAAACACTAACCAACAGTTCAGGCTTACTTTAAGTTGAAGGCTGAAGAATAATATTCACAGCAGACAGTACATAGACGGGGAAGTGCACGTAATAAACACACACAAAGAACTGTGAGCGCTTCACGCAGACTGCAGCGAGTAAATATGCTGCTTGTTACCAAGCAGGTATCAGAGTCGCTGACATCTGCAGTACAGTTGGAACTAAATGTTTATGCAACACGAGTTCTTCCGAGCGCCTTACGCCGAGTTCTGCAGGCTAACGTATTTAAGCACTAAGCCGGGATCGAACCTCCTGTTGATGCCGAGGTGCTAGAATTTAGGAGTTCTGCAGCGGATCGAACCTAGAAAAGCCAGCGCGCGATCCTCGACCTCTGAACTTAAACAGAGGCACTAAGCTAAGCAAAAAGCCGACATCTTCGGTATTCCTTGCCTGTAGGTACCGAGATAAGATCACATCTACGGTATCCCCTACCTGTACTTAGCAGGGTGCTGAGCTAAGCCTACATTATCCCCTACCTGTACTTAGCAGGGTGCTGAGCTAAGATCGCATCTACGATATCCCCTACCTGTACTTAGCAGGGGTGCTGAGCTAAGCCTACATCTACGGTATACCTTACCTGTAGGTACTGTACTAAGATCACATCTACGGTATCCCCTACCTGTACTTAGCAGGGGTGCTAGCTAAGCCTACATCTACGCTATTCCTTACCTGTAGGAACTGAGCTAAGATCACATCTACGGTATCCCCTACCTGTACTTAGCAGGGTGCTGAGCTGAGATCGCATCTACGGTATTGCTGAGCTAAGATCGCATCTACGGTATCCCCTACCTGTACTTAGCAGAGGCGCTGAGCTAAGCCTACATCTACGGTATTCCTTACCTGTAGGTACTGAGCTACGATCACATCTACGGCATCCCCTACCTGTACATAGCAGGGTGCTGAGCTAAGATCACATCTACGGTATCCCCTACCTGTACTTAGCAGGGGTGCTGAGCTAAGCCTACATCTACGGTATTCCTTACCTGTAGGTACTGTGCTAAGATCACATCTACGGTATCCCCTACCTGTACTTAGCAGGGTGCTGAGCTAAGATCACATCTACGGTATCCCCTACCTGTACTTAGCAGGGTGCTGAGCTAAGCCTACATCTACGGTATTCCTTACCTGTAGGTACTGAGCTATGATCACATCTACGGTATCCCCTACATGTACTTAGCAGGATGCTGAGCTAAGATCACATCTACGGTATCAGCTACCTGTACTTAGCAGGGGTGCTGAGCTAAGCCTACATCTACTGTATTCCTTACCTGTAGATACTGGGCTAAGATCACATCTACGGTATCCCCTACCTGTACTTAGCAGGGTGCTGAGCTAAGATCACATCTACGGTATCCCCTACCTGTACTTAGCAGGGTGCTGAGTTAAGCCTACATCTACGGTATTCCATAACTGTAGGTACTGTGCTAAGATCACATCTACGGTATCCCCTACCTGTACTTAGCAGGGTGCTGAGCTGAGACCACATCTACGGTATCCCCTGCCTGTACTTAGCAGGGGTGCTGAGCTAAGCCTACATCTATGTATTCCTTACCTATAGGTACTTAGCTAAGATCACATCTACGGTATCCCCTGCCTGTAAGAGTGCTCAGCTAAGCAAAAAGCCGACTTCTACTGTATTCCTTGCTTGTAGGTACCTAGCTAAGACTGCATCTACGGTATTCCCTACCTGTAAGTAGACAAAGAGAGGACTAGGCTAAGAAGCGATTTTCAAAGGCGCTAGGCTGAGAAGTAATCCTCAGGAGCACTAAGCTAAGCCTACATCCACAGTACCCCCTACCTGTTAGCAACAACACGAAACGCTGAGGTACCGAAATATACAAGTTCTACAAGCAGACGTATTTGTACTACGATTAAACGGGGAGGTTTGAGCTCAGTTCGACAAGCTGCTAATAATTTTAATGCGAACTGTACGCGTGCAGTGGACTTCGTACTCCGCTGAGGCAAACACATTCCAGGTAGGAGCTCGCTAGCCGGATGCAGCTTGCGCGCGTGCTTCAAAAACACATCCCAGATATTTTTTCTCGTTCTAGAGTCTGCTTATTCTAAATCCGGTGTTAGTACATAGCTACGCGTAAGGCATAACACCTGAAATGCACTAGGAAGCAGCTAGCCGCTGCTCTCCTCTTGTTTTACAACCGGTTGCCCCTTGCTAACATGAGATTTCAAGTTGTAAGAACCTATTTTACGGCTAGATGCCCTTCCTGACTCAAGAATCTGTTTTACAGCTAGAAATTTAAATCACAGTTTCTTGAACTATTGTTTTACCGCTAGATGCCATTCCTAGCGCTGAAAAACCAGGATTTAGCTAGTTAACATTCCTGATGTAACAACAAGCATGTTAGGTGCAAGTTATGTTAAGCAAACAATCGCTATCTTACACAAGCTATTCAAAACTGTAGTCTTGTTTTCTCTTAGAACAAATCGATGTTCTGATCATATGTTGTATCGAGTACAGTGTTCGATTATATTCTTAACCGCTTCTTTTTAAATTGTCCGCTACTACGACCAAGAGCGCAGCACGGTGCTCTCAGATGGCGGATGTGGAATTTTCCGCCACCACATGTCAAAGAATAAAGAAGCCAACACGATGCTCTCTTGGCAGCTTTTCAAATTGCCCGCATGATAGCAGCACGATGCTCTCTTGATTAAAGATGGCGGATGACAGCTGTCAAAAAAGCACGTGGGTTTGTAAAGCACGTGGAATTCGCCACCACCACAAAGATGGCAGCACGGTGCTCTGTTCATTAAAGATGGCGGATGACAGCTAACGAAATTGCCCGCATGAGGGCAGCACGGTGCTCTGTTCATTAAAGATGGCGGATGACAGCTGACGAAATTGCCCGCATGATAGCAGCACGGCGCTCTCTAGATTAAAGATGGCGGATGACAAAAAGCACGTGGCTTTGTAAAGCATGTAGAATTTACCGCCACCACATTTCAGCTAAAGATTGCAGCACTGTGCTCTGTAGATTAAAGATGGCGGATGACAGCTAACGAAATTGCCCGCATGATAGCAGCACGGTGCTCTCTTGATTAAAGATGGCGGATGACAGCTGTCAGAAAAAAGCACGTGAGATTGTTTCCAAACAAGAGCACGTGGAATTTTGCCACCGCCACAAAGAGGGCAGCACGGTCCTCTCTGGATTAAAGATGGCGGATGGCAAAAGCACGTAAGTTTGTAAAGCACTTCGAATTTGCCGCCACCACATAGAGTGCAGCACGGCGCTCTCTTGATTAAAGATGGCGGATGACAGCTGTCAAAAAAGCACGTGGCTTTGTTTACCGATTCAAATCTCGCGCTAGTGAGGTTAAGTTGGTAACACTGAGGTTTAGGCCCGTTAAGATAGCAGCACTGCGGATGACAGGTGACGAATTTTCAGCTACTGCGATAAAGAGGCAGCACGGTGCTCTGTAGTTTAAAGATGGCGGTTGACAGCTGTCAAAAAGCACGTGGATTTGTTTACAAATTCAAATCTCGCGCTAGTGAGGTTAAGTTGGTAACACTGAGGTTTAGGCCCGTCAAGATGGCAGTACTGAGGTTAGCGATGCGTTGTTGTCTGTCAAAAAGCACGTGGCAGTCAAAAAACACGTGGCTTTGTTTACCGATTCAAATCTCGCGCTAGTTAGGTTAAGTTGGTAGCACTGAGGTTTAGGCCCGTCAAGATGGCAGCAGTGAGGTTAGCGATGCGTTGTTGTCGATGACAGCTGTCAAAAAGCACGTTAACCAGATCCCTCTGGCGGAAAAATCAAAACATCTGACAGCTTTTGCCACGGATTGGAACTTGTACGAATACAACCGCGTGCCTTTCGGGCTCCCCACAGGAGCAGCCGTGCTTACGAGACTGCTAGATAGGGTCTTCTCCGACATCAAATTTGAGTATTTATATCATTATCTAGATGATGTCGTCGTATTTTCTGAGACCTTTGAAGAACACCTAGATCATCTGAAAGAGGTTCCGAGTCGCCTTCGTAAGGCTGGGTTAACGGTGAAGTTGTCCAAGGTTGCCTTCGCTAAACTTTCCATGTCATTCCTAGGGCATATTGTATCGTCCGATGGTGTCGCAGTCGATCATTCTAGAACACAGGCCATCCACGATTTCAAACCTCCCAAGGACATCAAAGGTATTGCCAGGTTCATAGGCATGGTGAACTTCTTCAGGAAATTTATTCCCAACTTTGCTAATAGAGCGGCGCCCTTGAACCTTCTTCGTAGGAAAGGCGTCAAAATTGAGTGGGGGGCCTTCTCAACAAGCCGCTTTTGAAGACCTCAAATTAGCCCTTTGTAAGCCTTAAGTTGGGTCTTAGGTAGGCCGCGTCGTACAGGTCGCATACCCCGCTGGGCCATCAGAATTTCTGCCTTCCAATTTGATGTTAGGCATATAAGAGGAACTGAAAATGTTGTGGCAGATGGACTAAGCCGTATGTTCTCTAAAGATGTAGAGACCGTTGAACAGGAAGACTGTCCTTCACTTCCCGAGTCCACACTTGCTGGCGTAAATGCCATACTAACGGATGCTCCCATTTTGTTTAGGGATCTTGAAAAATATCAACGTGAAGATCCAACGCTGGCCCCTATATGGAAACCCTTTCTTCTGGGGAACATGTAGTCCCTTATGTATTGAGGAATGGTGTTTTATGTTGCCCGTCGGGGCATGATAAGAGGATAAAAGTTGTGGTTCCAGCTATTCTCGTACCAATGATCTTCAAGTACTATCATGAGACCACGTTAGGGGGGCATTTAGGTATCTTTAAAACTAGAGAAAAGATCAGAGAGAGGTTCATTTGGAAAGGTATGGACGGAGAAATCCGTGAATTGGTTAAAGCTTGTAAAACTAGCTGGCTTAGTAAACCCACCATGTCCACTAAGCAAGGGCTCTTGTATTCTCATCAAGCGTCGCGCCCCTTGGAACGTCTTTACATCGACTATGTAGGACCCTTCCCCCAGTCAAAGGGGAATGCCAACAAGTTCATCCTTGTGTGTGTAGATGGCTTCACTAGATTCTCATGGTTATTTCCAACTAAGCTGGCTACCACTCAGTCCACCATTTCTTGTTTAAATTGCATCTTCGCTTCTTTTGGTCCGTGCCAATATATTGTTTCAGATAATGCTAAATGGGTATAAATGCAAAATGAAAAATATCTCGAAAACCTGCGTCTTAGAGCAAAACGGAAAAAAAATTTCTGCCTAGTACCCAGGTTCGCTATACTAGGAACATGATAGCATAACAAAAAAGTAGTCTAATGATGAGATGAGGGGTTCGGTTCCTTACATAGACCTTTTGGCATTTGGTCTGCATTCGCCAGTTAAATTGTTTCTTGGAGCAAGTTATCGTAACTTGTTCAGGTCTTCCTGTAATATCGAGTATAACGTGCCGTGCTAGAAAAAACGGTTCGATTAATTATATTTGGGTCTTGAATGCAACATGTGAAATATCTCGAAAACGGTGTTTCGTACAGCAAAACGCACAAAATTTTTCTGCCTGGTACCGAGGTTCACTGTACCAGGAACATGATGGCAAACGAGAAAAGTAGCCTAGTGATGAGGTCAACGGTTCGGTTCCAACGTAGGTCTTTTGGCATTTGGTCTGTATTTGCCCTTTATGTTGTGTCTTGGAGCAAGTTTTCGTAACTTGATCAGGTCTTGCTCTGGTATAGAGTATAACGTGACGTGCTAGAAACAACGGTTCGATTCACTAAATTTGGTGCTTAAATGCAAAATCCGAAATATCTCGAAAATAGTGCTTCGCAGAGCAAAACGGACAAAATCTTTCAGCCAACCACCCAGGTTAACCGTATCAGAAACATGATAGCAAAACAAAAACAGTAGTCTAATGATGAGATGACGGTTCAGTTCCCATTTACGCCCTTTAACATTTGGTCTGTTTTAGCCTGTTATGTTGTGTCTTGGAGCAAGTTTTCGTAACTTGATATGGTATAGAGTATAACGTGCCCTGCTAGAAACAACGGTTCGATTCATTAATCTTGCGTATTAAATGCAAAATATAAAAATATCCCGAAAACCTGCGTCTTAGAGCAAAACGGACTAAAATTTTCTGCCTAGTACCCAGGTTCTCTGTACCAGGAACATGAAAGCATAACAAAAAAGGTAGTCTAATGGTGAGGTGAAGGGTTCGGTTCCTACTTACACCTTTTGGCATTTGGTCTGTATTAGCCAGTTATGTTGTTTCTTGGAGCAAGTTATCGTAACTTGTTCAGGTCTTGCTATAGTATCGAGTATAACGTGCCGTGCTAGAAACAACGGTTCGATTCATTACATTTGGTGCTTAAATGCAAAATGATAAATAGCTCGAAAACCGTGCTTCGTAGAGCAAAACGGACAAAATTTTTCAGCCAACCACGTAGGTTCGCAGTATCAGAAACATGATACCATAACAAAGTAGTAGTCTAATGATGAGATGAACGGTTCGGTTAATACTTACGCCCTTTGGCATTTGGTCTGTTATAGTCTGTTATGTTGTGCCTTGGAGCAAGTTTTCGTAACTTGGTGTAGTATAGAGTATAATGTGCCGTGCTAGAAACAACGGTTCGATTCATTACATTTGGGGCTTAAATCCAAAATGATAAATAGCTCGAAAACGGTGCTTCGTAGAGCAAAATGGACACAAATTTTCAGCCAGCCACCCAGGTTAGCCCGACCAGAAACATGATAGCAAAACACAATAGTAGTCTAATGATGAGGTGAAGGGTTCGGTTCCTACTTAGACTTTTTGAAATTTGGTCTGTATTACCCAGTTATGCTGTTTTCTGGAGCAAGTTTTCGTAACTTGATATGGTATAGAGTAATAGGTTCCGTGCTAGAAACAAGGTTTCAATTCATTAAATTTGGGGCTTAAATACAAATTATTAAATATCTCGAAATCCGGCGTCTTAAAGCAAAACGGACAAATATGTTCTGCCTAGTACCCAGGTTCGCCGTACCAGAAACATGATAGCATAACAAAAAAGTAGTCTAATGATGAGATGAAGGGTTCGGATCCTACTTAGACCTTTTGGCATTTGGTCTGTATTAGCCAGTTAAATTATTTCTTGGAGCAACTAATTGTAACTTGTTCAGGTCTTGCTATAGTATCGAGTATAACGTGCCGTGCTAGAAACAACGGTTCGATTCATTACATTTGGTGCTTAAATGCAAAATTATAAATAGCTCGAAAACCGTGTTTCGTAGAGCAAGACGGACAAAATTGTTCAGCCAACCACGTAGGTTCGCAGTATCAGAAACATGATAGCATAACAAAGTAGTAGTCTAATGATGAGATGAACGGTTCGGTTCCTACTTAAGCCCTTTGGCATTTGGTCTGTTTTAGCCTGTTATGTTGTGTCTTGGAGCAATTTTTCGTAACTTGATATGGTATAGAGTATAACGTGCCGTGCTCGAAACAACGGTTCGATTCATTAATTTTGGGTCTTAAATGCAAAATGTTAAATATCTCGGAAACCTGCGTCTTAAAGAAAAACGGACAAAAATTTTCTGCCTAGTACCCAGGTTCGCTGTACCAAAAACATGATAGCATAACAAAAAAGTAATCTAATGATGAGATGAAGGGTTCGGATGATCCTACTTCGACCTTTTGGCACTTGGTCTGTATTAGCCAGTTATGTTGTTTCTTGGAGCAAGTTATCGTAACTTGTTCAGGTCTTGCTATAGTATCGAGTATAACGTGACCGTGCTAGAAACAACCGTTCGATTCATTACATTTGGTGCTTAAATGCAAAATTATAAATAGCTCGGAAACCGTGCTTCGTTGAGAAAAAGGACAAATTTTTCAGCCAACCACGTAGGATGGCAGTATCAGAAACATTATAGCATAACAAAATAGTAGTCTAATGATGAGATGAACGGTTCGGTTCCTATTTACGCCCTTTGGCATTTTGTCTGTTTTAGCCTGTTATGTTGTGTCTTGGGGCAAGTTTTCGTAACTTGATAAGGTCTTGCTATGTTATCGAGTATAACGTGCTGTGCTAGAAACCACGGTTCGATTGATTATATTTGGGTCTTGAAAGCAATATGTGAAATATCTCGAAAAAGGTGTTTCGTGCAGCAAAACGGACAAAATTTTTCTGCCTTGTACCGAGATTCACTGTACCAGGAACAGATTTCATACGAAAAAAGTAGCCTAGAGATGAGGTCAACGGTTCGATTCCAACGTAGGCCTTTTGGCATTTGGTCTGTATTTGCGCTTTATGTTGTGTCTTGGAGCAAGTTTTCTTAACTTGATCAGGTCTTGCTCTGGTATAGAGTATAACGTGCCGTGCTAGAAACTACGGTTCGATTCATTCATTTTGGGGCTTAAATGCAAAATGTTAAATATCTCGAAAACCTGCGTCTTAGGGCAAAACGGACAAGAATTTTCTGACTAGTACCCAGGTTAGGAGTATCAGAAACATGATAGTATAACAAAATAGTCAAATGATGTGATGAACGGTTCGGTTCCTTCTTAGGCTATTTGCCACTTGGCCTGTTTTAGCCTGCTACAACGAGCTAGAATAACATAGAGAGGCGGAAGCGCTGCCTGGGTGAACCTAATAGAACGAACGTCCGCCATGTTTCCTGTTGTCACACAAGCAAGGGGGCATGGCCTTTAAATGACGAAAAGTGTAGAAAATGTGCATTTTAGAATCGCTGGGGGAGAATTAAAGTCCGTTGCCGAAAGCTTGAAGCATGAAAGCGAATACCGCCACTTCATCATATTTCGGCACGAGGCCAACATCACGATCAGTTGATTGTAGGGTAGTTCGAAATCATCGCATAGTGACATACGAATAGGCCTCGAAATCGGAACAAGGGCATTACCCTGCTTGGCTGTTGTGGTTAAGCGTAAATTAGAATAAAAACGATGGACATAAATATTTATGACAGGAAACCTTAAAATCATAGGGACCTATAATATGTTACAACCTCATTCTGTTAATATTTTTAAAATTATTGCATCCTCATGAGTACTGTGTTCCTTTCTTAATCTGTTTACCCTTCCGGGTTGGTTTTTCCCACGGACTCAGCGACGGATCCCACCTCTATCACCTCAAGGACAGTGTTCTGGAGCGTGAGACATTGGGTCGGGGGATACAACTGTGAGGGAGGGCTGCACCTGCTATCCTGAACAGGGGCCTTGTGGGGGGAGGGGAGAAGGAAGCGGCCGTGGCCTTAAGTTAGGTACCATCCCGGCATTTGCCTGGAGGAGAAGTGGGAAACCACGGAAAATCACTTCGAGGATGGCTGAGGTGGGAGTCGAACCCACTTCTACTCAGTTGACGTCTCCAGGCTGATAGAATCCCGTTACAGCCATCGTGCCCCTTTTCAAATTTCGTGGCGGAGCTGGGAATCGAACCCGGGCTTCCAGGGATGGCAGCTGCTCACGCTAACCAGTGCACCACAGAGGCGGCCCATGAATACTTTACCACAATAATCGTTTAGTGTAATTATTTATTATAATATAGGGGGATATCATGTTTCTCCCATTACCATATCATACTGGGATTACTAACTTGAAAGTTGTCCATTATGAAGTGTGGCGTAGTTTTAAAAACCAAGGCAACAGACATCTATATATATAAAATAAGAGTTTTGTCTGTACATTGCTCAGAATTTGAAAATAATGGTATTTCTGTATCGGTCATGTCCATAGTAACAAGAAAATGCATTTTTTACTTTTCCGTAATTTCTGTCTGTCTGTCTGTCTGTCTGTCTGTCTGTCTGTCTGTCTGTCTGTCTGTCTGTCTGTCTGTCTGTCTGTCTGTCTGTCTGTATGTATGTATGTATGTACACGCATCACGAGAAAACGGTTGAAGAGAATTTAATGAAAATCGGTATGTGAAGTCGGGGTATGAGCCTCTACAATCTAGGCTATAAATCATTTTGCTCACGCTGAGTGAAATGGTAGTTTAGGGGAAGGCCTAAAATTGAATTCTCAACTATTTATGTTTTTAGTGGTCTAATGAAAATCGGTATGTGAAGTCGGGGGATGAGCCTCTACAATCTAGGCTATAAATCATTTTACTCACGCTGAGTGAAATGGTAGTTTAGGGGAAGGCCTAAAATTGAATTCTCAACTATTTATGTTATTAGTGGTCGTATTTTAAAGAAAATGGGTATGCAAAGTTGGGGAATAAAACTGAATTCTCAACTATTTACGTTTTTAGTGGTCTAATGAAAATCGGTATGTGAAGTCGGGGGATGAGCCTCTACAATCTAGGCTATAAATCATTTTACTCACGCTGAGTGAAATGGTAGTTTAGGGGAAGGCCTAAAATTGAATTCTCAACTATTTATGTTATTAGTGGTCGTATTTTAAAGAAAATGGGTATGCAAAGTTGGGGAATAAGTTGCTACAATCTAGGCTATGAAAAATTGTATTCACGCTGAGAAAAATGGTAGTATAGGGGAAGGCCTAAAATTTAATTCTCAAATATTGTTGTTATTAGTAGTCCTATCTTGATGAAAATCGGTATGCAAAGTCAGGAAATAAGTCGCTATAGTCTAGGCTGTAAATTATTTTATTCACGCTGAGTGAAATGGTAGTTTAGGGGAAGGCCTAAAATGTAATTCTCAGATATTTCTTATTATAGATGTAATCGATGAATGCTACATAATTAAGGTTATATAGTATTAAATTTCCTATTATTCATGTCTTATACATTGTTACCGTACTGGCTATGATCACAAAGATATTCATGAATTTGGATTTTTGTTACTAAGTCCATATCAGCGCCGATTAACGAGAAAATGGGTAAACAGTATTTAATGAAAATCGGTATGTGAAGTCGGAGAATAAGAAACGACGGTTTATGGTATAAAATATTTTACAAATCACAGAGTCGAAAGAAAACTAAATGTGAAGGCCTACAATATAGAAAGCTCACAACATTGATCAACAATAACATTACATTGACCATTGTTTGTCGTGATGTGCTTTGTGTCTTCTGTTGCCCCCAACGAGCTAGAAAGAGGACTATAGAGTGGCTACTGGACCGCCATATTTGAATCTACTTGAACGCCGCGTCCGCCATATTGTAAGCGACCAAATCAAGTGGGCGTGGTGAAGAAGCAATTACAGAGGCTGGGGGAATAAATACCGTTTCATGGTTTTCTTACTTAGGGAATTTAACAGTTTTGTTAATTAGGGAAGCCCTCAAAGGTGCATAGGCTTAATGTCTGCTTAAAAGAACATTAAAAATACATGATACAGGATACAGGCTACCGTACATACATATTGTATAAAGAAAGAAATTTAACGCATTTCCAGTTATTACAAAAGAAATCACAATACATTGCCATTAAACAAATTTAGCCCTTCTTATACGCAAACCTTGATCAAAATGTATAACAACGTCGAATAATAATAATAATAATAATAATAATAATAATAATAATAATAATAATAATAATAATAATAATAATAATAATAATAATAATAATAATAATAATAATAATAATAATAATAATAATAATAATAATAATAATAATAATAACTGGTCTCTTCCCAGTTACCTGGACTTGGCATTTCGTACAGATCCAGCTTAATTTTACGGCCGGATGCCCTTCCTGACACCAACTCTAGGTGGAGTGATGTATTTACTATTGCATGTCTCTGTGGTGGTTTTTAGTATATTCTGTTGTGTGTAGATGAAAAAGGTTATCCAGTCTTCGATCTAGAGGAATTAACTGTCGACTACTCAATTAAAATCCTCAACCCGGTCGAGTCCGGAGCCCTCTGAATGGAAGGCCAGCACGCTGATCATCCAGCAAGGAGCCAGACACTAAGCAACTTGGCAGGTTCGATCCTGGCTCAGCCCGGTGGCATTTGAAGGTGATCAAATCTGTCGCCTCGTGTCAGTAGATTTACTAGCACGTAAAAGAACTCGTGCGGGACAATATTCCGGCACCTCGGCGTATCCGAAAAAGTAGTTAGTAGGACGCAAAACTACTAATAATTCACGAAAAATATGTACCGTATTCTAGAGCCATGGAGTACAAGATTTGAAGTGAACAATAGTGTAATAAAGTGCCCAATAATAATAATAATAATAATAATAATAATAATAATAATAATAATAATAATAATAATAATAATAATAATAATAATAATAACAATAATAATAGGCCTAATTATAAATTAAAATCAGAACAAGAAGTTGCAGGATAAACAATTAGAAGTACTTGTTTTAAAAGACGACAGTCCTTGTGTTCTTAAATCACATTAGTTTACTTTCCTGAATAATTCGCTTCGATATTTTTGGACGAAGATTATGGTAATGCCTATTTTTTTATTTGCCGTATGTTGCACCCACTCAGACACGTCTTATAGCTACGATGGGACGGGACAAGGCTAGGACTGCGAAGGAAGTGGCAGTGACATTAATTAAGGCACAGCAGCCGGATGTGAAAGTGTGAATAATGGAAAACCAAGTATGAGAGCTGTCGGCAGTGAGATTAGAATTCACTATATTCCGAATGTAAGCTAAGAACTACATGCCGCGAACCACGTAGCCAACTCGCACAGTAGTAGTGGTGATGTAGGTTTGAAAGTCCTCATATTACTCCGTATCGTTGGCAGAGGCAAAGGGGTGACTAGGAAATTCAAAATACTGTAGGTGCGGCGTTGGACAGTAAGCGTGTTGTATCGTCGTTGTTCTCTATAGGTATAATTATTTTCAACATGTCGAGGAACTGTACTCTGTAGGATATCATTTAATAATAAATAGTGTTATTGGTTTTTCTTCCTACCAACTACTTTGTACGGTTTTCGGAGGAGCTGAATTGCCAGAGTTTTGTCCCTCCAGAGTTCGTTTACAGGCCGGTAAATCTACTGACACCGGTTGAGTTGGCCGTGCGGTTAGGGGTGCGCAGCTTTGAGCTCGCATCCGGGAGATAGTGGGTTCGAATCCCACTATCGGCAGCCCTGAAGATGGTTTTCCATGGTTTCCCATTTCCACACCAGTAAAATGTTGGGGCTGTACCTTCCTTAAGGCCAGAGCCGCTTCCTTCCTATTCCTAGGCCTTTCCTGTCCCATCGTCGCCATAAGACCTATCTGTGTCGGTGCGACGTAAAGCAAACAGAAAAAAAAATCTACTGACACGTGGGTGACGTATTTGTGCATCTTCAAATACCAAATATGCCAACTTGGGCTCAGAAACCCAGCGCTGTACCGTCTGAGCCACTCAGTCAGACAGGATACCGTTCATCGTGTTTCACTGTTTGGGCAGATCCTACAAGAAAATAAAAGTAGGCCAACTCTACACGTGCTGGATTGTGCTACACAGGCAGCGCAATTCTGCTTAATCGCCCAAAATTGTGTACATTAGTATAAAAAAAAAAAAAAAAAAGAACTTATTTGAAATATGATATATCCTTCGTGTTTTCTCTAAAATTTATGCAAAAGCATGCCGCACAAGTAGAGAGCATAATTCAATCTAATCTATTATAAATTACGCACTGTAAGCGACAGAAATGATATGGATGGCGCTTAAACTATGGAGTTAGTATTTCGCCTTGACACCGCCCAGAGCGCTGTAGCAGCCATGCTGGCCACTCTATAGTCTTCTTTCTAGCTCGTTGGTTGCCCCTCATCTCCGGTAGATAGGGTTACTGCTGCGTACAGAGTATTTTTATTTGATTTACTTTGCACCGACATAGATAGGTTTTATGGCGACGATGGGATAGGAAAGGGCTAGGAGTGCCTTAGGCCTTAATTAAGGTACAGGCCCAGCATTTGACTGGTATGAAAGTGGGAAACCACGGAATACCATCTTCAGCGCTGCCGACAATGGGGTTCGAATCCACTATCTCTCGGATGCAAGCTCACAGCTGCGCACCGCTAACCACACGGTCAACTCGCCCAGTCGTACAGAGTGTAACAGCCTGTCTGAATATTGATGGGAAGTAGCTGGGGAGTTAGATAACTTTCTTCTTTAGCATGGCATTCCCCTGGTTTATAAATTTTCTGATACTACTGGTACGTAACACACTGGATCATCATAGCATTCGGGCTATTCAATCCCTACTCCGAGGCACTGATTAGAATGAACAGTGTGCATATTTAGCAGAATAATGGCAGATGAGTGTTCATGGCAATCTGCGGCCTGGTCATCCCAGCTCTGGAACTTTGGACTATTAGATTGGCACCGCAATCTAACCGCAGCACTGTTCGTTAAAAAGTGATAAAACGTGCGGCTTTCCATTTGATCGAGTATTTTATATGATAGCATTGCTTTTAATCGCTACATTCATACGTTTTTGTAATGACCTATGTTGGTTTCTGGTTAGGAAAACCACAAAGTCAGTCTTTCTGAGAATCCCGTAGCGAAGCACGGGTACATCAGCTAGTCTACAATAAAGGCTGTATACATTTCAAAAATAGCAGTAAAATGCTGTATTTATCATACTTGGTGTACGTTTGAACGAAATAAGTGATTGTCTGTGGTTGCGTTTTCTTGGCGGTGGGCGTTCCATTTCCTTTATTTGTAAATGTGAATGAAAATTAAATAGGGCTGGAAATGTACAGAGCATAAGCAACTGAATTGAGTGGGATACCATTTATCTCTTTTCGCCCTCACAACGCATAGTTCAGTTAATTCCTTGTTCTTTAAACGAAATCTGAAACAAAATTCGACAAATAATTACCGTGGCTATCCGTACTTTCGCTAAGTAAACAATAAAATGGATTTAATTACAAACAGAAATTACAAAAAGGAATCTCGGCTATAATTCAGTAATACTTACTTAAAGTACGATATATCCTTGGTTTTATTACTCCGATTAGTACAACCATACGCTGAGCTTGCGGGTGGCATTCTTGAAAGCGAGAATCTATCTTTTCACTTCTTAAAACTTAGGGAATTAAATTGGCAAGCACGAGCTCCCTGTCACCTCAACATGCTCTCGCGCCAATTCGCTTTGTTTTGACAACCGTTAACATGGCTGCCCCTTATCAACTTGCTTCAAGCAGGGAGCGCTGATGTCAGGTATACAGCCCCTCTATGTTATTCTAGCTCGTTGGCCTGCTAGCATATGTCCAGGAACAAGTTATGGTAACTTGATCAGGTCTTGCTCTGGTATAGAGTATAACGTGCCGTGCTAGAAACAACGGTTCGATTCATTAAATTTGCTTCTTAAATGCAATATGTAAAATATCTGGAAAACGGTGTTTCGTAGAGCAAAACGGACAAAATTTTTCTGCCAGGTACCGAGGTTCACTGTACCAGGAATATGATGGCATAAGAAAATAGTAGCCTAGAGATGAGGTCAACGGTTCGGTACTAACGTAGGCCTTTTCGCATAGGGACTGTATTTGCCTTTTATGTTGTGTCTTGGAGCAAGTTTACGTAACTTGATAAGGTCTTGCTCTGGTATAGAGTATAACGTGCCGTGCTAGAAACAACGGTTCGATTCATTAAATTTGGGGCTTAAATCCAAAATGTTAAATAGCTCGAAAACGGTGCTTCGTAGAGCAAAATGGACGCAAATTTTCAGCCAAACATCCAGGTTAACAGTGTCAGAAATATGATAGCATAACAAAATAGTAGCCTAATGATGAGATGACGGTTCGGTTCCCATTTTGCCCTTTGTCATTTGGTCTGTTTTAGCCTGTTATGTTGTGTCTTGGAGCAAGTTTTCGTAACTTGATATGGTATAGAGTTTAACGTGCCGTGCTAGAAACAACGGTTCGATTAATTAATTTTGGGTATTAAATGCAAAATGTTAAATATCTCGTAAACCTGCGTCTTAGAGCAAAACGGACAAAAATTTTCTGCCTAGTACCCAGGTTCGCTGTACCAGGAACATGATAGCATAACAAAAAAGTAGTCTAATGATGAGAGGAAGGGTTCGGATCCTTCTTCGACCTTTTGGCATTTGGTCTGTATTAGCCAGTTATGTTGTTTCTTGGAGCAAGTTATCGTAACATTTTCAAGTCTTGCTAGTGTATCGAGTATAACGTGCCGTGCTAGAAACAACGGTTCGATTCATTACATTTGGTGCTTAAATGCAAAATGATAAATAGCTGGAAAACCGTGCTTCGTAGAGCAAGACGGACAAAATTGTTCAGCCAACCACGTAGGTTCGCAGTATCAGAAACATGATAGCATAACAAAGTAGTAGTCTAATAATGAGATGAGGGTTCGGTTCCCATTTACGCCCTTTGGCATTTGGCTGTTTTAGCCTGTTACGTTGTGCCTTGGAGCAAGTTTTCGTAATTTGATATGATGTAGAGTATAACGTGAGTAGTATAATTGGACAGTTCTGCGGCCACCTCCACCTCCGGCTCTCGGGAGAGGCCTCCACCTCCCGCGTGAAATTTGAATTTTGGCGGGAAATATGAATTTTGGCGGGAGATTTGAATTTGTAAACAAAGCTACGTGCTTTTTGACAGCTGTCATCGACAACAACGCAACGCTAACCTCACTGCTGCCATCTTGACGGGCCTAAACCTCAGTAGTGCCAACTTAACCTAACTAGCATGAGGTAAACAAAGCCACGTGTTTTTTGACAGCCACGTGCTTTTTGACAGCTGTCATCGACAACAACGCATCGCTAACCTCAGTACTGCCATCTTGACGGGCCTAAACCTCACTAGTGCCAACTTAACCTAACTAGCATGAGGTAAACAAAGCCACGTGTTTTTTGACAGCCACGTGCTTTTTGACAGATTTGTAAACAAAGCCACGTGCTTTTTTGACAGACAACAACGCATCGCTAACCTCAGTACTGCCATCTTGACGGACTTAAACCTTAGTGGTACCAACTTAACCTAACTAGCGAGAGGTAAACAAAGCCACGTGCTTTTTGACAGCCACGTGCTTTTTGACAGCTGCCATCCGCCATCTTTAAACTACAGAGCACCGTACTGCCCTCTTTCGTCACCTGTCATCGGCAGTGTTGCCATCTTGGCGGACCTAAACCTTAGTGCTACCAACTTAACCTCACTAGCTCGAGATAAACAAATCCACGTGCTTTTTGACAGCCACGTGCTTTTTTGACAGATGTCATCCGCCATCTTTGAGCACAGTGCTGCCCTCTTTACCTACTTACCTTTGAAATGTGGTGGGGGGGATAATTTGAAAAATGCTTTTTTGACAGCAGCCATATTGCATCGCAAACCTCAGTGCTGCCCTCGTTAGCTAGATACCTGTGGTAGCAGACAATTCCACGTGACAGCAGCCATCTTTAATCCATAGAGCACCGTGCTGCCCTCTTTAGCTACTTACCTTTGAAATGTGGTACGTCACAGCTGTCATCCGCCATCTTGCATCGCAAACCTCAGTGCTGCACTCTATGTAGTGGCGGCAAATTCCACGTGCTCTTGTTTGGAAACAAAGCTACGTGCAGCTGTCATCCGCCATCTTTGAGCACCGTGCTGCCCTCTTTAGCTACTTACCTTTGAAATGTGGTACGTCGTCCGCCATCTTGCATCGCAAACCTCAGTGCTGCCCGGTGGCGGCAAATTCCACGTGCTCTTGTTTGGAAACAAACCTATGCGCTTTTTTGTCAGCTATCATCCGCCATCTTTAATCTAGAGAGCACCGTGCTGCCCTCTATGTGGTGGTGGTAAATTCTACACGCTTTACAAACCCATGTGCTTTTCTGACAGCTGTCAACCGCCAGAGAGCACCGTGCTGCCCTCTTTATGCCGGTGGCAAATTCTACATGCTTTTTGACAGCTGTCACCCGCAAGAGAGCACCGTGCTGCCATCTTTAGCTAGATACCTGTGGTGGCGGTAAATTCCACGTGCTCTTGTTTAGTAAACAAAGCTACGTGCTTTTTTGACAGCTGTCGTCCGCTATCTTTAATCAATAGAGCACTGTGCTGCGGGTAATTTCATCAGCTGTCATCCGCCATCTTTAATCTACACAACACCATGCTGCTCTCTGTAGTAGCGGGCAATTTGAAAAGTTCTATTAGCTATCATCCGCCATCTTTAATCAAGAGAGCACCGTGCTGCCATCTATGTGGTGGCGGCAAATTCCACGTGCTCTTGTTTAGTAAACAAAGCCACGTGCAGCTGTCATCCGCCATCTTTGAGCACCGTGCTGCGGGCAATTTCGTCAGCTGTCATCCGCCATCTTTAATCTACAGAACACCGTGCTGCCCTCTGTAGTAGCGGGCAATTTCGTTAGCTATCATCCGCCATCTTCGAGCACCGTGCTGCCCTCTATGTGGTGGCGGCAAATTCCACGTGCTTTACAAACTCACGTGCTTTTTTTTGACAGCTACGATCCGCCCTGCTCTCTGTAGTAGCGGGTAATTTGAAAAGTTCTGTTAGATGTCATCCGCCATCTTTGAGCGCCGAGCTGCCCGGTGGCGGTAAATTCCACGTGCTTTACAAACTCACGCGCAGCTGTCATCCACCATCTTACATCGCAAACCTCAGTGCTACACTCTATGTGGTGGCGGATAATTTAAAAAAGAAAAATTCTACAGCGGCCATCTCTCGACGCTAATTGCACAAGATGGTGGCTATACATGACTCCTTAAAGGTGCTTATGCAAGATGATCGCTATACATAGACGCCCTTGGGATGCTTGCGCAAGATGGCGGTTATACATGGCTCCTTATGAGGGATGCTTGCGCGAGATGGTGGTTGCTCTTATGAGGCGGCTTAAGGATCCTTGGCTAGAGCCCCCCCCTAAGGATGCTTGCGCAAGATGGCGCATGCAAGATGGTGGCTATACATAGCTCCTTATGAGACAGCCAGTACAACATGTGATCAGAACATTGATTGATGTGTTCAGAACACAAAATAAGTAGAATCGAACACTGTACTCGATACAACATGTGATTAAAACATTGTTTGGTGTGTTCAGAACACTAATCGAACGCTGTATTAGGGGATACCTTTGTTTAGATTGAAACATAACAAGACTAGAATTGAACACTGCACATTGATTGATGTGTTCAGAACACAAAATAAGTAGAATCGAACACTGTACTCGATACAACATGTGATTAAAACATTGTTTGGTGTGTTCAGATCACTAAACAAGTAGAATCGAACGCTGTACAACATGTTAGGGGATACCTTTGTTTAGATTGAAACATAACAAGACTAGAATTGAACACTGCACTCGATGTCGTTACATGTGATCAGAACAATGATTGATGTGTTCAGATCACTAAACAAGTAGAATCGAACGCTGTACAACATGTTAGGGGATACCTTTGTTTAGATTGAAGCATAGCAAGCCTAGAATCGAACACTGTAAGAACATTGTTTGATGTGTTCAGTACAACTTCAATGATTTACCTAGTGTAAAACACACACACTGTGCACATATCGCATAGCTATCTCGCCTATCACGAAAATAAAAAAAAAACACACTGTGCACATATCGCATAGCTAACACTTCAAATGATTTGCTTAGTACGAAAATTAAAAAAAATCTATACCGCGTAGCTAACTCGTTAACACTGTAAGAACATTGTTTGATGTGTTCAGTACAACTTCAATGATTTACCTAGTGTAAAACACACACACTGTGCACATATCGCATAGCTATCTCGCCTATCACGAAAATAAAAAAAACACACTGTGCACATATCGCATAGCTAACACTTCAAATGATTTGCTTAGTACGAAAATAAAAAAAAATCTATACCGCGTAGCTAACTCGTTCATCGCACTGCTATTTGATGTGTTCAGTACAACTTCAATGATTTACCTAGTGTAAAACACACACACTGTGCACATATCGCATAGCTATCTCGCCTATCACGAAAAAAAAAAACACACTGTGCACATATCGCATAGCTAACACTTCAAATGATTTGCTTAGTACGAAAATTAAAAAAAATCTATACCGCGTAGCTAACTCGTTCATCGCACTGCTCAGACGCTTAGTAATTGTGAATACACTCATACGAAAATCAAGAAAGCACACTGCGTAGCCAACTCGCTCGGCTCACTCGCTTAGTAATTGCAACACTCACGTATAAGAATGTTCTGAGATACTTACATGTTTTTTAAGGGGGGGTGAAAGATCATAAATTATATGTACACATGTTGTCTCCTCCAAGTTGTAAGATGAAATAGACGCAGTACTGCGAGTTTCCGCTCTAGCTGGCGAACGGAAGTAGCATGATATCTCAGCAAAAAATAATACGCGTGAGCTTGCAAGTCAGACACAATGATGGATACCGCGATTCAAATCCTAGCAACTTATGCCGTCGGGAAGGGCATCTAGCTAGATCATGTAATGACGATCGCGCAGGCCCCTCGCCTAGCATTTACGGCTTCTAGTTCGAACCCGCTATCTTCCGAAGTAGTGTGAATGATTGAAGAGTGTTGAGGGTGATTCATTCGTCGGATGGAGGCGTTAAGCTGGCTTCTTCGGTAGGAGAAGGCTATGTCGGGACATCTAGTTATCGATTTAAAAATCCTAGTCAGGAAGGGTACGCGATTCAAATCCTAGCAACTTATACCGTCGGGAAGGGCATCCGGCTAGATCATGTAATGACGATCACGCAGGTCCCTCGCCTAGCATTTGCAGCTTCCAGTTCGAACCCGCTATCTTCCGAAGTAGCGAGAATGATTGAAGAGTGTTTGAGGGTGATTCATTCGTCGGATGGAGGTGTTAAGCTGGCTTCTTCGGTAGGAGAAGGCTATGTCGGGACATCTAGTTATCGATTTAAAAATCCTAGTCAGGAAGGGTACGCGATTCAAATCCTAGCAACTTATACCGTCGGGAAGGGCATCCGGCTAGATCATGTAATGACGATCGCGCAGGCCCCTCGCCTAGCATTTGCAGCTTCCAGTTCGAACCCGCTATCTTCCGAAGTAGCGAGAATGATTGAAGAGTGTTTGAGGGTGATTCATTCGTCGGATGGAGGCGTTAAGCTGGCTTCTTCGGTAGGAGAAGGCTATGTCAGGACATCTAGTTATCGATTTAAAAATCCTAGTCAGGAAGGGTACGCGATTCAAATCCTAGCAACTTATACCGTCGGGAAGGGCATCCGGCTAGATCATGTAATGACGATCGCGCAGGCCCCTCGCCTAGCATTTGCAGCTTCCAGTTCGAACCCGCTATCTTCCGAAGTAGCGAGAATGATTGAAGAGTGTTTGAGGGTGATTCATTCGTCGGATGGAGGTGTTAAGCTGGCTTCTTCAGCGGGAGTAGGCTATGTGTCGGTACCGGGATATCTAGTTATAAAACCCGCTACAACAAATTTATCGCGTATACTGCGATTTAAAATCCTAGTCAGGAAGGGCAACCGGCCGTATAAAGCTATGGTGTAAGGCGGGGTGTGCAAAAAAGCTAGCAATATGTAAGGGCAGTTGATGGGGTGTTAAACCTTGTGCAGACTCCTTCGAAAATGATTTTTTGAGTACAAGACTTGACAGTGATTCATTTGTCGGATGGAGGCAATAAGCCTTGTGCAGGCTACTTCTAGTCGGGAGTAGGCTATGTGTCGGTACCGGGATATCTAGTTATAAAACCCGCTACAACAAATTTATCACGTATACTGCGATTTAAAATCCTAGTCAGGAAGGGCAGCCGGTCGTATAAAACTATGGTGTGAGGCGGGGCGTGCAAAAAAGCCAGCATTAAGTAAGGGCTGTTGATGGGGACGTTAAACCTTGTGCAGACTCCTTCGAAAATTATTTTTGAGTACAAGAGTGTTGATGCTGATTCATTTGTCGGATGGAGGCAATAAACCTTGTGCAGGCTTCTTCAGTGGAGTAGGCTATGTATCGGTACCGGGATATCTAGTTATAAAACCCGCTACAACAAATTTATCACGTATACTGCGATTTAAAATCCTAGTCAGGAAGGGCAGCCGGTAGTAAAACTATGGTGTGAGGTGAGGTGTGCAAGAAAGCCAGCATTAAGTAAGGGCTGTTGATAGGAGGCGTTAAACCATGTGCAAGCTCCTTCACCAGGAGAAGCCTACATGCCGGTACCGTGCAGGTTCTTTCGATAGGAGTAGGCACTGTGTGTGTTTTAACCTCTCCGTACAATCATGATAGTTTACGTTAGGAACTTACATAGGCTAAATGCTACAAATTCCGTGGCAGAGCCGGGAATCGAACTCGGACCTCCGAGGGTAGCAGCTAACTACTGCACTACAGAGGAGGACTATTTCAGAATATTTTACAACCTTAATTAGTACTGTGTTTTAAGAGCTTACATGCTACTCAGCTAAGAAGACCTTCGCGAGTTACAAGCCGCTTATCAGTGTCCTCGCTCAAGGTCGAGCCGGAAGATACGTGTACAATTTCAGCTAACACACGCATTCCGCTGCTCGCTCTGCGCTGATACGACTTCATGGACTGTAGAACAAATCTATAGCCCACAGTATGCATGCCTCTCACCCAGTAGTCTCGGGTTCAATTCTCTTGGGAATAAAAATGTGTTTAAATCGCATGATTGTGTTGAGTTATCCTTCCTGATGCAAAACTAGCAGTATCTAACCTCATAGTTTTCAACCGGTTTACCCTTCCTGACAACTCGGATTAAGAATCTGTCGAGAATCGGGGATTTACAGCTAGCTTAGATTTTAAATCACGAACTATTGTTTTACTGCTGGACGCCCTTCCTGACTAGGATTTTAAATCGCAGTATACGCGATAAATTTGTTGTAGCGGGTTTTATAACTAGATATCCCGGTACCGACACATAGCCTACTCCCGCTGAAGAAGCCAGCTTAACACCTCCATCCGACGAATGAATCACCCTCAAACACTCTTCAATCATTCTCGCTACTTCGGAAGATAGCGGGTTCGAACTGGAAGCTGCAAATGCTAGGCGAGGGACCTGCGTGATCGTCATTACATGATCTAGCCGGATACCCTTCCCGACGGTATAAGTTGCTAGGATTTGAATCGCGTACCCTTCCTGACTAGGATGTTTAAATCGATAACTAGATGTCCCGACATAGCCTTCTCCCGCTGAAGAAGCCAGCTTAACACCTCCATCCGACGAATGAATCACCCTCAAACACTCTTCAATCATTCTCGCTACTTCGGAAGATAGCGGGTTCGAACTGGAAGCTGCAAATGCTAGGCGAGGGGCCTGCGCGATCGTCATTACATGATCTAGCCGGATGCCCTTCCCGACGGTATAAGTTGCTAGGATTTGAATCGCGTACCCTTCCTGACTAGGATTTTTAAATCGATAACTAGATGTCCTGACATAGCCTTCTCCTACCGAAGAAGCCAGCTTAACGCCTCCATCCGACGAATGAATCACCCTCAAACACTCTTCAATCATTCTCGCTACTTCGGAAGATAGCGGGTTCGAACTGGAAGCTGCAAATGCTAGGCGAGGGGCCTGCGCGATCGTCATTACATGATCTAGCCGGATGCCCTTCCCGACGGTATAAGTTGCTAGGATTTGAATCGCGTACCCTTCCTGACTAGGATTTTTAAATCGATAACTAGATGTCCCGACATAGCCTTCTCCTACCGAAGAAGCCAGCTTAACACCTCCATCCGACGAATGAATCACCCTCAAACACTCTTCAATCATTCTCGCTACTTCGGAAGATAGCGGGTTCGAACTGGAAGCTGCAAATGCTAGGCGAGGGACCTGCGTGATCGTCATTACATGATCTAGCCGGATGCCCTTCCCGACGGTATAAGTTGCTAGGATTTGAATCGCGTACCCTTCCTGACTAGGATTTTTAAATCGATAACTAGATGTCCCGACATAGCCTTCTCCTACCGAAGAAGCCAGCTTAACGCCTCCATCCGACGAATGAATCACCCTCAACACTCTTCAATCATTCACACTACTTCGGAAGATAGCGGGTTCGAACTAGAAGCCGTAAATGCTAGGCGAGGGGCCTGCGCGATCGTCATTACATGATCTAGCTAGATGCCCTTCCCGACGGCATAAGTTGCTAGGATTTGAATCGCGGTATCCATCATTGTGTCTGACTTGCAAGCTCACGCGTATTATTTTTTGCTGAGATATCATGCTACTTCCGTTCGCCAGCTAGAGCGGAAACTCGCAGTACTGCGTCTATTTCATCTTACAACTTGGAGGAGGCAACATGTGTACATATAATTTATGATCTTTCACCCCCCCTTAAAAAACATGTAAGTATCTCAGAACATTCTTATACGTGAGTGTTGCAATTACTAAGCGAGTGAGCCGAGCGAGTTGGCTACGCAGTGTGCTTTCTTGATTTTCGTATGAGTGTATTCACAATTACTAAGCGTCTGAGCAGTGCGATGAACGAGTTAGCTACGCGGTATAGATTTTTTTTAATTTTCGTACTAAGCAAATCATTTGAAGTGTTAGCTATGCGATATGTGCACAGTGTGTTTTTTTTTATTTTCGTGATAGGCGAGATAGCTATGCGATATGTGCACAGTGTGTGTGTTTTACACTAGGTAAATCATTGAAGTTGTACTGAACACATCAAATAGCAGTGCGATGAACGAGTTAGCTACGCGGTATAGATTTTTTTATTTTCGTACTAAGCAAATCATTTGAAGTGTTAGCTATGCGATATGTGCACAGTGTGTTTTTTTTTATTTTCGTGATAGGCGAGATAGCTATGCAATATGTGCACAGTGTGTGTGTTTTACACTAGGTAAATCATTGAAGTTGTACTGAACACATCAAACAATGTTCTTACAGTGTTAACGAGTTAGCTACGCGGTATAGATTTTTTTTAATTTTCGTACTAAGCAAATCATTTGAAGTGTTAGCTATGCGATATGTGCACAGTGTTTTTTTTTTTTTTTTTTCGTGATAGGCGAGATAGCTATGCGATATGTGCACAGTGTGTGTGTTTTACACTAGGTAAATCATTGAAGTTGTACTGAACACATCAAACAATGTTCTTACAGTGTTCGATTCTAGGCTTGCTATGCTTCAATCTAAACAAAGGTATCCCCTAACATGTTGTACAGCGTTCGATTCTACTTGTTTAGTGATCTGAACACATCAATCATTGTTCTGATCACATGTAACGACATCGAGTGCAGTGTTCAATTCTAGTCTTGTTATGTTTCAATCTAAACAAAGGTACCCCCTAACATGTTGTACAGCGTTCGATTCTACTTGTTTAGTGATCTGAACACACCAAACAATGTTTTAATCACATGTTGTATCGAGTACAGTGTTCGATTCTACTTATTTTGTGTTCTGAACACATCAATCAATGTGCAGTGTTCAATTCTAGTCTTGTTATGTTTCAATCTAAACAAAGGTATCCCCTAATACAGCGTTCGATTAGTGTTCTGAACACACCAAACAATGTTTTAATCACATGTTGTATCGAGTACAGTGTTCGATTCTACTTATTTTGTGTTCTGAACACATCAATCAATGTTCTGATCACATGTTGTACTGGCTGTCTCATAAGGAGCTATGTATAGCCACCATCTTGCATGCGCCATCTTGCGCAAGCATCCTTAGGGGGGGGCTCTAGCCAAGGATCCTTAAGCCGCCTCATAAGAGCAACCACCATCTCGCGCAAGCATCCCTCATAAGGAGCCATGTATAGCCGCCATCTTGCGCAAGCATCCCAAGGGCGTCTATGTATGGCGATCATCTCGCATAAGCACCTTTAAGGAGTCATGTATAGCCACCATCTTGTGCAATTAGCGTCGAGAGATGGCCGCTGTAGAATTTTTCTTTTTTAAATTATCCGCCACCACATAGAGTGTAGCACTGAGGTTTGCGATGTAAGATGGTGGATGACAGCTGCGCGTGAGTTTGTAAAGCACGTGGAATTTACCGCCACCGGGCAGCTCGGCGCTCAAAGATGGCGGATGACAGCTAACAGAACTTTTCAAATTACCCGCTACTACAGAGAGCAGGGCGGATGGTAGCTGTCAAAAAAAAGCACGTGAGTTTGTAAAGCACGTGGAATTTGCCGCCACCACATAGAGGGCAGCACGGTGCTCGAAGATGGCGGATGATAGCTAACGAAATTGCCCGCTACTACAGAGGGCAGCACGGTGTTCTGTAGATTAAAGATGGCGGATGACAGCTGACGAAATTGCCCGCAGCACGGTGCTCAAAGATGGCGGATGACAGCTGCACGTGGCTTTGTTTACTAAACAAGAGCACGTGGAATTTGCCGCCACCACATAGATGGCAGCACGGTGCTCTCTTGATTAAAGATGGCGGATGATAGCTAACAGAACTTTTCAAATTGCCCGCTACTACAGAGAGCAGCATGGTGTTGTGTAGATTAAAGATGGCGGATGACAGCTGATGAAATTACCCGCAGGACAGTGCTCTATTGATTAAAGATAGCGGACGACAGCTGTCAAAAAAGCACGTAGCTTTGTTTACTAAACAAGAGCACGTGGAATTTACCGCCACCACAGGTATCTAGCTAAAGATGGCAGCACGGTGCTCTCTTGCGGGTGACAGCTGTCAAAAAGCATGTAGAATTTGCCACCGGCATAAAGAGGGCAGCACGGTGCTCTCTGGCGGTTGACAGCTGTCAGAAAAGCACATGGGTTTGTAAAGCGTGTAGAATTTACCACCACCACATAGAGGGCAGCACGGTGCTCTCTAGATTAAAGATGGCGGATGATAGCTGACAAAAAAGCGCATAGGTTTGTTTCCAAACAAGAGCACGTGGAATTTGCCGCCACCGGGCAGCACTGAGGTTTGCGATGCAAGATGGCGGATGACGTACCACATTTCAAAGGTAAGTAGCTAAAGAGGGCAGCACGGTGCTCAAAGATGGCGGATGACAGCTGCACGTAGCTTTGTTTCCAAACAAGAGCACGTGGAATTTGCCGCCACTACATAGAGTGCAGCACTGAGGTTTGCGATGCAAGATGGCGGATGACAGCTGTGACGTACCACATTTCAAAGGTAAGTAGCTAAAGAGGGCAGCACGGTGCTCTATGGATTAAAGATGGCTCCTGTCACGTGGAATTGTCTGCTACCACAGGTATCTAGCTAAAGAGGGCAGCACTGAGGTTTGCGATGCAATATGGCTGCTGTCAAAAAAGCATTTTTCAAATTATCCCCCCCACCACATTTCAAAGGTAAGTAGGTAAAGAGGGCAGCACTGTGCTCAAAGATGGCGGATGACATCTGTCAAAAAAGCACGTGGCTGTCAAAAAGCACGTGGATTTGTTTATCTCGAGCTAGTGAGGTTAAGTTGGTAGCACTAAGGTTTAGGTCCGCCAAGATGGCAGCACTGCCGATGACATTTGACGAAAGAGGGCAGTACGGTGCTCTGTAGTTTAAAGATGGCGGATGGCAGCTGTCAAAAAGCACGTGGCTGTCAAAAAGCACGTGGCTTTGTTTACCTCTCGCTAGTTAGGTTAAGTTGGTACCACTAAGGTTTAAGTCCGTCAAGATGGCAGTACTGAGGTTAGCGATGCGTTGTTGTCTGTCAAAAAAGCACGTGGCTTTGTTTACAAATCTGTCAAAAAGCACGTGGCTGTCAAAAAAAACACGTGGCTTTGTTTACCTCATGCTAGTTAGGTTAAGTTGGCACTACTGAGGTTTAGGCCCGTCAAGATGGCAGCAGTGAGGTTAGCGTTGCGTTGTTGTCGATGACAGCTGTCAAAAAGCACGTGGCTTTGTTTACAAATTCAAATCTCCCGCCAAAATTCAAATTTCCCGCCAAAATTCAAATTTCACGCGGGAGGTGGAGGCCTCTCCCGAGAGCCGGAGGTGGAGGTGGCCGCAGAACTGTCCAATTATACTAACGTGCCGTGCTAAAAACAACGGTTCGATTCATTACATTTGGGGCTTAAATCCAAAATGTTAAATAGCTCGAAAACGGTGCTTCGTAGAGCAAAATGGACACAAATTTTCAGCCAACCACCCAGGTTAGCCGTATCAGAAACATGATAGCAAAACAAAATAGTAGTCTAATGATCATATGAACGGTTCGGTTCCCATTTACGCCCTTTGGCATTTTGTCTGTTTTAGCCTGCTATGTTGTGTCTTGGGACAAGTTTTCGTAACTTGATAAGGTCTTGCTATGGTATCGAGTATAACGTACTGTGCTAGAAACCACGGTTCTTGCGTCTTGAATGCAGTATGTGAAATATCTCGAAAAAGGTGTTTCGTAGAGCAAAACGGACAAAAATTTTCTGCCTGGTACCAAGGTTCTCTGTACCACGAATATGATGGCATACGAAAAAAGTAGCCTAGTGATGAGGTCAACGGTTTGGTTATAACGTAGGCCTCTTGACATTTTGTCTGTATTTGCCCTTTATGTTGCGTCTTGGAGCAAGTTTTCGTAACTTGATCAGGTCTTGCTCAGGTATAGCGTATAACGTGCCGTGCTAGAAACAACGTTTCGATTCATTAAATTTGGGGCTTAAATGCTATATGTGAAATATCTTGAAAACTGTGCTTCGTAGAGCAAAAGGACACAAATTTTCAGCCAACCACCCAGGTTAGAAGTATCAGAAACTTGATAGCGTAAGAAAATAGTAGTCTAATGATGAGATGAACGGTTCGGTTCCTACTTAGCCCATTTGAAATTTGATCTGTTTTAACCTGATACGTTGTCTTGGAGCAAGCTACCGTAACTTAATCAGTTCCTGCTATGGTATCGAGTATAATGTGCCGTGCTAGAAACAACGGTTCGATTCGTTAAATTTGGTGCTTAAATGCAAATTATTAAATATATCGAAATCCTACATCTTACAGCAAAACGGACAAAAATTTTCTGCCTAGTACCCAAGTTCGCTGTACCAGAAACATGATAGCATAACAAAAAATTAGTCAAATGATGAGATGAAGGGTTCGGATTCTACTTAGACCTTTTGACATTTGGTCTGTATTAGCCAGTTAAATTGATTCTTGGAGCAAGTAATTGTAACTTCTTCAGGTCCTGCTATAGTATCGAGTATAACGTGCCGTGCTAGAAACAACGGTTCGATTCATTACATTTGGAGCTTAAATGCAAAATGATAAATAGCTCGAAAACCGTGCTTCGTAGAGCAAAAAGGACAACATTTTTCAGCCAACCGCGTAGATTTGCATTATCAGAAACATGATAGCATAACAAAGTGGTAGTCTAATAATGAGATGAACGGTTCGGTTCCTACTTACGCCCTTTGGCATTTGGTCTGTCTTAGCCAGTTACGTTGTGTCTTGGAGCAAGTTTTCGTAACTTGATATGGTATAGAGTATAACGTGAGTGCTAGAAACAGCGCTTCGATTCATGAAATTTGGGTCTTAATCGCAAAATGTTAAATATCTCGAAAACCTGCGTCGTAGAGCAAAACGGACAAAATTCTTCTGCCTGGTATCGAGGTTCACTGTACCAGGAACATGATGGCATACGAAAAAAGTAGCCTAGTGATGAGGTCAACGGTTCGGTTCCAACGTTGGCCTTTTGGCATTTGGTCTGTATTTGCCCTTTATGTTGTGTCTTGGAGTTAGTTTTCGTAACTTGACCAGGTCTTGCTCTGTATAGAGTATAACGTGCCGTGCTAGAAACAACGGTTCAATTCATTAAATTTGGGGCTTAAATGAAAAATCAGAAATATCTCGAAAAAATTGCTTCTCAGAGCAAAACGGACAAAAATTTTCAGCCTAGTACCCAGGTTCGCTGTATGAGGAACATGATAGCATAACAAAAAAGCAGTCTAATGATGAGGTGAAGTGTTCGGTTCCTACTTAGACCATTTGGCATTTGTTCTGTATTAGCCAGTTAAATTGTTTCTTGGAGCAAGTAATTGTAACTTGTTGAGGTCTTGCCACAGTATCGAGTATAACGTGCCGTGCTAGAAACAACGCTTCGATTAATTACATTTGGGTCTTAAATGCAAAATGTTAAATATCTCGAATACGCTGCTTCGTAGAGCAAAAAGACATAATTTTTCAGCCAACCACCCAGGTTAGCCGTATCAGGAACATTATAGCATAACAAAGTAGTAGTCTAACAATGAGATTAACGGTTCGGTTCCAACCTAGGCCTTTTGGCATTCGGTCTGTATTTGCCCTTTACGTTGTGTCTTGGAGCAAGTTTTCGTAACTTGATCAGGTCATGCTCTGGTATCGAGTATAACGTGCCGTGCTAGAAACCACGGTTCGATTCATTAAATTTGGAGCTTAAATGCAAAATTGTTAAATAGCTCGAAAACGGTGCTTCGTAGAGCAAAATGGACGAAAATTTTCAGCCAACCACCCGGGGTAACCGTATCGGAAACTTGATAGCACAACAAAATAGTAGCCTAATGATGAGATGAGGGTTCGGTTCCCATTTACGCCCTTTTGCATTTGGTCTGTTTTATCCTGTTATGTTGTGTCTTGGAGCAAGTTTTCGTAACTTGATATGGTATAATGTATAACGTGCCGTGCTAGAAACAACGGTTCGATTCTTTAAATGTGGGGCTTAAACGCAAAATGATAAATAGGCTCGCAAACGGTGCTTGATAGACCAAACGGACAAAAGTTTTCAGCCAACCGCGTACGATACCAGTATCAGGAACATGATACCAAATCAAACAAGTAGTCTATTGATGAGATGAATGGTTCGATTGCTACTTAGGCCCTTTGGCATTTGGTCTGTTTTAGCCTGTTATGTTGTGTCTTGTGGCAAGTTTCCGTAACTTGATCAGGTCTTGCTATGGTATAGAATATAACGTGCCGTGCTAGAAAGAACGTTCCGGTTCATTAAATTTTTGGCTTAAATGCAATATGTGAAATATCTCGAAAACGGTGTTTCATAGAGCAAAAGTGACAAAATTTTTCAGCCAACCACCCAGGTTAGACGTATCAGAAACATGATAGCAAAAAAAAAAAAAAAAAAAATAGTAGTCTAATAATGAGATGAGGGTTCGGTTCCTATTTACGCCCTTTGGCATTTTGTCTGTTTTAGCCTGCTATGTTGTGTCTTGGGGCAAGTTTTCGTAACTTGATAAGGTCTTGCTACGGTATCGAGTATAACGTACTGTGCTAGAAACCATGGTTCGATTCATTATATTTGGGTCTTGAATGCAATATGTGAAATATCTCGAAAAAGGTGTTTCGTAGAGCAAAACGGACAAAATTTTTCTGCTTGGTACCAAGGTTCTCTGTACCAGGAACATGATGGCATACGAAAAAAGTAGCCTAGTGATGAGGTCAACGGTTTGGTTCCAACGTAGGCCACTTGATATTTTGTCTGTATTTGCCCTTTATGTTGTGTCTTGGAGCAAGTTTTCTAACTTGATCAGGTCTTGCTCTGGATAGCGTATAACGTGCCGTGCTAAAAACAACGTTTCGATTCATTACATTTGGGGCTTAAATGAAAAATCCGAAATATCTCGGAAAAAGGTTTTCGCAGAGCAAAACGGACAAGAATTTTCAGCCTAGTACCCATGATGGCAGTACCAGGAACATGATAGCATAACAAAAAAGTAGTCTAATTCTGAGATGAAGGGTTCGGTTCCTACTTCGTCCTTTTGGCATTTCTTCTGTTTTAGCCTATTACGTTGTGTCTTGGAGCATGTTTTCGTAACTTGATCCGGTCTTACTCTGGTATAGAGTATAACGTGCCATGGTAGAAACACCGGTTCGATACATTAAATTTGGGGCATAAACGCAAAATGATAAATAGCCCGAAAACGGTGTTTCGTAGAGAAAAACGGACAAAATGTTTCTGTCCAGTTCTCACGTTCACTGTACCAGGAACATGATAGCGTAAGCAATGCGTAGCTTAGTGAAGTGACGAGATCAACGAGTCTGTTCCAACCTAGGCCTTTTGGCATTTGGTCTGTATTAGCTTGTTATGTTGTGTCTTGGATCATGTTTTCGTAACTTAATCAGGTCTTGCTATGGTATCGAGTTTAGGGTGCCGTGCTAGGAACAACGGTTCGATTCTTTAATTTGGGGCTTAAATGAAAATATTCAATAGCTCGTAAACTGTGCTTGGAAGAGCAAAACGGACAAAATTTTTCACCCAACCACGTAGGATGGCAGAATCAGGAACATGATAGCAAAACAAAAAAGTAGTCTAATGATGAGATGAACGCTTCGATTCGTACTTAGGCCCTTTGCCATTTGGTCTGTATAAGCCTGTTATGGTGTGTCTTGAGGGCAAGTTTTCGTAACTTGATAAGGCCTTGCTACTTTATCGAGTATAACGTATTGTGCCAGAAACCACTGTTCGATCCATTAATTTTGGGGCTCAAATGCAATACGTGAAAAATCTCGAAAACGGTGTTTCATAGAGCAAAACGGACAAAATTTTTCTGCCTGGTACCAAGGTTCTCTGTACCAGGAACATGATGGCATACGAAAAGAGTACATTAGTGATGAGGCCAACGGTTTGGATCCAACGTAGGCCTCTTGATATTTTGTCCGTATTTGCCCTTTATGATGTGTCTTGGAGCAAGTTTTCTAACTTGATCAGGTCTTGCTCTGGTACAGCGTATAACGTGTCGTGCTAAAAACAACGTTTTGATTCATTACATTTGGGGCTTAATGAGAAATCCGAGATATCTCGAAAAAAGGTTTTCGCAGAGCAAAGCGGACAAAAATCTTCAGCCTAGCATCCATGATGGCTGTACCAGGAACATGATAGCATAACAAAAATGTAGTCTAATTATGAGATGAACGCTTCGATTCCTACTTAGGCCCTTTGCAATTTGGTCTGTATAAGCCTGTTATGGTGTGTCATGGGGCACGTTTTCGTAACAATCGAGTATAACGTACTGTGCTAGAAACCACGGTTCGATCCATTAAATTTGGGGCTCAAATGAAAAATCTCGAAAACGGTGTTTCGTACAGCAAAACGGACAAATTTTTTCTGCAAGTACCAAGGTTCATATATCAGAAACACGAGGTTAGGTTAGGTTAGGTTAGGTGAGGTGAGGTGAGGTGAGGTGAGGTTAGGTGAGGTGAGGTGAGGTGAGGTGAGGTGAGGTTAGGTTAGGTTAGGTTAGGTTAGGTTAGGTTAGGTTAGGTTAGGTTAGGTTAGGTTAGGTGAGGTGAGGTGAGGTGAGGTGAGGTGAGGTGAGGTGAGGTGAGGTGAGGTGAGGTGAGGTGAGGTGAGGTGAGGTGAGGTGAGGTGAGGTGAGGTGAGGTGAGGTGAGGTGAGGTGAGGTGAGGTGAGGTGAGGTGAGGTGAGGTGAGGTGAGGTGAGGTGAGGTGAGGTGAGGTGAGGTGAGGTGAGGTGAGGTGAGGTGAGGTGAGGTGAGGTGAGGTGAGGTGAGGTGAGGTGAGGTGAGGTGAGGTGAGGTGAGGTGAGGTGAGGTGAGGTGAGGTGAGGTGAGGTGAGGTTAGGTGAGGTTAGGTGAGGTGAGGTGAGGTGAGGTGAGGTGAGGTGAGGTTAGGTTAGGTTAGGTTAGGTTAGGTTAGGTTAGGTTAGGTTAGGTTAGGTTAGGTTAGGTTAGGTTAGGTTAGGTTAGGTTAGGTTAGGTTAGGTTAGGTTAGGTTAGGTTAGGTTAGGTTAGGTTAGGTTAGGTTAGGTTAGGTTAGGTTAGGTTAGGTTAGGTTAGGTTAGGTTAGGTTAGGTTAGGTTAGGTTAGGTTAGGTTAGGTTAGGTTAGGTTAGGTTAGGTTAGGTTAGGTTAGGTTAGGTTAGGTTAGGTTAGGTTAGGTTAGGTTAGGTTAGGTTAGGTTAGGTTAGGTTAGGTTAGGTTAGGTTAGGTTAGGTTAGGTTAGGTTAGGTTAGGTTAGGTTAGGTTAGGTTAGGTTAGGTTAGGTTAGGTTAGGTTAGGTTAGGTTAGGTTAGGTTAGGTTAGGTTAGGTTAGGTTAGGTTAGGTTAGGTTAGGTTAGGTTAGGTTAGGTTAGGTTAGGTTAGGTTAGGTTAGGTTAGGTTAGGTTAGGTTAGGTTAGGTTAGGTTAGGTTAGGTTAGGTTAGGTTAGGTTAGGTTAGGTTAGGTTAGGTTAGGTTAGGTTAGGTTAGGTTAGGTTAGGTTAGGTTAGGTTAGGTTAGGTTAGGTTAGGTTAGGTTAGGTTAGGTTAGGTTAGGTTAGGTTAGGTTAGGTTAGGTTAGGTTAGGTTAGGTTAGGTTAGGTTAGGTTAGGTTAGGTTAGGTTAGGTTAGGTTAGGTTAGGTTAGGTTAGGTTAGGTTAGGTTAGGTTAGGTTAGGTTAGGTTAGGTTAGGTTAGGTTAGGTTAGGTTAGGTTAGGTTAGGTTAGGTTAGGTTAGGTTAGGTTAGGTTAGGTTAGGTTAGGTTAGGTTAGGTTAGGTTAGGTTAGGTTAGGTTAGGTTAGGTTAGGTTAGGTTAGGTTAGGTTAGGTTAGGTTAGGTTAGGTTAGGTTAGGTTAGGTTAGGTTAGGTTAGGTTAGGTTAGGTTAGGTTAGGTTAGGTTAGGTTAGGTTAGGTTAGGTTAGGTTAGGTTAGGTTAGGTTAGGTTAGGTTAGGTTAGGTTAGGTTAGGTTAGGTTAGGTTAGGTTAGGTTAGGTTAGGTTAGGTTAGGTTAGGTTAGGTTAGGTTAGGTTAGGTTAGGTTAGGTTAGGTTAGGTTAGGTTAGGTTAGGTTAGGTTAGGTTAGGTTAGGTTAGGTTAGGTTAGGTTAGGTTAGGTTAGGTTAGGTTAGGTTAGGTTAGGTTAGGTTAGGTTAGGTTAGGTTAGGTTAGGTTAGGTTAGGTTAGGTTAGGTTAGGTTAGGTTAGGTTAGGTTAGGTTAGGTTAGGTTAGGTTAGGTTAGGTTAGGTTAGGTTAGGTTAGGTTAGGTTAGGTTAGGTTAGGTTAGGTTAGGTTAGGTTAGGTTAGGTTAGGTTAGGTTAGGTTAGGTTAGGTTAGGTTAGGTTAGGTTAGGTTAGGTTAGGTTAGGTTAGGTTAGGTTAGGTTAGGTTAGGTTAGGTTAGGTTAGGTTAGGTTAGGTTAGGTTAGGTTAGGTTAGGTTAGGTTAGGTTAGGTTAGGTTAGGTTAGGTTAGGTTAGGTTAGGTTAGGTTAGGTTAGGTTAGGTTAGGTTAGGTTAGGTTAGGTTAGGTTAGGTTAGGTTAGGTTAGGTTAGGTTAGGTTAGGTTAGGTTAGGTTAGGTTAGGTTAGGTTAGGTTAGGTTAGGTTAGGTTAGGTTAGGTTAGGTTAGGTTAGGTTAGGTTAGGTTAGGTTAGGTTAGGTTAGGTTAGGTTAGGTTAGGTTAGGTTAGGTTAGGTTAGGTTAGGTTAGGTTAGGTTAGGTTAGGTTAGGTTAGGTTAGGTTAGGTTAGGTTAGGTTAGGTTAGGTTAGGTTAGGTTAGGTTAGGTTAGGTTAGGTTAGGTTAGGTTAGGTTAGGTTAGGTTAGGTTAGGTTAGGTTAGGTTAGGTTAGGTTAGGTTAGGTTAGGTTAGGTTAGGTTAGGTTAGGTTAGGTTAGGTTAGGTTAGGTTAGGTTAGGTTAGGTTAGGTTAGGTTAGGTTAGGTTAGGTTAGGTTAGGTTAGGTTAGGTTAGGTTAGGTTAGGTTAGGTTAGGTTAGGTTAGGTTAGGTTAGGTTAGGTTAGGTTAGGTTAGGTTAGGTTAGGTTAGGTTAGGTTAGGTTAGGTTAGGTTAGGTTAGGTTAGGTTAGGTTAGGTTAGGTTAGGTTAGGTTAGGTTAGGTTAGGTTAGGTTAGGTTAGGTTAGGTTAGGTTAGGTTAGGTTAGGTTAGGTTAGGTTAGGTTAGGTTAGGTTAGGTTAGGTTAGGTTAGGTTAGGTTAGGTTAGGTTAGGTTAGGTTAGGTTAGGTTAGGTTAGGTTAGGTTAGGTTAGGTTAGGTTAGGTTAGGTTAGGTTAGGTTAGGTTAGGTTAGGTTAGGTTAGGTTAGGTTAGGTTAGGTTAGGTTAGGTTAGGTTAGGTTAGGTTAGGTTAGGTTAGGTTAGGTTAGGTTAGGTTAGGTTAGGTTAGGTTAGGTTAGGTTAGGTTAGGTTAGGTTAGGTTAGGTTAGGTTAGGTTAGGTTAGGTTAGGTTAGGTTAGGTTAGGTTAGGTTAGGTTAGGTTAGGTTAGGTTAGGTTAGGTTAGGTTAGGTTAGGTTAGGTTAGGTTAGGTTAGGTTAGGTTAGGTTAGGTTAGGTTAGGTTAGGTTAGGTTAGGTTAGGTTAGGTTAGGTTAGGTTAGGTTAGGTTAGGTTAGGTTAGGTTAGGTTAGGTTAGGTTAGGTTAGGTTAGGTTAGGTTAGGTTAGGTTAGGTTAGGTTAGGTTAGGTTAGGTTAGGTTAGGTTAGGTTAGGTTAGGTTAGGTTAGGTTAGGTTAGGTTAGGTTAGGTTAGGTTAGGTTAGGTTAGGTTAGGTTAGGTTAGGTTAGGTTAGGTTAGGTTAGGTTAGGTTAGGTTAGGTTAGGTTAGGTTAGGTTAGGTTAGGTTAGGTTAGGTTAGGTTAGGTTAGGTTAGGTTAGGTTAGGTTAGGTTAGGTTAGGTTAGGTTAGGTTAGGTTAGGTTAGGTTAGGTTAGGTTAGGTTAGGTTAGGTTAGGTTAGGTTAGGTTAGGTTAGGTTAGGTTAGGTTAGGTTAGGTTAGGTTAGGTTAGGTTAGGTTAGGTTAGGTTAGGTTAGGTTAGGTTAGGTTAGGTTAGGTTAGGTTAGGTTAGGTTAGGTTAGGTTAGGTTAGGTTAGGTTAGGTTAGGTTAGGTTAGGTTAGGTTAGGTTAGGTTAGGTTAGGTTAGGTTAGGTTAGGTTAGGTTAGGTTAGGTTAGGTTAGGTTAGGTTAGGTTAGGTTAGGTTAGGTTAGGTTAGGTTAGGTTAGGTTAGGTTAGGTTAGGTTAGGTTAGGTTAGGTTAGGTTAGGTTAGGTTAGGTTAGGTTAGGTTAGGTTAGGTTAGGTTAGGTTAGGTTAGGTTAGGTTAGGTTAGGTTAGGTTAGGTTAGGTTAGGTTAGGTTAGGTTAGGTTAGGTTAGGTTAGGTTAGGTTAGGTTAGGTTAGGTTAGGTTAGGTTAGGTTAGGTTAGGTTAGGTTAGGTTAGGTTAGGTTAGGTTAGGTTAGGTTAGGTTAGGTTAGGTTAGGTTAGGTTAGGTTAGGTTAGGTTAGGTTAGGTTAGGTTAGGTTAGGTTAGGTTAGGTTAGGTTAGGTTAGGTTAGGTTAGGTTAGGTTAGGTTAGGTTAGGTTAGGTTAGGTTAGGTTAGGTTAGGTTAGGTTAGGTTAGGTTAGGTTAGGTTAGGTTAGGTTAGGTTAGGTTAGGTTAGGTTAGGTTAGGTTAGGTTAGGTTAGGTTAGGTTAGGTTAGGTTAGGTTAGGTTAGGTTAGGTTAGGTTAGGTTAGGTTAGGTTAGGTTAGGTTAGGTTAGGTTAGGTTAGGTTAGGTTAGGTTAGGTTAGGTTAGGTTAGGTTAGGTTAGGTTAGGTTAGGTTAGGTTAGGTTAGGTTAGGTTAGGTTAGGTTAGGTTAGGTTAGGTTAGGTTAGGTTAGGTTAGGTTAGGTTAGGTTAGGTTAGGTTAGGTTAGGTTAGGTTAGGTTAGGTTAGGTTAGGTTAGGTTAGGTTAGGTTAGGTTAGGTTAGGTTAGGTTAGGTTAGGTTAGGTTAGGTTAGGTTAGGTTAGGTTAGGTTAGGTTAGGTTAGGTTAGGTTAGGTTAGGTTAGGTTAGGTTAGGTTAGGTTAGGTTAGGTTAGGTTAGGTTAGGTTAGGTTAGGTTAGGTTAGGTTAGGTTAGGTTAGGTTAGGTTAGGTTAGGTTAGGTTAGGTTAGGTTAGGTTAGGTTAGGTTAGGTTAGGTTAGGTTAGGTTAGGTTAGGTTAGGTTAGGTTAGGTTAGGTTAGGTTAGGTTAGGTTAGGTTAGGTTAGGTTAGGTTAGGTTAGGTTAGGTTAGGTTAGGTTAGGTTAGGTTAGGTTAGGTTAGGTTAGGTTAGGTTAGGTTAGGTTAGGTTAGGTTAGGTTAGGTTAGGTTAGGTTAGGTTAGGTTAGGTTAGGTTAGGTTAGGTTAGGTTAGGTTAGGTTAGGTTAGGTTAGGTTAGGTTAGGTTAGGTTAGGTTAGGTTAGGTTAGGTTAGGTTAGGTTAGGTTAGGTTAGGTTAGGTTAGGTTAGGTTAGGTTAGGTTAGGTTAGGTTAGGTTAGGTTAGGTTAGGTTAGGTTAGGTTAGGTTAGGTTAGGTTAGGTTAGGTTAGGTTAGGTTAGGTTAGGTTAGGTTAGGTTAGGTTAGGTTAGGTTAGGTTAGGTTAGGTTAGGTTAGGTTAGGTTAGGTTAGGTTAGGTTAGGTTAGGTTAGGTTAGGTTAGGTTAGGTTAGGTTAGGTTAGGTTAGGTTAGGTTAGGTTAGGTTAGGTTAGGTTAGGTTAGGTTAGGTTAGGTTAGGTTAGGTTAGGTTAGGTTAGGTTAGGTTAGGTTAGGTTAGGTTAGGTTAGGTTAGGTTAGGTTAGGTTAGGTTAGGTTAGGTTAGGTTAGGTTAGGTTAGGTTAGGTTAGGTTAGGTTAGGTTAGGTTAGGTTAGGTTAGGTTAGGTTAGGTTAGGTTAGGTTAGGTTAGGTTAGGTTAGGTTAGGTTAGGTTAGGTTAGGTTAGGTTAGGTTAGGTTAGGTTAGGTTAGGTTAGGTTAGGTTAGGTTAGGTTAGGTTAGGTTAGGTTAGGTTAGGTTAGGTTAGGTTAGGTTAGGTTAGGTTAGGTTAGGTTAGGTTAGGTTAGGTTAGGTTAGGTTAGGTTAGGTTAGGTTAGGTTAGGTTAGGTTAGGTTAGGTTAGGTTAGGTTAGGTTAGGTTAGGTTAGGTTAGGTTAGGTTAGGTTAGGTTAGGTTAGGTTAGGTTAGGTTAGGTTAGGTTAGGTTAGGTTAGGTTAGGTTAGGTTAGGTTAGGTTAGGTTAGGTTAGGTTAGGTTAGGTTAGGTTAGGTTAGGTTAGGTTAGGTTAGGTTAGGTTAGGTTAGGTTAGGTTAGGTTAGGTTAGGTTAGGTTAGGTTAGGTTAGGTTAGGTTAGGTTAGGTTAGGTTAGGTTAGGTTAGGTTAGGTTAGGTTAGGTTAGGTTAGGTTAGGTTAGGTTAGGTTAGGTTAGGTTAGGTTAGGTTAGGTTAGGTTAGGTTAGGTTAGGTTAGGTTAGGTTAGGTTAGGTTAGGTTAGGTTAGGTTAGGTTAGGTTAGGTTAGGTTAGGTTAGGTTAGGTTAGGTTAGGTTAGGTTAGGTTAGGTTAGGTTAGGTTAGGTTAGGTTAGGTTAGGTTAGGTTAGGTTAGGTTAGGTTAGGTTAGGTTAGGTTAGGTTAGGTTAGGTTAGGTTAGGTTAGGTTAGGTTAGGTTAGGTTAGGTTAGGTTAGGTTAGGTTAGGTTAGGTTAGGTTAGGTTAGGTTAGGTTAGGTTAGGTTAGGTTAGGTTAGGTTAGGTTAGGTTAGGTTAGGTTAGGTTAGGTTAGGTTAGGTTAGGTTAGGTTAGGTTAGGTTAGGTTAGGTTAGGTTAGGTTAGGTTAGGTTAGGTTAGGTTAGGTTAGGTTAGGTTAGGTTAGGTTAGGTTAGGTTAGGTTAGGTTAGGTTAGGTTAGGTTAGGTTAGGTTAGGTTAGGTTAGGTTAGGTTAGGTTAGGTTAGGTTAGGTTAGGTTAGGTTAGGTTAGGTTAGGTTAGGTTAGGTTAGGTTAGGTTAGGTTAGGTTAGGTTAGGTTAGGTTAGGTTAGGTTAGGTTAGGTTAGGTTAGGTTAGGTTAGGTTAGGTTAGGTTAGGTTAGGTTAGGTTAGGTTAGGTTAGGTTAGGTTAGGTTAGGTTAGGTTAGGTTAGGTTAGGTTAGGTTAGGTTAGGTTAGGTTAGGTTAGGTTAGGTTAGGTTAGGTTAGGTTAGGTTAGGTTAGGTTAGGTTAGGTTAGGTTAGGTTAGGTTAGGTTAGGTTAGGTTAGGTTAGGTTAGGTTAGGTTAGGTTAGGTTAGGTTAGGTTAGGTTAGGTTAGGTTAGGTTAGGTTAGGTTAGGTTAGGTTAGGTTAGGTTAGGTTAGGTTAGGTTAGGTTAGGTTAGGTTAGGTTAGGTTAGGTTAGGTTAGGTTAGGTTAGGTTAGGTTAGGTTAGGTTAGGTTAGGTTAGGTTAGGTTAGGTTAGGTTAGGTTAGGTTAGGTTAGGTTAGGTTAGGTTAGGTTAGGTTAGGTTAGGTTAGGTTAGGTTAGGTTAGGTTAGGTTAGGTTAGGTTAGGTTAGGTTAGGTTAGGTTAGGTTAGGTTAGGTTAGGTTAGGTTAGGTTAGGTTAGGTTAGGTTAGGTTAGGTTAGGTTAGGTTAGGTTAGGTTAGGTTAGGTTAGGTTAGGTTAGGTTAGGTTAGGTTAGGTTAGGTTAGGTTAGGTTAGGTTAGGTTAGGTTAGGTTAGGTTAGGTTAGGTTAGGTTAGGTTAGGTTAGGTTAGGTTAGGTTAGGTTAGGTTAGGTTAGGTTAGGTTAGGTTAGGTTAGGTTAGGTTAGGTTAGGTTAGGTTAGGTTAGGTTAGGTTAGGTTAGGTTAGGTTAGGTTAGGTTAGGTTAGGTTAGGTTAGGTTAGGTTAGGTTAGGTTAGGTTAGGTTAGGTTAGGTTAGGTTAGGTTAGGTTAGGTTAGGTTAGGTTAGGTTAGGTTAGGTTAGGTTAGGTTAGGTTAGGTTAGGTTAGGTTAGGTTAGGTTAGGTTAGGTTAGGTTAGGTTAGGTTAGGTTAGGTTAGGTTAGGTTAGGTTAGGTTAGGTTAGGTTAGGTTAGGTTAGGTTAGGTTAGGTTAGGTTAGGTTAGGTTAGGTTAGGTTAGGTTAGGTTAGGTTAGGTTAGGTTAGGTTAGGTTAGGTTAGGTTAGGTTAGGTTAGGTTAGGTTAGGTTAGGTTAGGTTAGGTTAGGTTAGGTTAGGTTAGGTTAGGTTAGGTTAGGTTAGGTTAGGTTAGGTTAGGTTAGGTTAGGTTAGGTTAGGTTAGGTTAGGTTAGGTTAGGTTAGGTTAGGTTAGGTTAGGTTAGGTTAGGTTAGGTTAGGTTAGGTTAGGTTAGGTTAGGTTAGGTTAGGTTAGGTTAGGTTAGGTTAGGTTAGGTTAGGTTAGGTTAGGTTAGGTTAGGTTAGGTTAGGTTAGGTTAGGTTAGGTTAGGTTAGGTTAGGTTAGGTTAGGTTAGGTTAGGTTAGGTTAGGTTAGGTTAGGTTAGGTTAGGTTAGGTTAGGTTAGGTTAGGTTAGGTTAGGTTAGGTTAGGTTAGGTTAGGTTAGGTTAGGTTAGGTTAGGTTAGGTTAGGTTAGGTTAGGTTAGGTTAGGTTAGGTTAGGTTAGGTTAGGTTAGGTTAGGTTAGGTTAGGTTAGGTTAGGTTAGGTTAGGTTAGGTTAGGTTAGGTTAGGTTAGGTTAGGTTAGGTTAGGTTAGGTTAGGTTAGGTTAGGTTAGGTTAGGTTAGGTTAGGTTAGGTTAGGTTAGGTTAGGTTAGGTTAGGTTAGGTTAGGTTAGGTTAGGTTAGGTTAGGTTAGGTTAGGTTAGGTTAGGTTAGGTTAGGTTAGGTTAGGTTAGGTTAGGTTAGGTTAGGTTAGGTTAGGTTAGGTTAGGTTAGGTTAGGTTAGGTTAGGTTAGGTTAGGTTAGGTTAGGTTAGGTTAGGTTAGGTTAGGTTAGGTTAGGTTAGGTTAGGTTAGGTTAGGTTAGGTTAGGTTAGGTTAGGTTAGGTTAGGTTAGGTTAGGTTAGGTTAGGTTAGGTTAGGTTAGGTTAGGTTAGGTTAGGTTAGGTTAGGTTAGGTTAGGTTAGGTTAGGTTAGGTTAGGTTAGGTTAGGTTAGGTTAGGTTAGGTTAGGTTAGGTTAGGTTAGGTTAGGTTAGGTTAGGTTAGGTTAGGTTAGGTTAGGTTAGGTTAGGTTAGGTTAGGTTAGGTTAGGTTAGGTTAGGTTAGGTTAGGTTAGGTTAGGTTAGGTTAGGTTAGGTTAGGTTAGGTTAGGTTAGGTTAGGTTAGGTTAGGTTAGGTTAGGTTAGGTTAGGTTAGGTTAGGTTAGGTTAGGTTAGGTTAGGTTAGGTTAGGTTAGGTTAGGTTAGGTTAGGTTAGGTTAGGTTAGGTTAGGTTAGGTTAGGTTAGGTTAGGTTAGGTTAGGTTAGGTTAGGTTAGGTTAGGTTAGGTTAGGTTAGGTTAGGTTAGGTTAGGTTAGGTTAGGTTAGGTTAGGTTAGGTTAGGTTAGGTTAGGTTAGGTTAGGTTAGGTTAGGTTAGGTTAGGTTAGGTTAGGTTAGGTTAGGTTAGGTTAGGTTAGGTTAGGTTAGGTTAGGTTAGGTTAGGTTAGGTTAGGTTAGGTTAGGTTAGGTTAGGTTAGGTTAGGTTAGGTTAGGTTAGGTTAGGTTAGGTTAGGTTAGGTTAGGTTAGGTTAGGTTAGGTTAGGTTAGGTTAGGTTAGGTTAGGTTAGGTTAGGTTAGGTTAGGTTAGGTTAGGTTAGGTTAGGTTAGGTTAGGTTAGGTTAGGTTAGGTTAGGTTAGGTTAGGTTAGGTTAGGTTAGGTTAGGTTAGGTTAGGTTAGGTTAGGTTAGGTTAGGTTAGGTTAGGTTAGGTTAGGTTAGGTTAGGTTAGGTTAGGTTAGGTTAGGTTAGGTTAGGTTAGGTTAGGTTAGGTTAGGTTAGGTTAGGTTAGGTTAGGTTAGGTTAGGTTAGGTTAGGTTAGGTTAGGTTAGGTTAGGTTAGGTTAGGTTAGGTTAGGTTAGGTTAGGTTAGGTTAGGTTAGGTTAGGTTAGGTTAGGTTAGGTTAGGTTAGGTTAGGTTAGGTTAGGTTAGGTTAGGTTAGGTTAGGTTAGGTTAGGTTAGGTTAGGTTAGGTTAGGTTAGGTTAGGTTAGGTTAGGTTAGGTTAGGTTAGGTTAGGTTAGGTTAGGTTAGGTTAGGTTAGGTTAGGTTAGGTTAGGTTAGGTTAGGTTAGGTTAGGTTAGGTTAGGTTAGGTTAGGTTAGGTTAGGTTAGGTTAGGTTAGGTTAGGTTAGGTTAGGTTAGGTTAGGTTAGGTTAGGTTAGGTTAGGTTAGGTTAGGTTAGGTTAGGTTAGGTTAGGTTAGGTTAGGTTAGGTTAGGTTAGGTTAGGTTAGGTTAGGTTAGGTTAGGTTAGGTTAGGTTAGGTTAGGTTAGGTTAGGTTAGGTTAGGTTAGGTTAGGTTAGGTTAGGTTAGGTTAGGTTAGGTTAGGTTAGGTTAGGTTAGGTTAGGTTAGGTTAGGTTAGGTTAGGTTAGGTTAGGTTAGGTTAGGTTAGGTTAGGTTAGGTTAGGTTAGGTTAGGTTAGGTTAGGTTAGGTTAGGTTAGGTTAGGTTAGGTTAGGTTAGGTTAGGTTAGGTTAGGTTAGGTTAGGTTAGGTTAGGTTAGGTTAGGTTAGGTTAGGTTAGGTTAGGTTAGGTTAGGTTAGGTTAGGTTAGGTTAGGTTAGGTTAGGTTAGGTTAGGTTAGGTTAGGTTAGGTTAGGTTAGGTTAGGTTAGGTTAGGTTAGGTTAGGTTAGGTTAGGTTAGGTTAGGTTAGGTTAGGTTAGGTTAGGTTAGGTTAGGTTAGGTTAGGTTAGGTTAGGTTAGGTTAGGTTAGGTTAGGTTAGGTTAGGTTAGGTTAGGTTAGGTTAGGTTAGGTTAGGTTAGGTTAGGTTAGGTTAGGTTAGGTTAGGTTAGGTTAGGTTAGGTTAGGTTAGGTTAGGTTAGGTTAGGTTAGGTTAGGTTAGGTTAGGTTAGGTTAGGTTAGGTTAGGTTAGGTTAGGTTAGGTTAGGTTAGGTTAGGTTAGGTTAGGTTAGGTTAGGTTAGGTTAGGTTAGGTTAGGTTAGGTTAGGTTAGGTTAGGTTAGGTTAGGTTAGGTTAGGTTAGGTTAGGTTAGGTTAGGTTAGGTTAGGTTAGGTTAGGTTAGGTTAGGTTAGGTTAGGTTAGGTTAGGTTAGGTTAGGTTAGGTTAGGTTAGGTTAGGTTAGGTTAGGTTAGGTTAGGTTAGGTTAGGTTAGGTTAGGTTAGGTTAGGTTAGGTTAGGTTAGGTTAGGTTAGGTTAGGTTAGGTTAGGTTAGGTTAGGTTAGGTTAGGTTAGGTTAGGTTAGGTTAGGTTAGGTTAGGTTAGGTTAGGTTAGGTTAGGTTAGGTTAGGTTAGGTTAGGTTAGGTTAGGTTAGGTTAGGTTAGGTTAGGTTAGGTTAGGTTAGGTTAGGTTAGGTTAGGTTAGGTTAGGTTAGGTTAGGTTAGGTTAGGTTAGGTTAGGTTAGGTTAGGTTAGGTTAGGTTAGGTTAGGTTAGGTTAGGTTAGGTTAGGTTAGGTTAGGTTAGGTTAGGTTAGGTTAGGTTAGGTTAGGTTAGGTTAGGTTAGGTTAGGTTAGGTTAGGTTAGGTTAGGTTAGGTTAGGTTAGGTTAGGTTAGGTTAGGTTAGGTTAGGTTAGGTTAGGTTAGGTTAGGTTAGGTTAGGTTAGGTTAGGTTAGGTTAGGTTAGGTTAGGTTAGGTTAGGTTAGGTTAGGTTAGGTTAGGTTAGGTTAGGTTAGGTTAGGTTAGGTTAGGTTAGGTTAGGTTAGGTTAGGTTAGGTTAGGTTAGGTTAGGTTAGGTTAGGTTAGGTTAGGTTAGGTTAGGTTAGGTTAGGTTAGGTTAGGTTAGGTTAGGTTAGGTTAGGTTAGGTTAGGTTAGGTTAGGTTAGGTTAGGTTAGGTTAGGTTAGGTTAGGTTAGGTTAGGTTAGGTTAGGTTAGGTTAGGTTAGGTTAGGTTAGGTTAGGTTAGGTTAGGTTAGGTTAGGTTAGGTTAGGTTAGGTTAGGTTAGGTTAGGTTAGGTTAGGTTAGGTTAGGTTAGGTTAGGTTAGGTTAGGTTAGGTTAGGTTAGGTTAGGTTAGGTTAGGTTAGGTTAGGTTAGGTTAGGTTAGGTTAGGTTAGGTTAGGTTAGGTTAGGTTAGGTTAGGTTAGGTTAGGTTAGGTTAGGTTAGGTTAGGTTAGGTTAGGTTAGGTTAGGTTAGGTTAGGTTAGGTTAGGTTAGGTTAGGTTAGGTTAGGTTAGGTTAGGTTAGGTTAGGTTAGGTTAGGTTAGGTTAGGTTAGGTTAGGTTAGGTTAGGTTAGGTTAGGTTAGGTTAGGTTAGGTTAGGTTAGGTTAGGTTAGGTTAGGTTAGGTTAGGTTAGGTTAGGTTAGGTTAGGTTAGGTTAGGTTAGGTTAGGTTAGGTTAGGTTAGGTTAGGTTAGGTTAGGTTAGGTTAGGTTAGGTTAGGTTAGGTTAGGTTAGGTTAGGTTAGGTTAGGTTAGGTTAGGTTAGGTTAGGTTAGGTTAGGTTAGGTTAGGTTAGGTTAGGTTAGGTTAGGTTAGGTTAGGTTAGGTTAGGTTAGGTTAGGTTAGGTTAGGTTAGGTTAGGTTAGGTTAGGTTAGGTTAGGTTAGGTTAGGTTAGGTTAGGTTAGGTTAGGTTAGGTTAGGTTAGGTTAGGTTAGGTTAGGTTAGGTTAGGTTAGGTTAGGTTAGGTTAGGTTAGGTTAGGTTAGGTTAGGTTAGGTTAGGTTAGGTTAGGTTAGGTTAGGTTAGGTTAGGTTAGGTTAGGTTAGGTTAGGTTAGGTTAGGTTAGGTTAGGTTAGGTTAGGTTAGGTTAGGTTAGGTTAGGTTAGGTTAGGTTAGGTTAGGTTAGGTTAGGTTAGGTTAGGTTAGGTTAGGTTAGGTTAGGTTAGGTTAGGTTAGGTTAGGTTAGGTTAGGTTAGGTTAGGTTAGGTTAGGTTAGGTTAGGTTAGGTTAGGTTAGGTTAGGTTAGGTTAGGTTAGGTTAGGTTAGGTTAGGTTAGGTTAGGTTAGGTTAGGTTAGGTTAGGTTAGGTTAGGTTAGGTTAGGTTAGGTTAGGTTAGGTTAGGTTAGGTTAGGTTAGGTTAGGTTAGGTTAGGTTAGGTTAGGTTAGGTTAGGTTAGGTTAGGTTAGGTTAGGTTAGGTTAGGTTAGGTTAGGTTAGGTTAGGTTAGGTTAGGTTAGGTTAGGTTAGGTTAGGTTAGGTTAGGTTAGGTTAGGTTAGGTTAGGTTAGGTTAGGTTAGGTTAGGTTAGGTTAGGTTAGGTTAGGTTAGGTTAGGTTAGGTTAGGTTAGGTTAGGTTAGGTTAGGTTAGGTTAGGTTAGGTTAGGTTAGGTTAGGTTAGGTTAGGTTAGGTTAGGTTAGGTTAGGTTAGGTTAGGTTAGGTTAGGTTAGGTTAGGTTAGGTTAGGTTAGGTTAGGTTAGGTTAGGTTAGGTTAGGTTAGGTTAGGTTAGGTTAGGTTAGGTTAGGTTAGGTTAGGTTAGGTTAGGTTAGGTTAGGTTAGGTTAGGTTAGGTTAGGTTAGGTTAGGTTAGGTTAGGTTAGGTTAGGTTAGGTTAGGTTAGGTTAGGTTAGGTTAGGTTAGGTTAGGTTAGGTTAGGTTAGGTTAGGTTAGGTTAGGTTAGGTTAGGTTAGGTTAGGTTAGGTTAGGTTAGGTTAGGTTAGGTTAGGTTAGGTTAGGTTAGGTTAGGTTAGGTTAGGTTAGGTTAGGTTAGGTTAGGTTAGGTTAGGTTAGGTTAGGTTAGGTTAGGTTAGGTTAGGTTAGGTTAGGTTAGGTTAGGTTAGGTTAGGTTAGGTTAGGTTAGGTTAGGTTAGGTTAGGTTAGGTTAGGTTAGGTTAGGTTAGGTTAGGTTAGGTTAGGTTAGGTTAGGTTAGGTTAGGTTAGGTTAGGTTAGGTTAGGTTAGGTTAGGTTAGGTTAGGTTAGGTTAGGTTAGGTTAGGTTAGGTTAGGTTAGGTTAGGTTAGGTTAGGTTAGGTTAGGTTAGGTTAGGTTAGGTTAGGTTAGGTTAGGTTAGGTTAGGTTAGGTTAGGTTAGGTTAGGTTAGGTTAGGTTAGGTTAGGTTAGGTTAGGTTAGGTTAGGTTAGGTTAGGTTAGGTTAGGTTAGGTTAGGTTAGGTTAGGTTAGGTTAGGTTAGGTTAGGTTAGGTTAGGTTAGGTTAGGTTAGGTTAGGTTAGGTTAGGTTAGGTTAGGTTAGGTTAGGTTAGGTTAGGTTAGGTTAGGTTAGGTTAGGTTAGGTTAGGTTAGGTTAGGTTAGGTTAGGTTAGGTTAGGTTAGGTTAGGTTAGGTTAGGTTAGGTTAGGTTAGGTTAGGTTAGGTTAGGTTAGGTTAGGTTAGGTTAGGTTAGGTTAGGTTAGGTTAGGTTAGGTTAGGTTAGGTTAGGTTAGGTTAGGTTAGGTTAGGTTAGGTTAGGTTAGGTTAGGTTAGGTTAGGTTAGGTTAGGTTAGGTTAGGTTAGGTTAGGTTAGGTTAGGTTAGGTTAGGTTAGGTTAGGTTAGGTTAGGTTAGGTTAGGTTAGGTTAGGTTAGGTTAGGTTAGGTTAGGTTAGGTTAGGTTAGGTTAGGTTAGGTTAGGTTAGGTTAGGTTAGGTTAGGTTAGGTTAGGTTAGGTTAGGTTAGGTTAGGTTAGGTTAGGTTAGGTTAGGTTAGGTTAGGTTAGGTTAGGTTAGGTTAGGTTAGGTTAGGTTAGGTTAGGTTAGGTTAGGTTAGGTTAGGTTAGGTTAGGTTAGGTTAGGTTAGGTTAGGTTAGGTTAGGTTAGGTTAGGTTAGGTTAGGTTAGGTTAGGTTAGGTTAGGTTAGGTTAGGTTAGGTTAGGTTAGGTTAGGTTAGGTTAGGTTAGGTTAGGTTAGGTTAGGTTAGGTTAGGTTAGGTTAGGTTAGGTTAGGTTAGGTTAGGTTAGGTTAGGTTAGGTTAGGTTAGGTTAGGTTAGGTTAGGTTAGGTTAGGTTAGGTTAGGTTAGGTTAGGTTAGGTTAGGTTAGGTTAGGTTAGGTTAGGTTAGGTTAGGTTAGGTTAGGTTAGGTTAGGTTAGGTTAGGTTAGGTTAGGTTAGGTTAGGTTAGGTTAGGTTAGGTTAGGTTAGGTTAGGTTAGGTTAGGTTAGGTTAGGTTAGGTTAGGTTAGGTTAGGTTAGGTTAGGTTAGGTTAGGTTAGGTTAGGTTAGGTTAGGTTAGGTTAGGTTAGGTTAGGTTAGGTTAGGTTAGGTTAGGTTAGGTTAGGTTAGGTTAGGTTAGGTTAGGTTAGGTTAGGTTAGGTTAGGTTAGGTTAGGTTAGGTTAGGTTAGGTTAGGTTAGGTTAGGTTAGGTTAGGTTAGGTTAGGTTAGGTTAGGTTAGGTTAGGTTAGGTTAGGTTAGGTTAGGTTAGGTTAGGTTAGGTTAGGTTAGGTTAGGTTAGGTTAGGTTAGGTTAGGTTAGGTTAGGTTAGGTTAGGTTAGGTTAGGTTAGGTTAGGTTAGGTTAGGTTAGGTTAGGATAGGTTAGGTTAGGTTAGGTTAGGTTAGGTTAGGTTAGGTTAGGTTAGGTTAGGTTAGGTTAGGTTAGGTTAGGTTAGGTTAGGTTAGGTTAGGTTAGGTTAGGTTAGGTTAGGTTAGGTTAGGTTAGGTTAGGTTAGGTTAGGTTAGGTTAGGTTAGGTTAGGTTAGGTTAGGTTAGGTTAGGTTAGGTTAGGTTAGGTTAGGTTAGGTTAGGTTAGGTTAGGTTAGGTTAGGTTAGGTTAGGTTAGGTTAGGTTAGGTTAGGTTAGGTTAGGTTAGGTTAGGTTAGGTTAGGTTAGGTTAGGTTAGGTTAGGTTAGGTTAGGTTAGGTTAGGTTAGGTTAGGTTAGGTTAGGTTAGGTTAGGTTAGGTTAGGTTAGGTTAGGTTAGGTTAGGTTAGGTTAGGTTAGGTTAGGTTAGGTTAGGTTAGGTTAGGTTAGGTTAGGTTAGGTTAGGTTAGGTTAGGTTAGGTTAGGTTAGGTTAGGTTAGGTTAGGTTAGGTTAGGTTAGGTTAGGTTAGGTTAGGTTAGGTTAGGTTAGGTTAGGTTAGGTTAGGTTAGGTTA